>NC_090007.1:2850252-3164931 GCF_036417845.1 Apteryx mantelli
AATTAAGACCAGCCTGGGGAAATAACTCGTTTTCTTCAACAGTATCACCCTCAAAGAGGACAAAGCAAGTTAGTTTTTTTTTTTTTTTTTTTTGGTATTGCTGACAGTTCTGGTGAAATCGTGACAGATAACTGTACTACCACCCCACGAGCATTTGAAAGAGATTATCGCTCACAGTACTGCCTGAAAAGCACAATATGACAAACTAAAACAGCTGCTGCTAATTCTAGGCCAAAGGATTACACCATCCACCAACATCCCTCAAACTCTGCTGTCCAACCTAGTTCTGCAAAATTATCCCACCTAAAAAAAGTTATTATAAACAATAGGATCTAACATATCTGTGGGCAAGTTCCAATTCTTCATCGGAGAGAAAAGGGGAAAAAGGCCAGTACTACTTGTCTGATATTATTAGAATTTGCTTTAGGCAGAGTTTAAACATTCATAAAATATTAACATTAAATAATTATCACACTATTAGGTGATAAGACTGTAAAAATAACACTTACTGGAAAGGATTTAATGGACCAGACAATTTCACTGTTCTCTGGAACCCATTTGACACTTCCAACTGTGGTTTTAAACTTTGGCGAGTCCGCATCATTTGGGACTGGAATGTGAATCTCCACATTGTTGGCAGTTGATCTACGCTTAAACTGACTTTTTGCCTAAAGAAGAAAAGTAGGCCTCTAAATATTTCCACTTCATTTTTCCATTATGCAAATGATTCAGAGATCTGTGAAGACAAACAATTCCCCTCCACGCCAATCAGTGATCTATTTATTGAAAACCAGGATTATCATGCAGAGATCATACCTTACAAATGAAATTTGCAAGAGATGCAAATCCCACAGAAATGCAGTTTTATACAAATATTTAGTATGTACCACCGGTCAAGCTTCAAAAACAAATGAGAGGAAAGACTAAAATTAGGCATAATTATTTTAGAACTTCTGACCTTGATCATGTACTCGATGCGGCTGTGGGAATGTTTTTCAATCACAGACTCAATCCAGATCAGTGGTTTTACCTGGTGGTGAAAAACACTCAACAGCTGTAGGTTTTACTTTGACATGGTCAGGAAAGTGTTGTTTCCCCATAAAGCTATACTCAGCACATGAAACCCACAGAAAACAAAATCTGTAGTGTTTGAAATTCAAAACTTTCCTCATTTGTATAAACATAGAAAAGTTGGTATATACACACAAGGAAATATTACAAAAATTATAGGCCTAAAAAGTATATCTCAGAATAATCCCTAATAACAAACATTTTCATTCCAAAACATTCAATATTTCAAGTCACAAAGGACTGAACTATGACATGTCCTAAGAACAACTCTAATTTAAAGTACTATTTTTAAGAATTAATAGGCCACTGAGGAGAGAACTTAATGACTTTTTATTTGCTGTCTCCTGTCATTGTTGCATATTATGGACGTTCTACATATTGAATTTTTCCTTTTCTAAGGTGAAAGCTACCCTTATCACTATGGCTAACATACACTAATATATTAAATGGCCTAAAATACTGCTGCTGTCAGGCACAGTGAATTGCAGCACTGTCAATTCATTGTGCAATTAGCTTAAAAAAATCACAGGAATGGTATTTTAGAGACTTACTGCCAAGTTATTTCTAAACCCATTCTTACTTCCTCTAAAAAGAGTGTGCACAAAGCTTTGCTATGAACAGTTGACTTGATAACTACTGTACTGCCCATAATTTGAGAAAAAAAATGAAGAGAAAAGCCATTAACAATATTACCTACACTCTAAAATATTCTCATTTAAAAAAGATTGTAATCTAGATCCAAACATCCAGACTTACGTGGGTATTAAGACGATATGACATGAGTTCAAACTCTCCATCAGGTGGAATGAAAGAAATCGTTCTGTCATTTTCAAAGCGAGAGAGACGAACACATTGGTGAAACTTTACATCTTCCAGTTCTACTGATTTACTTTTGCCACCTATCAGAAAACACATATGCCAAAGTTTCTAGGTGCTACAAAAATTATGTCTAAAGTCTCATCACAGCCGGTTACACAGCAAAGTTACTCGTCTGCTGACAATCCCCCCCTGCTTTAGCCAATATTTTATTTAGTTTGCTGTAGCTTTTTAGGACTACAGAAGCCTCGACGAAAAGAGATGAGGAAGCCCACTGATGCTTACTGTAGTATTCTATTTTTGGTTGGTACTGCCACACAAAAGACCTAATGTGGTTTTCTACACTGGTAAAGGGAGTAGTTCTATCTTCTATGAACAAATCCTTTTACCTGAACCTCAAGCATCTCAAAGTCTAAGAATCCAGACAACATTCTTCATGATTACAGAGGTATCAATGAAATACTCACGGCCTGTATTATCAAAGAGAACTTTGTCATTTAAACCAAGGCGAAGCTCTGGCATTCCTGAGAGAAAGACTCTCATTTTAATGGATCCAACAATCTCACTCCGTAATACATTTCCATTGGCACTGACCTGAGGAGCAAGGAAAAGAAAGGCAAGAATGCTCTGATGTGATATGTCAGGAGATCAAACAACACTCCCCCGCCCATCCCAATTTTTTTTGGATTTCTTCCTCCTGAGAAGTCATGCCAATGGAGTATGATCAGGGAGGTGATGGGGACAGATGGAAGGAGAAGGAGGAAAGAACACATCAGAAGTTAGCCTCAGACTTGTCAGAAACAAAGTACATCCAAGTAAAGTACTATTCATCTACTGGATGCCTTTATGGATACTAAATCTTAAGACACATAGGTTGTTTTATGCATCACAGTACACCTAGCCACAGTTAGTCTGACTCTTTTTTGTACCCTTGCAGGTTACTATAAGCTCTTTACAACACTTACTACTACAATGCTCATTAAAAGTTCAAATCAAAGATACTCACCAAAAGGTTAACAGACTCTATAACATCCAGGAACACTTCATTTTTCCTGTATTTTATCCCTTCTGATCTCCACGAGACAGCATTAGTAACAGTGGCAGGTGGACGTGGAGCTCCAGTTTCAAGTTTGTGACCTTCCTGAGTGATGTACCTTTACAACCACATAATGGGAAAAGAAAATATGAAAATTACACTTTGCAGCTTTTGAAGCATCTTTAACGTCCGATTCACATGAGCAACACATAAAAAATTTGATACTACAAGCCTACATCTTAGGAAGCGTTTGTTTTTTTTTGGCGAATAGATCAAGCCAAAAGATTGGTTTGCATATTGTAGAATACTGAAATCTTCCTAAGGAATTTGTCACTGAAAGTGAGGCAGACTGTTACTTACTCTTGTAAAATTTTACTATCAGTGGTTTGTGGATAACCAAAATCCATAAGCTCATCTAACAACTCATAAATAATAACAAAATTATCCCGAATGCTCTCTTCTTCCAGCTCCTTGAAATATTCAGAAAAAACCTGAAACAACAATCAGAGAAGGGAGGGGAGGGAGGAGGATATTAATTGAGGAACAGCAGTATTTTCACATAGCATTCTTGCTAAAACCCACCTCATTTAAAAGGGAATTACAGCATCTTAGACATAACTCTGACTATTATGAAAAATACTTATTCCAGTCAAAGTATTATTTCATGCCAAGTACAGAAGAACCAAATATAAAACCTACATTATATGACCCTATGCATGCCCCAAGTTCCCAATCCTCCTCTGTGTTCTCAGGTCTTATGCAACTGCTCACAGCATTGTGTCACATCCTTTGCCTACTCAGTTACAAAATATCAACTCCATTATTAGTGGTTAGGAAAACGTTTCTATAATATAACCAAATATAAACTAAAAGTGCTATTACCACAGCGCTCTTTAAAAAAGTGAAAGTTCTATGCACTTTTACTTAGATCACATTTAGATTTAATGGAAAAAAGACAGAAGTTACTTTTTAAATTTCATACTCACCTGAACTACTTTGTACAGAAATGAAAACACCAGTGATACACAAGCATTTTTCTTAGAAGTTGCAACAACTGATAAAGGATGTTCAGGAACACGCATTCAAAGTTACTATTCCAAAAAATTTTTTTGGCAAGTGCGTTTTCAAAACTATGGTACAACAATTATGGTTGGCCAAAACATTAAGATTTAGTTAACAGTATCTCTGGTCAAGTGAGATATGAAGATTCAGGACTTAGCTTCTTAGAGTAAAATGAATATAAATACTTTTCTATGCACTATGCTGCTGGCACATGCTACAATATCTAAAGCATAAAATCACTTTATTTAATAAAGCCTTCCTTCTGCCACTTCACCCATCTCTAGTTTTGCATTTAGACACAAACAGTGAAAATAACATATCAGCAATTGCCATATCACATGCATAAGTGATCTGCAATACAAAGGATACGATATAGGTTGTTATGTTTAATCCACATAAAACGAACTCCTCCATGTGCTAGGATAGGAGAAAGCGTCCCCTCTTCTTCCTTTTCCATAAGGATTGGCATAAAATGTTCCACCTCTGACATGTCCACATCTCCACGGTAATTTCGACAGATGAGAACCTATGGAAAGGGCAACAAAATCTTTAATCTTTTTTTTTTTTTTCTACAGGTGACATTACCATGCAGAAGCAACACACAAAATCCTTGGAAAGCCTCTTTAAGTAACTTGAAAAACGTCAGTAAGTTTGACTCTAGCCACTCTGCATACTATGCATGCAAGATACGATTCCAAAATACTTGTTGACTAGAGTGCAAGCGCTAATCTTTCATTGCAAAGTCATGCATTAATATTTTCTAGAGTTATTGTTCACCTATAGCTGCACACACCCTGGTAACAGCTTCTAAGATGAGAAAACACCTAACTCAGACGAGAGAAACTACCTCCAGTTCTAGCAGAGCGTAATTACCCCGGACGGGATGCCCAGGAGCCCAGCCGGCAGGTCGGATATCAGCAAACCTTCCCCCGCACCTCTGAGGAGCGAGGACAGAGCCAAGCCACGACTCCCCCTTCGCAGCGCGGCTCCCCCGTGCCGCCGTCCAGCGGGTGAAACCGGGGCTGAGGGATCCGTGGAGGGACCGGCGGCTCCCACAGGCCCCAGCAGCAGGCGAGACGAGGCCGGGGCGGTCCCAGAGGCCCGGGGCCCCTCACAGGCCCGGGCAGCCCCACAGGCCCGACGTGCCCGCGCCCCTCAGCAGCCCGGGCCGGGGGAGGCCCCTCCGCTTCGGCCCCGCAGACCCTCCCTCCCCCCTTCGAGGGCAGCCGGCCCCGGGCCTCACCTTCCCCTTCAGGTCCAGCACGTAGACGGCGCTGGCCGACATCGCGCCGCCGCCGCCCGGGCCGCCCCGTCCACGGACTGACCGACTTCCGCCTCCCGCGCCGGCACTTCCGGCAGGAAGCGGCGAAACGAGGCCCGGCCGCCGGGAGGAGGGATACGAGCGCAGCGCCCGGACGCGGCGGCGGAAGGACACAGCACACCGCCCCTTTAAATAGGCCCCTCCGGGGGGATTTCCGACCTCCCTGGAAACGGGTCCGCGGCTCAGAAACGGCCCCGGGGCGGGCTGGGCAGGAACAGCGCCGGGATGAGGGTTCGTGGCCCACGGAAAGGGGGTTTGGGCATCCTGGGGCAGGAGTGGCTGGGCACAACCTACCCACAGCACACAAAACTCATTTTTAAGAGGGAGGTTAGACTTTTGGCCATCATCTCTCAAAAGAGAGTAGGAATTGTACACGAAGATAGAAAACACAGGAAAAACTCCACACGCAAACAAGTGTTTTATCTGTGCGCTGCTCTTACCTATTTTTACAGGTAACTGAGCACCAAAAAAAAAAGGATGAAAGAAGCATTTTAATGAGAAGTTACATCAGAATTACAAGAGGATTTTAGAAAACAGCAGAACCCACCCCACACTCTGAAAGAACTCTAGATACAAACAAATGATACTGTTCCTATGATTTACAAGTGAAGCTACACTAAATAAGAGACTGTCTGAGATTCTTCAGTTCCAGAAAGGAGAACAGTTAGTACGAAACTCATGCAGGAAAGTTCTCCAGCTGGCTCTCTCTGATTGTTTTTGGCCTTAACCCTGCTTTGAGCTCTAAGAAAACAGACCACTGCACCTATATAAATCAGAGCTTTCACTAGCCAAGAAGAGGTTTTGTTGAATACTTTGGGTAAAAGACCAAACAGTGAAATAAGACAGTGCAAGGTCATAAATGTTCAAGAAGATATATTAAACATTCAATACTGGGAATACACAGATTTACATAGCAACCCCTGTTCAATACAAACACAACTCTTGATCCAAAGCCTTGTAAGAAAATAGCCCATTCACTTAGTCCAGCTGACTTTAGGAATGTCGTAATGCTCAGTCAGAGTATCCAAGTGTCTGTTAAAGTCCTAGGGGAGAGAAAGAGAGAGAAAACGTGAAACGTTTGACGATTTAACTAACGTCGAACGGCGCCAGGGCCCCGCGGCCTCCCGGCTTTCGGGTTTCACGGAGGCAAAGCAGCTCCTCCGAGCTGACAACACCCTCTGTGTCGATAAATGCAGGCCAGCGGAGTGAATGAGGTGATTTTAGTGCTTACCTCCACTCTCTGTTTATGGGTCTTGGAGGCCTTCTTCAGGATCCTCTCCATTTGCTGAGGGAGGACACAAGAGAGGCCGTTACCTGCCGCACTCGCGGCCCCCTCGGGCTCGCCCGGTGCTGTCAAGCCCCCGCCCGAGCCGCCGGGCCGGGTCTGGCCCCCGGGCGGGGCGGCCCTACCCGCTTCTCCTGCATCTTCTCGTAGGCCACCTGCGCCGGGGTGCGCTTGTCCAGGCCGCGCTTCTTCTCCTCCTCCTGCTTCTTGCTGCTCACGATCTGCTCCAGCATCTGCCCCTTCTCCTTCGCCTTCTTCTTCTTCCTGCGGGCAGAGGGCGGTCAGCGCCGAGCCCCGGGTCCCCCCCCCGCCACCACGCCGCTCTCCCGCCGCCCCTCACCGCTTGCCGGCGCCCAGGGCGGCGCCGCTGCCCTTCAGCCGCAGCGGCCCGCGCTGCACCGCCTCGTAGTCCGCCATGGGCCGCGCGCCGCCGCCGCGCCCGCACTGCGGCGCCCCCTGGCGGCCGCCGCCGCCGCGCGCAGCCGCGTTGCCGCGGCAACGGCGGCGCGGGCGGGCCGGGCGCGAGCGGCGTCGCCCCCCTTTCCGTGAGGGGAAAAACCGTTAAGAGACGCCGTGAGCGCGCGGCGCGGGGGCCCCGGCGAGGCGCCCAGTTAACACTCCCGCTCCCCCTTTCTTCCACGCCGAACGGACCGATTCTGAAGAATTTTTACTTGTTTTAAGGCGGGAGGGTGAGTGAGGCCGGCGTTTCTCCCCCGAGGGGAGGAGATTTGCCTTTCTGTGGTCTCCACCCCACAGATGCATCTTCCAAAGCAGGCGTCAGGGCTTCGTTCGTTGCTAAAGCTGCCGGTTTAATGGACGAATGACCAAGACTGAAGGCTTTACGTCTTGCCCCCGGACAACCATGCAGCCTGCTGCGTGCTGTAGAAATGCAGTCAGTTCTTCCCTCGACCCTTAAGTTCTGCATTTCATGTAACCTTCAACATCACATTTCAGTTTTTATATACCGTATTTCATGTAACCTTTAACATCACATTTCAGTTTTTATAGACAAATCATATATTCACATGTATTTTAGTGTAAAAACCATTTATGTATATATGCATGTCACACTAAGAATCATTAACTAGTAATAATGTATATTACTAAATGCAGGATAGAGTAATTGGGCTTTATAGATACTATCTCCAGTACAAACTACCATGTGCCGTTGGTGGGCAGTGTACAATATATATTACACAGAGAATTCAGAAAGAAGGGGCAAGGGGGTTACTCTCATTATTACTTATTTCTAGTGTTTAATGTTAATTCTTAAAGAAGAAAGACATTCCAAACAGTTTTTAGGTAATTTAAAATATTTGAAAGAATGAAAAAAATCCAATCCATGAAGTTTACCTACTGCTTCAAAGACACAAACAAGAAGCTATTAGTTGTTTGGCTAAATACTGTAATATGAGTCTCTGTTGTGCACAGAGGAGACAGGTGAGTGATGCTGGATAAGAGCCTTGCGTAGCCAGACTAAAGATTTGATGAAATGCTCCTATTATGATTCTTTGTAGCCCATGCAATAGGGAAGCTGGTTACCTGATCCTCTGCTACCTGAACCTCATTGTTGCAGCTTTTAATACCTGAATATCCAGACCTCCTATAAAGGTAACTTTGAGGAAAGAATGATGGGACAAGAATCAGCACTCAGAGCCAGAAATGGGCAACAAGCAAACCATTTTCACTCCAGAGCAACTGGATGCATATCAGGTATAAAACTGTGCCAAACTAAATGGCTGTTTAGACAGACCATTGAATAAGGGCAAATGTTTTAAAAACAATCTTTTTAAAAATTGTTAAGTATAGGTATTAAGTTACATCAAAGGTTTGAGTAACATAGTTTAATTCTTACAGAAGGATTATGAAATAATCATAATTATATGCAAAAAAAAGAACATTAATGCTTGGCCTTGCATTATAAGTGTTTTAAGTCACTGTACTGGAAAAATTTGGGCCAATGTGTTTAAAACTGCCATTACATGTTGTGTCTTTTCTTATTTCACAGGACTGCACGTTCTTTACAAGGAAAGAAATACTGAGGTGAGTCTCGTGTGTGTTTTTTTGTGTATAAACTACAGGGATTGCTATAAAGACAGGCTACATATGGAGTGATTTTTTTTAAAAATAATTTTAAAATGAATTTACGCAAAATTAATGTGATAGAGGACAGAACAATTCCACCTTTGGACAAGCTGAGCATTGCCATTGCTTTTTTATATACAGAAACTACATCATCTATCATGAACTGAGCCAGATCTCTAAGTTTTGTATTAAGGTACCAGTCTCTCTGTCTGAAATAAATGTAACAAGTTATGTTTTAGTATACACTTTGACTTTGACAGTGACATTCATGTTCCCCTCACTTTGTTTTATAACAAATGCTTCAAAGTATACTGTTATTGTTTGGAATACTTTGCCTATTTTATAAAATCAGTAATGTCTATATCAACTTTTATTCATATTTTTCATGTTTTTTATGTAAATAATTAGTACCGGCAAACCATTCTGCTTTGATACTGTAAGGTGCATTTTTCCCCAAAGCCTTCATGGGCCTCATGAACCAATCCATTTAATCTCTGTCCAAAGGAGGCGATAAAGACGGGTTCCATACTCTGTTGATGTGGGATTGAGAGTCTTCACTGAAAGCTTGAACTTGTTCTCCTCTTGTTGTAAATGGTACTTTCACAGATAGTAACATGCATAATAGCAAGGTTGCGTTTCCTTTGCTAACCATTGGGCAAATTGACAGAAAGATAAAAGCTCAATTTCTGCATCTCTCAAGAGGTCATCACACATTATTTGCTAATTTCTCTGAAAGGCAGAGCACAAGTGACAATTTTATATTGAACACATTCCTGGTTAGAAGCTTGGAATCTGTACATGAATTCAGTACAGGATAAAATACCTATGATTCTGTAATGAGTGAAACATAAAGCTGTCTGCCTTTCCATGTAGTAAATAGAGGCCAGAACATAACTGTATCATAAGACATTTATTATTGATAAGGATCCCTTTTAACATTCTGTGCTATTGTTTTGTTGACAACAGCTGTGAACAGTATCCCTAGACTAGCACAAGAACTGAAGCAAATAGCATGAAAAAGTAATAAATATGTTCAAATGATTATGTGTATATTTTCTGTCTCCTGAACATGGTTCTATGGAAAAACAGAAAAATACTTGGGGTAGATAAAAACATCCTAGAGTTGGTCCCAGATTCAAGAGCTCAATAATCTCTCTGGCTTTAGGCATCCAGAATTTTTTTCCTGACATTTAAACCAAATCTTTCGTGCTGCAGCGTAAGCCAGTTATTTCTAGTCACATTCACTGTTGACTTGGAAACCAGATCCCTCTTGCCTTACAACAACTTTTTATGTATTTGAAAACTGATTAGATGGACCTTCAGGCTGAAGGTCTTGTGCCTTGTTATTATAAATACATATATCATAAGTACACTATATGCCTCTATACCATTGTCTGCACTGTTGAAGTAAATCTGAAACTTTGCGGGGAGGGGGGGAACCCAAACCAACCCCCCCTTGTTTTCAGATACTCTGTAACTGATGGCTTGGTTGCCTGACCTGTATAAGCATTTTCACCAAATTGTTCTGTAAATGTGAAGGATTTTTTTCTTTTTTCCTCTTTCTTTTTTAACCAGTTGCACTATTTTGTTCCTTTTAATACTCTTTCTTCCACCATCAACTACAGAGCATATTAAATGATATTTAGTGACTGATATCATCCATCTGATAAGGGATGTGAAGTATGAAGAATGATATGAAAAAGGCAAACACATTGTTTTTAAAGCTCTAAGTAACTTGTTCCCTAAACGAGCCTTTCTTTCTATTGCAGACTGTTTTACAGATACCGAGATCTAGCCCCACAGCTAGTTCCACTCGACTACACAGATAAACCAGATGTGACACTTCCCTATGAACTCATTGGCAGCATGCCAGAGCTGAAGGTACAGTGCAAGGAACACAAATAGAATCGAGTGACACATTTCAGTTTAATATACCTTTTTTTAATAATTCATCCCGTACTAATTGCTGGGAGACTGAAATACAAATAAATTTTGGCAACTAAAGTCAAAGACTTTCTGGAAGTTTCTAGTGATTTCCTCTGGAAAAAATCACTGAAATTGTACAAAGGTTAAAGAAGGCTGCAGCTGTGTCTACCTCTGAGACAACATTAGACGAGAAAATAATAGCAGCAAAGGGAGTATTTGACCGCCAAAAAGGGGTTACAGCAAGAATAATCTTGCTCCAATTGTGTCTTATCTGCACAGAAATAAATACTAGTAAAGGTGACCTTCCCTTGCTCCTGTGTTCTGTTTCCCAGGACAATCCATTCCGCCAGCGGATAGCAGAGGTTTTCTCAGAGGACGGAGAAGGCAATATGACTTTGGATGATTTTTTGGACATGTTTTCAGTGCTGAGTGAAATGGCTCCCAGAGACTTGAAAGCGTATTATGCTTTTAAAATTTATGGTGAGTGAGACAGGCATAAAATGTGAAGTTCGGGGAAATCCTGCAGCTGCATGTAGGAATTCAAAATACCATTTTGCCACCATAATGGTCTCTAGATAGGTACATTCTTAATACAGTCTTTCTATTTGTTGCCTTTGAATGCCCGTTGTCCTAGAAACTTCTGGTCCTTTGTATTCTTTTGTCTCTACCCTTATTTAATTGGGATTGGAAGTTATACTGGTTAGCGCCTAGGATTTACTAGAGAATTTACAACCTGAAGTTATTTGCAGTTTTCAAGACCTGATAAACATTTAAGAAATATTTCTTCCGTGTTAGAGACTGCTTGGAAAAGTGCAGCACAAGGGATTTAGCTGCCCATAAATCTGTAGGTTTCTTTAGAAAAAGAAACACTTTTAGCAGTTTTCCCCAAGGGCAATTTTAAAGATTAATTTGGTCTTTCTTGACAATATCATTTTCAGTTACTTCCTTAGTGATCAGCCAAAGCCAAACAACATATTAATGACATACACAGAAAAAAAAAAATCCCTGGGATTTAAGCTGTAAACGATACAGCAAAGATATTAAAAAAGTGAACTCCTCCCCAAACTGAACAGCCTATACTCTTCCTTTAACTTCATGCTGCTCCTTGCATTTTGTTTAGTAGTACTGATTTGCTAGCATGATTTCATTATGGCTAGACTATGTTTAGCCATTAAGCTATTTACAATTGTTACCCTTATGTAAGATAAAAACCCAGGGCTCACAGCTTGTTAATTTATTTTTGAATGTTTATACAAACAAATACAGATAACTGCAAGACTCTTCATTTCTGATTTGAAAGTCCTACTTATATAAATGCCTCCTAACCAAACACTTCCCATTGTGCCTTGGCAATCAACTGTGTAAAATACTGACTTTTGTCACTTTGAATTCATTTTGCTTCCTTTGTCAGATTTTAACAATGATGATTACATATGCAAATCAGATCTGGAGAAAACAGTTAACAAATTAACCCGAAATGAGCTTACCCCAGAAGAAGTTAGCCTTGCATGTGACAAGGTCATTGATGAAGCGGATCTGGACAACGATGGCAAACTTTCTCTGGAAGACTTTCAGCATATGATAATACGAGCTCCTGATTTCCTCAGGTAATTTCTCATTTTATATCATGAAACTGCTCCTGCTAGTTTCTATCAGAAGTCTCCAAAGCATGTGTTTAATGTCTCTGCAGCTCTTGCAGATCACCACTTTTCCCTGGCAGTTTCCAGTAAGGGTGTCCACCGCAAAGATTGGGGAAAAAAAGATACTTGAAAAAGTGCGTGGGCTTCTATTTGACTTGTTTTTTGAACCTCATAACTACTTTTTACATGATTAAGAGTCCTAGTAATTAAAAAAAAAAGCTAATATTGCCACTTGGCATGCATTGATAACTACATGAGATTAGCTACTTGATGTCTAATGTCTGAATGTGGCTTCTGAAGTATGTCTTACACAATGAAGCATTCCAAATCTGGCATTTATTGAATGTATCTATTCTTTGCAAGTCGTTTGCAAAACAAACTCTTCAACTTATAATATTGTCCTATGATTAATTTTAGTGAATCCCTTCAAATACAGTGATACATAAGTGATCATTACTATTTTTTTTTTTTTTTAATAGTACATTTCACATTCGAATCTGAAACTAGTGAAACATAGAGATGAAGTGCTTCTTGGGCCTGCAACACACTTGTTTCACCTGAGGTTACTGTCCATGAGAGAAGAAAATGAAAGCACCAAAGAGGACAATTTTAGGTGAACCAGTCAGAAAACTTTGTCTCCTGTTTACTGCTTTAAAGGAACAATTCATCATACTCTTCATCAGGATTTCCCTGTAATTTAACAAAATGTGTATGTTTCCATAAAACTGTCTATTCCTCTCCCCTCCAGCTAGAACACATCTGACCTTGACAGTGATATGGTAAATATGTTTTAAAGCTCAGGTATTACCAGGTACCAGTTTGTAAGAAAACACTTTATTAGTTAAACCCCCCCCCCCCCAAAAAAAAAAAAAGCCCCAAACCTACCCTTGCTATAGACTAAAACTACATCCAGGAATCATATACCATTCCCTACTGTCCTACTATTTTTTCCCTAAGAGAAGATTCTAGCTGCAGTTTAGGAAAAACACATTGCTATCTACAGAACTTGGTTTTCCTAAAAAATGTGCACTGAGAACATGCTCAGCTCAGGTTTTGAATTCCTGAGACTCCCACCTACCTTGAAAATAGCTTTAAAACTCTTAGAGTTAATAGAAATTGTGTAACCAGCTCCTCTGATCTGCTTTAACAGGCTCGACAAATGTCCAGTGAATCAATTTGCAGAAGTATGCTCCTGGTGTGTCGCAGAAATGTATTACAGGTTCTGGGAAGGATGTAGGGAAGACTGGTATCTATTTGAGCCAGTCAAGTGATTCCCTTTTCAATGTCAAGCATGTACAAAAGCTGCTATAAGGTAACAGGAAAATCACTTACATGAAAAAATTCACAGCTATATCTCAGCTATCTGATACATAAATTGGGTGATGGTCCCAAAAGAATCCAGTAAACAATATTGTATAGAGAGTTTGCCGTTCCTCCCCCCCCCCCCAAAAAAAAAAAAAAGAGTGGGTACTTGCAGAGAAAGACCTAATAACACTGGAAGAACTCAAGAAATTTATTCAGTTAAACTAGCCAACTAGCCTAATTGCTATTTTTTTTTCTTATAACAGAAAGAAAATTAAACTTTATTCTTCAGAAGATTTTTCTTCTTCCTAGCTAGCTGGAAAAGTCAACACACTTTTAAGGACAAAAGAAGAAGCTACCCCAGGTTCCTGTCCCTCTCTTTCTATTTGTAGGAATATTTTATTTTCAGCACAAGAATCTATATGCATGAATGATGAACAGGACTGACAAACTAAGTTTCTTTTAAAATTCTCTTTTCATAAGAAGTTTATTTATGCAGTGCTCAGGGTCCTGTACAACAGAGTAAAAACATACATACTGTAATAAACAACAGTTTTGCTTTTAATACAAACATGAAAACCAATGAGAAGTGTTTAAGAAAGCAGCTGTAATGTGGAAAGGGTGGCAGCCAAAAAGTGATGATTCTAAAAACACAGTTTACAGTTGCTTTTTAAAATCCTGGGATGCATTAATTTCCCTTCGAAACAAAATCGTGATAACTCCCAACTTACGCTCAACTTAGAGTGGACGACTCCTGCAGAAAGGCTAGAGAGACTAGCCTGCTAAACTACTGTATTAACTATGGGAACAAAATCTCCAATGATGAGTGAAAAAAAGGGGGCAAAGAACAAGGCAGCCTGAAACAATCAGACTGCACATTACCATCAACGTTCAATTGAACAGATTTTTATTACATATATAAATGAAGACATAAGTTAGTCATCATTCTTTTCCGTCCCCTATGGACTTCCAGCAGAAATGGAAACTATTGTCTAAGCAGCCATTTGTCCATTTCCTCTCTATCACACAACCCAGCCATTTCACATCCGAGAGGACAAGAAATCACGGTAGCTTTTGAGCATGAGCATCAGCCAAAAACACAGCCGCCACCACCACCACAACAATAAAACCCCTAACAATTGTCAGCAAGATGATTAGCATCCCACATGAAAGGAGAGATCAAATAATTTTCAGCAGCAGTAAGGAGACTTAAAACAATCCATAGGATTTATAAATCTGAGGCTGAAAGTCATGCTGGCGTAAGGCTCTGATGTCATGAAACATTAGATGTGCCTATCAGCACAGGAACTAGACAACGGAAGTGTTAAAATGGCAAAGTGTTAAAACGGCAGTTCCACCTTTCATTGACGGGTAAGGTACTGACAGGTCTGCTCCAAGAAGTTTGAAGACTATCTGGAACATTGCAAGCAGCCTCAAAAATAAGGTCAACCACAGAATTCTGTGATGCTAATTCAAATAAGGGAATTTGAGAACATGCTCAAAAATAGGTTTGTTCCTCTACAAACCAAGCATCAGTTGTTAACTGATTACCTAGTATTTTAGTGGTATTTAGACACCGAGAATGCGTAGCAAGCACACTGCTAACTTTTCAGATCTATTTAAATTACTCAGTTTTACAGGTTTTGTATTCTATTGCAGATGTTTCCCTCCTTAGTTAAAAAATGCTTACATGTAAATACATTACTGTTTTTCAGTCACACAGTACCTCTTTTGGTCATTGTTTTCATAGCAGTCATACTTGAAAAACCAGCATAATTTAATTATGTGATAGAAACATCAACTACATATTGTACTTATCCAAGATTTGATGTCAGTATTTAGAGACACAAAGCCAAGCATTCCTGTCTTATGTTTGCATTTTAGTTTTCGTATTGCTTACATTGATTTAATTTCTATGTAGAATCTGTAGAGCCTAGAAGTACAGTGATGACAGTAAGTCACAGTAACTGCATGAAACTTCCTGAGATTGGGCAATAATGTAGTTGTTCATTCAGTTCATTTTGTAAAAGGAAATCATGCTATAAATTAGGCATACAAACATGTGCAACAACCAGCATAACTTTAAGCAAAAGGTATTCACAGACAAAGAGTTAACCTTTAATGCAAAAGAGTAACTTAAAATTTAGAAAATGGGGAGTGAAAAAACATAATTCCATCCTTCAAGTTTTTCCCACTTGTGAATTAATATAGTCTTTCTCTCTCCTCTCTAGACAAGTTATTGATTTAGATGCTGTCAATAAACAACAGCCAGTATCACGGTGGGCAGCCTGTGATATCAACTTAAGACTAACCACTTATTTTCCAGTCACTTTGGAAGAATTAGACTGACTGCAACATCTGGCTACATTAAGGTAAAAGAAAGATGGATGTGAGTCAATTCACATTTACTGCTAAGCCAGAAACAAATCAAACATATCCATTTTGTGTAGGAAAACTACATTCAGTCCATGCCCTAATTATCTCCCCAATTCTACCCCAACAATTGCTTGAAGCATATGCAGAGTCCTTCAAAAAGCATCCTTATCTCAAAGTAGTATTGCTTGTCCAATTTATAGCTCTGTTAACTACACTTTTAAGCACATTCTGACTAGAAGGCTCCTCAGTAGCTTAACATGATTGTTTTATCTTAAAAATATATCTATGTGTAATTCACTGTGGTTCATGTTCACCAAGAAAAAAAAACCAAAACAAAAACCAAAACCCCACCATCATGAGGTTTTGGAAAGTTTTATATATGATTTTAAACATGAACAGAGCTCACTGTAATCTCCTAGCTATTAAAAAAACGTTGGTGGCATATGAAATGCATTTTTATAAACCAGTAAGTTACATGGTGAAATTTCCTTTTTGTATTTGATTTTAGAAAAAACAGATTATTCCTGTTGAGCCCAATTGCATGCTGGGGATTTATAAAGATTAATTATGAATCTGATAGAACTTTAACTGCAGTAGCACTTATGAGTGCTACTATGAGGCCAGAAATAACACCACATACTTGAAGAAAACAAAACTGGTGAGTAAATTCATTAGCTTTAAAATGAGCTTTAATTTTACCCTTAAGTGCAGTTGTCAATGTAAACAAAGCATGTTAACAATTCCAGTGAGTTGCAGGACACAGCTGATATGTTCATTTGGATTGAATATTTCCCATTATTCCAATTACTTGACAGCAGACTTCTAAGTAGATTGCTCTTACTGGCTCCTTTTATCAATCTCTAATTAGAGTCAGGCTTACAGCCTCTGAACTGAGAGCAACTAGCTACCTAGGAGCTTTACTAGGCTGTTACATTTTAAACATTGGAATGTAATAGACTGTGTTTAGAAGAATAAATACACAGAATATTTTCATTGAGGACTAAAGAACATTTGCAGTGATGCACACTAAGAGGTTTGTTGCTGCTTTAAATCTGAAATGATCAATGCATGGCAGCAAGGCAAATCTCAGTTTAAAAAAGTTTGTTTTCAGAAAGTGTTCATATGTGCAACATTTATTTGCATATGTGAGCAAGTGTGCATGAGAACACACAACTGGAAGCAGTGCAATACATTTTCTTCTCACAAGTTTTAACTAGCCACTACATCATGACAGATCTGGAGTCGTTCTCAACTGGAGAAGGAATAGCTGTCCACTAGTGTTATGAATTTTGAGGAAATGTCCATATCCGAACCATTGTCTGTTTTTCTAAAAACAGACTACAGATCACCTGCACAGGACTAGATTGTAGATATCTCTTGTTAAACATGTCTAAATGCGTGGATTATTTAATTAAGTATGGTCATCTCTAACATGAAGAAAGTAATTCCTGATTATACGGATCTGTTATATTTACAGCACGCTTTGGTTTTTTAAAAAAATAGAGATTCCTTTGAGGAGGATTTTTTTTTTTTTTTTTTTAACTCCAATTGTACCTGTGGATTGTCTAGAATAATACAACTGAATAAGTAACAGGCAGATAAAGGATTCTCTCTGCAATAGCAAAAAGGTGGAGATGTAGAAAGCTTCCTGCTACCTTCTGAAAAGGTATAGGCCTGTACTGCTTGTGTAAGTGCATTTACTTGATGTTTTGATGCGATTGTTCTATATGCATCTGTAGACATGGATATGCACATGTATCATGTACACATACCAGTACTTTATTAATATTGGCATTTCAGTTTCTTATTTTGATCATAACTTAATTTTTTTCTAATTTGGATACATTACAGATACGAACAAAAGATTGAAGCCTGTCAGCAAAGGCGCTATTACAGGTCACACTTGATCTGTATTCCCTCTGCTAGACAATACATAGGCCCAGTGGCGACCTGACAAAAATAAACTTGTTTCATCTCCAAAATTGAAGAGTCAGACAATTACTAAAATAAACGATTTCTTATTCAGATGGTCACAGAGTGACAAGGTATGTTGAAAATGTTAAGTCCACAGACAGAGGAAATCTCACTCAGAACAGGCACAGTCCAGCTCAGTTGAGCAGATGCTCAGATTAAGGCTGTGTCCCTCACAGAAGAACACATCGGAAAAAGCTGCTTTTCTTTTGCTGGTCTGGTGTGATTTTGACTCCCTGGTTGCTGCCTTGTGGGCTATTGCCTTCCTGAAGATTCAAAGAATTTTAAGTTACTTATTTATACTTAACAGCTCTTAGCATCACTGCAAGATCTAGCATCTATTCTTTATCCATCTTGTTCAATCAAGCCTGTGATTATACAAAAACTATTACTAAAATAAGCAGGAATCTTCATTCATTTAAGCGAGCCTTACATCAGCCACTACCAGAGGTCAAAGAATTGCATCTGCTACTTTTGGGTCTAACATGGACTGTGCTTATTCTTCTTACTTCTATAAACTCAAAGACAGCCAAAATTAAAAAATACAAGACATGTTTGGCTTTTACTGAAATACTTCAGAAACATCAACAAGACCAAAATATTACAGCTATATCATCACACATCTAGTCACATTAAGGCAGAATAGTTGGTAAAAGCAGAAACAATTTTTTGTTAGCTTCATTTCACAGACTGAAATTGATATATGTTCGTTTGTTGTACGAAAGATGACTTTTATGAACGCATCCCAAGAAATGATTTTCTGATTATCAAAAAACCTGATTAGTTCTCTAGATTTAAACTAAGAGTGTGAAGGCTACAGTGAAGTACGAAGTGGGCCTTCCATATTTCTAATTTAAATGATTCAGTTTTTCAGACTGCAAGAGCAAGAAATATCATTAAACTGCTCTGCTCTACCACTCACTTGGCTTTCAATAAAACAAATAAAAGATAATTTTATTTAGTGAACCTCAACTGTTGCAGCTGATTTCTGAATGCAGAGACAACTGTTATATCCCAAGATCAGACTAGTTTGAGAAGACTAAAAATAAATTTCTATAATCTTCAGTACATCCCCCATGAAAGAGACCACAAAATATTTTTGATTCATCATGATACAGTACTCGGTAGTGGGCTTCTGGTTGTTGTTGTTGGTTTTTTTCCTATTTAAATACAACTTGGGCTAAGTAAAAGTTACTCACCAATTTCTTGTCCATTTTTGCTTTGATATCTCTTGCAAGAGTGAAAAATGCCTATAATAAGTACAACAGTGAAAAGTTACAAGGCTAAGAAAACGTATTCTGACATTTTTGTTTAGTAAAAGCTGCCTTCCCGTGCTTCTACCCGTACCAAACTCCTGAAGAATGTCAGATTCTCATTCCCCCCCTAGGTTTTAATGCTCCTTCCCCTGTCTTTCTCTGCATCTTTTCTAAATCCATTACCGTCTTTTTGAGACTGAAAACTGTAACAGGACACAGTGACCACGATGTGGACACACCCAAGTTTTATATAGCAGCAAAATGATGCCCTCTGTAAATGGCATTATCAAATACATGCAAAGACATAAACCAGTCTTTTCAGCAGGCTATTCTAATGCAGTTTGCTGTGATGCCCTTGCATTACGCTTTAAGTGCCAAGCTCAGTTTAAATCATTTAGAATAATATTGGTTAGACAATGCATTCACAGGGTGCAAAGATACATATTTAATAACCCATCTGAAATATCTAACAATTGACTTTTGGATCCAGTCAGCCTGGGTGAGTGTTCTTAGTGCTTCTTTGCACAAATGTACTACGACAAGAAATAGAAGGGAAAGGTCGCATACTTACATTCTCTATGTTTATATTTGCTTTTGCGCTCGTCTCCATAAATTTAATTCCAAAACTTGCAGCAAGCTGAACAAAAGCAGGTTCGTGTTAGTTGCATAATTGCGGGAACAGCTATAAATATAACCAATTGTGCAGGATCTACCCCTCCTAGAGTGATTCACAGGAATTCAGGATTTACTCAAGCAGAACAATTTGCAAAATCAGGAACTGAATCTCATTCCTCTCAGCATCTATTCTCACTGATTTTTGTTCTTCTGTTTTACATTCTGCATCCATTTTAATCTGCTCCTTTGTTCCTTAAATTTTACTTTTTTGCATAGGTATCTTGTGAGACTTGTAATATCTGCAGTGCACAGAAGTACCTTCTTTACCTTGACTAATTAACAATTGAAGCCAGAAAAGACAATCCTATCTACTTTGCCTCACTGGCTTTCACCAAAAAGGGACATTCCCAAATGCTAACCTTTTGCACACTTTTTCTTCCTTTTGTTAAGAATAAATTCAGTTTGTTGCTTTGCATCTAACAAATCCTGGCCAGACAGTCAACAAACTAGAATTCTTAACACAGACTTGTCTTTTCATCAGTGTGGGGAAACATATTGCAACTACAGCTTGGGAAGTGTTAAATAGCTCCGCTTAGAAATGCCTTGAAGTAAGGGGGCAATATATAGACAATAATGAATACAGTGTTTGTATTTTGAAAAGTCTAAGTTGAAATAAATTAAAGCAGTGTGGTTTTTGGGAGTGGTGGTAGCAGATTCAATGTATCAGTTCTCAAGCGCGTTATAGAAAATGATGATTACTGCTTTGGAAGTTAAAGTCTGACTTTAGCCTCTTTTACTAAACAATGTAATACAGCTGTTTATAATGTTAAGAGTATATTATTCTATACCCAAGTTAACCATCTCTAAATGGTCCCAAACATCAGCAAATGGCAGTTTTATAGAACACTCCAGAGGTTTTTAGATTTCCAACTTTCGAAATGAAGATTTTTTTTAAAGATAAAGAGCGCAACACTGAATGCTTATGGTTAGAGCAACATGCTTGTCAATTTATGACCTCTACTTTTTCTGTAAGCTTCAGTTATGACTGTGGCATTCATAACAGATCACAGAGCCCAGTAACACTTCACAGGCAGTGCACATCATTTTCTTAGGCATAGAAATCAATAACCACTAACCCTGAACCATTTTCCCCACCAGAAGAATGGGTTTTCTACCAGCAGAACAACAGACTTTGAGCCTACAGTTTTTTCCAGCTGGGGCATACATACATCAAAATGAATAAAAACTATTTTAACATTCATGCAGAAGATTTCACTGCTTGGACCAAGATAATAGAGATAAAGATTAAATCCACGGTACTTCAGCGAGCTTTCAGAAGCAGTGGATCAATCTTGTTGGCTGGGACTTCAAGACGAGTGCTTTAGTCCTCCTAAGGCAGCCATAACGTAGACTCCTGCCGCTAAAGCAGCAAGTCAGACACACGAGCCACCTGCACTTACCTTCTCCCCTTGCTCTCTCGAGACTTGTCTTTTGTCATTTGCATCACATTTATTTCCGAGAATCATTTTTTCAACATCTGGAGAGGCATGCTGACACAGAAACAGACAGAAGAAAGTACTTCAACTTGCTTTCTTGTAGACAAATACTATCAGAAAGATGAAGTATTGAAAACGATACCGATGTGAAACATTTTCCATAGATTCATGAGTTTTCCCCCAAACACCCCATCCCAGCAGCTTACCCTGAGCTGTGAGTGTCGGAAGTATGTCTTGCATAAAGACAACTCTTTAGGTTGCTTGCGGCAGCAGGAAAACATCTTAGTTCTCCCGATCACTAGCAAGGCTACAGTCCATACAACTTGCTCTCATGTGTGAGCACAATGAATTACTATTACCAATTTTCTTCCAATATATTTCCCACAATTTACCATACAGTACATGAATTAGAAAGAAGCATAACAGTGCTGAAGCATTTAACTTTTAACTGCTTCTGGAATGGGGATAGCATTTTTAATATTCAGTAAGTAAACAGAAATTACCTCTTCAATATTCCTGACCCAGTTCCGAATATTTTCAAAAGATTTTTCGTTGGTGATGTCATAGACTAGCATAATGCCCTAAAGATTAAAAAAAGAAATAGATATCTTATCTCAGCCAGCATCGGTTTAAGCAAAAGTTAAAGACTTTTCCATGACAGAGAAACTTAATAAAGACTATTTAAAAAAAAAATTAGTTCCAACTTACACATAACATTTAATCACAATTTGTGTCTTATTAGATAAGGCTTATTAGATGTATATTTATACAGTGAGTCACAACAGAAATCTGACTTTGTAGGTCCCCACATTGTCTTAGTACAGCTTCAATATCATCAGCGCTTCGGAGCAGGAGCGCGAGCTGTAAGTGTTTAGCCACGTAGAGTTTACACTCCGACACAGACAGTTATTTACGTTCCCCATTGAAGCGCAGCTGGTTTGGTTTTGAAAACTCGTGTTTGTTTAATGCTCAGTATAAGCTGCACCACTCCTACCATTGCTCCCCGGTAGTACGCCGTCGTGATGGTTCGGAATCGCTCCTGCCCGGCCGTATCCCTGAAACGGAGCAGAACACAGAGGCTCATGCAACCCGTCTACGCTATCGCGCTTAATTAAATTGGCAAAGCCAGCAGGAATTTTAATTTAATATTTTTAATCAGTCTTTAGAAGCACTAAAACTACAATTGTGGTTTCTACGATACTGTAAACTATTGAAGAGCACAACTAGAATAAAAAATTAATGACAACATCACTACTCCACACCATACTGTCCCCAGGCTGTCAGAAATTAATTCATGTAACTTTAGAAGAAAAGTCTTACCATATCTGCAGTTTAATTCTCTTGCCATCGAGCTCTATAGTTCTAATTTTAAAGTCAATACCTGAAAAGAGAAATAACTGAGTTACTTTTAGTTTCTGCTGGAGACCAAGCTAACTTTCCCCTCTGATTCCCCTGGTGAGGTCTGCGCGTTTCTCACGCGGGAGCCCTAGCAGGGCCCTTCCACGCAGCTAACGGAGCAGAAAGCGAGTTTTTAAAGTAGCTCACGCTAAACAACGGCATCTGCAAAGCAAAGAATAGTGATTGAACCCCAGCAAGCATAAGGAAAGTCTCTGCCCATGTCTCCGCAAGGACAGAGCGAGTAAACAAGCAATTAGGAACAATCATAACCACAGCTAAGATAAGGCCGGCAGAACCGGGCTTTATATTAACCACCGGGCAGGACGCTCAGCACTGAGCCACTAAAGTCACCCGAGAGGGCAGCGAAAGCGCCCTTCCCTCCGCCGCCCCGGCCCAGCCTCCGAGCGGGGAGGCCGCCGGACCCGAACCAGGACCCGAACCAGGACCCAGGACCCGGACCCGGACCAGGACCCGGACCCGGACCAGGACCCGCTCCCACCGCCCCAGCCTCAGCCTCAGCCCCGAAACGGGCCCGGCCCCCCTCCCCGCTCCCGTCCCGGCCGGCGGCCGCCCGCCCGCACCGATGGTGGAGATGAAGGTGGCGTTGAAGGCATCCTCGGAGAAGCGGAAGAGCGCGCAGGTCTTGCCCACGCCCGAGTCGCCGATGAGCAGCAGCTTGAAGAGATAGTCGTACGTCTTCGCCATGTTCCCGGCGCCGCCCCCCGGCAGCGCCCGCCCCCCGCGCCGCCTCACAGGCCGAGCCCGCCGGCCATCACCGCCCGCCGCGCGCCCATTGGCTGACCCCAGCCCCGCATCACCTCAGGGTCCGGCGCCCCGGCCGCCGAGCAGGAAGAGAACGGGGCCGGCGCCCCATTGGCCGACGCGCGGCGTTCCGCGTGCAAGCGGCCGCGCCATTGGCCGCTCGCCCCGCTGCGCGTGCCCGGCGAGACGCCACTTCCGGCGACGGGCGGAAGTCGCGTGCAGCTACGCGGCGGTGCGAGGCGGCTGCTGACGTCCCGCCCAGGCGGTGCGCGAGGGTGACGCGCGAGAGCGGCAGTGAGGGAGCAGCGGAGACGCGGGTCGGCGAAGCTGTTTAATATGAAAACACCGGTAACAGTCGCGCTCGCGGGTAATACTCCGTGGATACAGCTTACAGCGATGTACATAAAAGAAGACCAGGTCAACCGTTAAGAGACAGCGGGGCTAGCGCTGGACCGGCGGAGACGGGCGGAAAGGCTGCGCTTGGCCTCAGGCGGCGCCCGCTTTGCGGCGGTTAATAAATACCGAGTTGAGGAACCGGACTTGTCTCCCGCTGCGGCGGCTCCGCGGGCCGAGTCACGCCCACAGCGCTAACCGTAACTATTTGGGTACTGTTCATAACTTAATTTTTTTTTTTCTCCAGGATACAGAAGAGAGGAATGAAACGGTAAATACAGATACATGTTTAAGTTTCTGCTGGCCACTGAGCGTTCTTCTCAATTTCATATACAGTTTAGTTCATTTAACGTCTGATCCAGTGTCTGATGCAACCCCAAATTCTCTTCTTTTGCCTGAGCAAGTTTTTCTAGGGAGAAAAGAGAAAAAACAAGACTTAAAATATACATTTTACTGCCTTTTCTCTTTAAATAAAAAACCTGATTACTTACCTTTACTTTTAAGAGACCACTATAATTACATCCGAGATTTGGGCCAGACAACTATTTTTGTGATTGCTCTCAGTTAACGGTTTCCTGGACGTGTCCGATATGTAATGTGACAGACATGTATTTTGGCTTAACATCTGATTTATAGGACAGGTCCTTCCGAGCTTCCGCTATTCTGAGAATTTTAAACTAGGTGAAACACTACACACAGTTAGAGCTGCCTCAGTTACAGTTAGAGCCAAGTTAGAGCTTTTCATCTTTGGGAATACTAAAATTGAGGCCTTTGCCAGGCCACCAGGTTTTGCCCCAGCTGTCAGGGGTGCTGAGACTGACCAAGCTCGTCAGCACTAACGAGGGGCGCACGCGGCCTGTTGCTCCTGTGTCTGGTCCTGCACCACAGTCACTGTCGCGCCTGTGCTGACTGCAGGGGCCTGGCCCGGGCACGAGGAGCTAGATGCACTTTCAGTGTCGTTACTGATGTATTGTATGTGAATCATGAGGAAAAAAAAACAGAAAGCTTAAAGGTAGAGGTATCTTGTTTTTATTGAAAGCGGTTCTTACAGAGGAGGTTGAAGGATCGCTTTTAGAAGTTGCACAGAAGCGACAGGTATTACAGGCAAGAAAAGCTTAAGAAAGGCAGCAGGTCCAAGCCCCCCAGTAGGTGCGAATTACAAGGAGGTCATATCATTGAGAGCATGGTCAAGCTCCTCACTGATAGCTTTGTACTTCAGCTTCTGAGCGTACAGCTCGTCTATCAGGCGCGAAGGCGGAAGGCAAGTTTCAGCAAGAGATGCAGAAAAACAGTCCAGAGGAAGAGGTGTATAGCAGAAGACATGAAGACAGTCAGAATGCAGCAAACCAAGTAATTGCGGGGTGGAAAAATCAAAGAAGAAAACAGATATGTAGTCAAACATTAGTGTGAAAGCAAAAAATATACACAGCTGCCAGGTCAGAAGCTTCATCTCCATTTCCCCCTTTCCCCCCCCACTCCAATAACTGTTTTTCAGTATTCAGATTAAAGAAGATCATGATTCTTTTTAAATAGAAAGGCCCCTTTGAGTACATACAGTTGTGAGTTGACAAGCCATTGGTAGCAACTTTTCAAGAGAAGCTCTTTCAAGAAAATTCCTTCTGGGCAGGAAGTACCAGGCTGGACAGATACGTGCAGTGGATCACCAATTGTCTCACACTGGTCTAGCTATACACCTGATTAATATTTTTGTCCTTTCCCAATAAAATACCTACTCCTAGAATGTTGCTTTCTGATTTGAAATTGAAGACCTGTAAAATCAGGACCCCAAGAGTAATTTCTTACCTTCCAGGTCATCAATAGACTTTTCCAGTTTTGCAACTGTTCTCTCCGCAAATTCAGCACGTGTTTCAGCCTAAAAAAAATAAAAATAAATAGAATAAATGGATGCTGTTAAAAAAATGCTGCCAAAGTACAGTTTGGGGATGGATGATCTTACTTCTTTAAGCTTGTCAGACAGAAGCTTGATTTCTTCTTCATATTTATCTTCTTTTTCCGAGTACTGTGAAAACAATAAACACACTCTTTAAGGGAAGTTGTAGCAGTAATAATGTTTATGAAAAGCCTAACCTATTAATAACCACTTTTCCATTTATGATGGCTGCAAACACCCTTCCCATACTTTTCTCCTCTTCACCAAGACTTCTCTGATTCATGTACCATCATTTTAAGACTAAGGCCGTCCAGAGTTCCTTTACGTATCCGTTTTAGACCTTAACAGGCTTACTTTATTATGCAGCATAAAAATAGCTGAATGTGCAATAAAACACCAAGTCTTCTATACCAAATTAGGGCTAGCTGGAAACAACTGTGTAATGAAATCAAGAGTTTTAACAATTTGCCTTATTAAGAAGTCAAGCCAACAATACAAGAAGAACAAGATAACAAAATCAAGAACAGTCAACTGCCTAGTAATGTGGGAAAGATTCAAATCCAGATTTGCAGGAAGCAGTATTGCAGATAATTACCACATTACTGGCTGTTTTGGTTTTGGGCAGAACAGACACAACATTATCAATAGTCGCCATTACACAAGCTGTCAAACTCTTAAATTTTTTTGTACTTCTGAATTACTTCTGTGAATTGTGATTACATGTTTTGATTTCCCCCACCATCCCGTAGCTGACTGAAAGAACCAACCTTTTCAGATTGGGCTTCCAGGGACTTCAGGTTGTTAGTGACATTCTTTAATTCCTCTTCAAGGTCACTACATTTACTACAAGAAAAAAAAAGTACAAATTACCACTGTCCCTGTCACTGTTACGACTTTGTTTCATTTTCAAAAGGTCTAAAAATACAGGTTATTAAGTAATTAAGTCTAAAAGCAGTGAGTTTGTTTATGGAACACAAAAAGCTTTTCCAAGTATCCTACATGCCTGCCTTTTGGTAGTAGATTTTTCTAATGAAGTACAACTTTAACCTGCAATTGTAAAAGAATAAATGACACTCTCAAAGCTTAGTGTTGCACGTTTCTCTGTGTTAAGAAATGTCTTAAAATGGTAAGAAATTTATAGGCTTGCATTGCACTGCAACCGACCTTCAGTACAAGAGCTGTTCTGCTTTGTACAGCACTGTAGGATACCTGATGCTGATGTGAGAAGAGCATGTTTAATAAACCTACAAGTGACAAAAGTTATTCTTGAAGCTGAAGTATTAGCAACTTCACCTTCAACATTTTTCATGAAAAAGAACCAAATGGGCCATTATGGTTCTTCATAATGCTGGCAGCCTTTGAAATGACACTATTAAACAGCTGGACATTGTACTGATACTGTTAAAAACAAACAAAGGAAAACCCTGAAAAATGCCATGTGTATTTGTGTTATGAAAGCGATCTCACATAGTAAGATCTTTATTGTACTCTAAACTACATCCGTGTATGTGAAACTACTCACACTTCTGACACCTCTGCACGCTCTTCAGCTCTTTCCAGTTCACCCTCCAAAATAACCAGTTTACGGGCAACCTGTAAAGAGAAAATAACTATATCAAGCCAGTTGATAACTTCTTATCTGTCTCCCTCAAAGCACTATGCTTATGCTTTCCTTCTGACTTGATGTAAACTAGAAGAAAATATACAGCGCTTGCACATACAAGACAGGGACCTTTTTCCCTAAAGAAGGTAGACTTTGCAGTGGTCTTAGCATTAAACACCTAAGATGCTGCTATTGGTCACTATTAGAATTACACCTTTTGGAAATATTCCAAAGTCAAACCATCACATAGTAGAAAGTATACAAAGAAGAACTAAACCGAACAGTAACAAAGTTGTTCATAGTCCTCTCGTGTATTTTATCTTTTCCTTACTGAGGCATCCCTTTTACCTCTTCATATTTGCGGTCAGCTTCTTCAGCAATATGCTTAGCCTCTTTCAGTTGCATCTCCTGAATCTCCATTTTTTCTTCATCTTTCATTGCTCTGTTCTCAATAACCTTCATTCCTCTGCAGAAGTCAAAGCAAGTATGTTTAACGCAGAAGATTTTTATCACTTTGTCTCAAAGGTCCTAAAGTATACTTCAGTATTTCTAACTAAAAAGTGACCCCATTATGACCAATCCAAACTATCATGTTCTGCAAGGTTAACAGAATTACGCGTTTTAAACTAGTAAAAAAGACAGCTCTAGTTCTGAGTCACTGACCTGCAATACATATTTGCACATGTAAATACTGAATTATATAGGAAAATTCATTTAATTTACATTCACCTTTTTTTCTTAACATCCCTATCCCCACACCCAAAAAAAGGAAACATACCTCTCGCTCTCATCGGCTGCTTTCTCAGCCTCCTCCAGTTTCTGCAAGGCTGTAGCCAGCCGTTCCTGGGCACGATCCAACTCCTCTTCCACGAGTTGGATACGTCTATTCAGAGCTGCCACCTCACCTTCAGCCTGTAAGGAATAATCATCCAGAATTGAGTTTATATAGAAGACAGTTGCCTGCTGACAAAAGTTCACTTCTAATTAGTTTCCTTAAAATTGCAAATCTCCTTGCTATATGCAGGGAAACCTCTAGGAACCCTTTTCCTCTGTGCTTTTTATTTGTTTAAATTGAGGCATTTCAGGAATTTCAAGGTACAGAGTATGTGCTTCTCATTTCTTTTTTAATGGTACTTCTTATCACTCCTGCCATAGAACAAGAAATTAAATATTGATTCAAAAAGGAGGAGTATTTTCAAATCATTTTACAGGGCTGGATCTATCTGTAGAATTCAAAAGTTAAAAACTGAACTGTTTCCATAACGGCTTGTTCCAAAAAATTCCACAATTGCTTTTTATGTTCTTGGTTCTATCACAGCTTACAGTAATATGCTATCATAATACACTGTTGGAATTAAAGCCATTTCATTATCCATTATGGGTTCCTTAGCCTGTAAATGCTATATAATCTTTACACAGTCAGCTGGGCAGAGGGTATGGTCAGCCTCAGCATGGGAGAGTCAGTCACCTATGTAACATAAACAGGGCAAAACTAGGTATGTTGTTAAAATAAATCTACTTTCCTTTTTCATTGTTTCCTGTGGTACTTTGGGAATTAGGCAGAAAACATTTCTTAATGATCATATCTGTTTACATATTACTGAATAAACTGAGTAGTAGTGGGAAAAACTATTACTGTTTAAAACAGACTAGATAAAAACAGAGGGGTTGCTGGGAGCAATACTTGCATACAGACAATATGAACAAATTAGTCTCCATAAATACAGTGTTTATTAAGATATGGCTCCTTTAATTGCCCATTATTTGGAAAAAAAAAAAAAGCATACTTCAAACTGCCAGGTTTGCTCACCTATCTAGCATGTAGGTCTACCCAAATCTGAGCGCGATTGCCCTATGTAAGTACTTAAGATTAGCACTTTTTAAAAATACACTCTTTTGGGCTATAGATCCTTAAAGGGCAACAGTTTTATGCTTTGTGTTAAACACTTTGCAAAACAGATGTTTTGCTGCAGCTTCTGAAATTCGGTTACTTACTGCTCCTCCTAAGTTGGAGGAAGTGGTTTCCATTCATAGCTGTACCATCTTGGTAAGGATTTCAGCGACTGATGCAAATGGAAGCTGGCCCGAGATTCCTCTAGTCATAAATCATGCAGCATTTCATTTGCTTTCTATCCGAAGGCTATGTATTTAACTTACTACATTTACACACAAGGTATCGACCGTGTAGAAAACAGGCATCTGTTATGTGGCGGTCTGCAACTTCTTCCACTAGACGGGACATTTTAAGTCATATTTTAATTAAACAAGATTCCAAAGCTACGGAGATGGGGCCACTGGGAAGTTGGAGTTAGCCTGGCTCCACCTCTCCCAGAAGCAGCCCGCAGTCCTTATACGGTAAAACTAACTCGCTGACATGTGATAAAATAGCAGGAAGATGCCGGGAAGGCTGATCACACACAAACCTAAGTGAAACCAGCTGTCCAGCCCCGGGAGAGCCACACACTAGTGGAGAGTTCTCATTTCTCTGTGAAAACGGGGAGAAAAAGTTACTTTCCAGCAGTTCGGACATTTCCCAGCTGCGCTGGAGCCAGCGGTGCAGCGCCGAGAGGCGGGAACTCCCCGCTCGTTGTCGTGCAGCGCTTTTTCCTAATTAAACAGCAATTTCCTACTAAACTCGTAGCCGCTCCCCGGTGCCGAGAAGAGCTCCCAGCGCCCTTTCCAAGGCGACGGCCGCACAGCGCGATAGCAGCAAGCGCTGCGGCGCCGCGCCCGGCCCGGCCCGGCCCGCGGGAGGGAGGGAGGCGCGGGCGAGGCGCTGCGCCGTCCGCAGGGAGCCGTGGAGCGGAGCAGCGAGAGGGACAGCGCAGGGACGAAGGCAGCCGGCGGCCGAGCCGTCCTCCCGCGGCAGGAGAGAGCCAGGCGCGCCGCAGCGAGAGAGAGCCAGAGACAGGAAGGAAGGAGCAGGGCAGACCGAGAGAAAGGCGAGCAGGCAGCCCGGGCGGTCTCACTTTCTCCCGCAGGTCCCGTTCCAGGTCCAGCTCCCGCTGGAGGACCTGGGCGCGATCCTCCGCCTCATCGGCCTGTTGCTGCAGGCACTGGATCTTCCTCTTCACGGCTTCCAGGGAGCTCGGCGCGGCCATGGGCGCGGCGCTGGCGGCGGGGCGCGGAGGGGCTGCACGTGGCGGCTCGCGGCCCCGCGGCTTTCAATGGGCCGATGACGTCGCGCGGCTGGAGGTGGGGTGGTGACGTCAGCACGGAGGAGCCGGCGCGGGGCAGCGCCGACGGCCCGGCACCCCCGGACCCCCCGGCACGGCCCCCACCAGCACCCTGAAGGCGCCGGCATGTTCCCCCGCTCCTGCGCTCCCCCGCACAGTTCCTTTTTTTTTTTTTCTCCTTTTTTTTGTGTGTTCCCGAAGCCAAACGGCATCCTGATGCCAGAGCAGCTCCGTGCTGCTGTCCCAGATTCACAGAAAGAGCACTGTTTCATTGACTTCTCTTAAGGAAATCCCCCCCCCCCCGCCCAAAGTTCTCCCCCACTCCAGGCACCCCGTACTGCTCCAGACCCCAGTGCAGCGCTACGAGTTCATCTCTCCGTAGCCATAAAGCCCTCAGCCAAGCTGAATCCCTGGGGCACCTTTGTGTGGCATGCGCTTACTGCACAAGAACCGATCCTGAGTTCATTTTGGCAGAAGAGACTTACGTACCTGAAACATGAGACAGTTTTTCCTATCCCGACGAGAGTACTGCAGTATAATAATTCTTGGTGATTTACATCTCCAATGTACTACATACATACTGCAAAACATACAAAATCTAGTTACAGACAAACATTAACTGTAGGTACGTACATCAGTTGCCTTCTTTTCAGCCTGCTCTAGCTTTTCCTGGGCATCTTTGAGAGCCTCTGAGTACTTATCCAGTTCATCTTCAGTTCCTTTCAACTTTTTCTGCAGGGCTACCAGCTCATCCTCTACCTTTCAAGAGAAAAAGACAACATGAGCATTTTGACATATTATTGGTTACTCTGGTTACAGGTTAGCATGGCTAAAACTTCTCTTTACTATTAGTTTTAATCTAACTTAACATACAAAACAGATAAAAGGTCTGATAAAAGATCAGATTGAAGTTCCAATAGGGCAGGTACTCTGAGAATGGCTGGTAGCATGTGCCAGGGAAAGATCATTAAAAACATATCATCGTTAGAATAATATTCCCTGTCACTGCACACACAGTATCTGGTTTAATACATGACTTGTTATAATCCTTTTTTCATCTCATTTCTTTCTGGACCCCACAACATCCTGCAGCAGCTCATTCTATAACATAATCGAAAAAGTTTTAAAATTATGTCCTTTTGCTTATTTTAAGCCTGGTAAGTTACTAGGAAACCATTCAATTCCTGTATCGTTAGAAAAAAACAGCAGTCATTCCCTAATCACCTTTTCTACATCATTCCAGACACTTCAAACCAAACGTAACAGCCTGAAAGCAGACGGCCTGCTGCAGACATTGCTGTGAGCAGGAGGTCGGACTAGATGACCTCCAAAGGTCCCCTCCAACCTGAATTGTTCTGTGTTTCTAACTGTGGTCCAACAAGGTACGCTCCATCCTACCATGAGGGTCAGACTCCACCATACCATATAAATCCATATTGTCTGCTAGAATGGTACTATTTATATCCTGGTGGGAGACTGTTTAATGACAAACTGTCTCATGCTCCCTGAAGAATTTGCATTATCAGGAGGCTTACTGCTGATAACTGGTGTGCCTGCGAGCCCATCTGCTCCATCAGTTCATTTGCAATACAAAACAGTTCAGCCTGTACAGAAACTGATTTAAGCATTTAGCTTTGCCTTTATGTAAGTTTAGGCTATCAAAACAGCTCACTTAAAATAGGTTGTGTTTTAGTGCATTTAATTTCTTCACTCTAGCTGCCAAGATAGGTTTAACAACATTTTTGGTAGCATGCTATTCTTGAACGCTGTTGTGTTGCTATACTTCTCAGAGTAACCAGATAGTGTGACAGAACTGAATATGCTTACTTAGATGCATTAATAGGGGGAGAGTAAGTAGGATGAAGGAGGTGATGCTTCCTTTGTATATGACATTAAAATCACTACTTGAGTACTGTGCCTACATTATATAAAAAAAAAAAAGCTGTAAAACTGGAGACAATTCAGAAAAGAGGTATAAAACCAAAGACTTTCTTTCTCTTTTTGGCTTTTTATTGTGAACTACCCTAATATAGGTAATACTTGAATAAAAATTAGTCTTGAAAATTCCCATGAGTGTGTCATTTGCTCTATCAGTCCATAGGGAATCACATTTGATAACTAAATGCAAGGGAAGGTTAAGCATTTAATCACCATTAACTACTCCGGACAATAATCTGCTGTGGCTGTTATGCCACTGAGCGCAGAAAGATTATCTAGGGAAGCAATGTGGCCCAACAGAATAGCATCTGATCAAGACCTCAGAGGCTGTATAAGAGATGGGTATTATACATGGTGATGTGTGAAGACAGTAAAAGCCCACTGTAATGAAATAGGAGAGACAAGTAGTTTTTCTTATCTTGGGGTAGAAGGGGAAGACAGCAGCAGCTGACCTGTTTAGAAACTTTTCTTCCTGTTGTTTTAGCTACATGGATGATCAGTTTAAAGTTTAGTTATACCTCTCAAGGATCTCAAATTGAACTTGAACAGAAAAATATTTGGAGGAATGAGCGCTAATAACGCATTAGAGCAGTCTGGAAGATGTAATGGAAGCAACCACATTTAGAGAAAAAAGGTATGGAATATAAAAGAAAAGGACACGAGAATTACGTAAGAAGTGCTATAACAAACTTGAATGTAAAAGTCAGCATATGTTTCACGATCATTCTCAAAGTATTATAGCTCAAATATGAAATAGATACCCAGAATAAAAAGTACAGAAAAGCAAAAGAACATGTAAATTTTATCACTATAATTCAGTTAAAATAAGAACTTTCAAATCCAGATATTTTTGATTATTCTAAACATAAAGTATTGTAACATATCTAATCTCAAGTCATAGCTGGCAGCTCTAACATGGGCACTCCACATACCAGCGCTAGGCCCTGGTGAACTTTATTAATTCACTTCAAGGAGAGGCTCAATAAATTTTTAGATGCAGCTCAGACTTCAGGAGTTATTAACAATTCTATAGCTGTAACAGCTTTGATTTTGAATCCGTAAGGTCTTTTCCATGGAATTACAAGCACAAGGCAATTAATACAATTATGTAAGATTCAGGAAAACTTAGACAAAGTATTCTTAACAATCTGTGGACAGTGCTAATTTTTCAGGGCCTCAGATGGCTGAGAAAATAAGTTAATACTTAGTCCTGGTTGTACAGGTGTAACATCATAAAAAGGCAAAAGACTTCAAAAGAAGATTAAGAGAAAACCTGAGTTCAAGTTATTTTGCTTTCTGAATCAGAAAGTTGCAAGATAACATTTTGTTACACTTGTTTCCACATCATATATACAATCATTTTTTTTTCTACTTGCCTGTTTGCATTTGTCCTCAGCTGCCTTCTTATCCGCTTCAGCCTGCTCTGCTCTATCAATTGCATTCTCCTTGTCTAACTTAAGCATCTGCATCTTTTTCTTGATTGCTTCCATTTTTACTCAAGGATAGGTTGTATCTGTCGCACAACTGGAAGAATTCTGAAGACTGAAGTTTTAGATTTTTTAAGACTTGGGCAGAGAAAGGAGTTGTGCCCAGTCAAGTCACAGGGAAAATGAGCTCAAGTGTTTGTAGAGAGCTTTAAACTGAGACCCCTGGATAAAGCCCAGATTTGTTGGCCTCCTCTCTGATCTTTCATATACAGCCTTTCTAAGGAATGAGCTGGAACAGACTCACCAGAGGAATCTTCACCACTCCATCATCTCCTTATTTGGGTTCTGTTTTCTTAAAGAGAAAACCGTTTCCATTTTTAAGCTTCTGACAGAAGCAAAAGCGTTGACATATGAACACATGCTTGAAAGAAAGCTTATTAGCACCCCTCAGTGTTTGCAGAGCAATTAAACAGCCCAACAGATCTAAGGAGAATGGCCTGGCTTCTTATAAAATAGCATAACAGCAATGAAAGAAAGGGAAGGATCCTTTTGGATTATCCCAGAATAAATCCACACATAAAGCAAACCTACATGCAAGAGGTAGCTAAATTTATATTATAAAAACATCCAGGGTATTGTATGAGACAACAAAATTATTGCTGTGAGAATATGCACTTGAGACTTGTGTTTCATTAAAGAAATAACTATAATCTGCATAATACAAAAAAGAGGCCAGATTTGGATCCTGAGCGCAAGCTCAAAGGCCTTATTGGTGAATTTGAGTGCCTGTCTTTAAAAATTCACTCACTAAAAACTTAGAGAATTGAGCAACACTTCCGAAGTCACGGTCTGATGAGCACTGTAAGTCATTACTTGTGCAGCACGAAGCAGCCTCCTCCTCTCGTGCTGGACAAGGCAGAGGCCCTGGGAAGAGCAGCAGGAGCAGCCCCACTGAGGGCCCCCCCTGAAGGGCATCCAGCGACCCCAGGAAGACCTCCTACTGCCAACCCTACGAAACCAATCCCCATTCCCCACCTGCCCTCTCCCATCCCACTTCATGGGAAACTTGCATAGGAAATATGCTCTAGCTTAACTTCACAGCACCTGTCACCTACTTTGTCCTGACTGTAGCGAGGGCTGTCCCTCCACAGCGCACCAGGGAGACCTGCTCTGCAGCTCAGACCGGCCAAAACCCACGACATCTACCCACACGGATGACAACATGAAAAACAGAAAAATATACGGGATTCAGAGTCTATTCTGAAGTGTTTTTTCTCTCCCTCCCCGGCCACTGCCTCGCAAGGGCCGCTTCGGCCCTCGGCGCCCCAAGATGGCTGCCGGGGAGCGCCCCGGGGGGCGGTGTTCTGGCAGCGCCAAGATGGCGGCCCGCGCTGGGACTACAGCTCCCAGAGGGCAGCGCGCGGGAAGGGGGCGGTAGCAGGGGATAAGGGGCGGTAGCGGGGGGTGGGGGGCGGGGCCCGCCCGCCTCGGGGGCGCGCCCGCCGCCGGGCCCGGCAGCTCCTGGGTCTCCTGCGGCAATTAAATAACCCCAGGTCCAGCCGCCTTATTTATTTATTTATTTATTTATTAATTAATTATTCTTGTCCGAGCACTGTGATTTGAAGAGCGCAAGATGAAGCAGCAGCGATAAAAGCTGCGGGTTGTATTGGAGCCGGTCTGAGGAGATCGGACGAGGCATTAAATTAAGAGTGCGGCTGAGCCTGCAGAAATGGTGTTAAGAACTAATAAACCATATTGATCACCACCGCGGCGCACGTTCCCCTGGCCCCCTGCTCCCGTGAGCGTTCGGGGGCCCCGTGTGTGGCTCAGCCCTGCCCGTGAGGGCGGCGGGTCGCGCGAGCGCCGGGGGGAGCTTTGGCCGCCGGGGAAACTCCAGGTGTCTGTTTGGGGTCAGCGCCGATAACCACAGACCTGCGCTGAAGCGTCTGAGGAGACACGTGGTGCCCTGGTAGCTGCCACTGCACTGCAGCTGCCTCTTGTAGCCGGTGCGGCACGGTGATGGAGATCTTCACCATCTTTCTTTGGGGTGAGGGAGATCTTCAATAACTTTCTCCTGGTGGCTCCGATCTGCTATTCCAGCTCAGCTGTGTTTTGTGGCTCCTTTGGGGCTTCCTTCCCTGGGGCAGGCCCTTCTGGGCCCACACTGGTCCTCACAGCTTAGGGGTCAAAATGAGCTGAGGCAACCACCTTGGCGTGTCCTGCTAACCACTGCCAAGCACAAGTCACACCCTTCAGCTTTACTTTTTGGAGCAAGGGCCATCCTCTCTCGGCAGTACATGCTACATATAACCCCCCTTCTCCATAGCCGTACAAGTAATAAACAGCAGGGACCTACTTGCTGAAGGAATCTGACAGTCAGCTCCCTGCTTTATTGCTGCATGGTGTCCCCTAGGTCAACTCATGCTCCTAATGAGTTCGCAGGTCTTCAGTTTCATAATTAAAGGCCTTGGTGTTGCAGTTGGCTGTGGTCACCTGCTTTCCTTTCTTCACGATTGGCCTTGGGTTTTGTGCCGGTGCTGCTGCTTCGTTCCTTCTGTTTCCACGGCAGGGACCATGAACTGCCCAAGGTCTTCTGGAGCAGCAGGTTTCGGGTGCGCAGCTTTTGAGCCATGCTGAGTGGGGCTAGCAGTGGAGGGGGGAAGGAGTGGAGCCGTGCGTTGGCCCTGTCTGACACGGCACGGGCGAGAACTCGTGCGATGGAGGCAGCCGCAAGACTCTGCAAGCCTCTCCCCGAGACTGCAGCTGCACGTAGCCTTGGGCGCGGGTTTCAAGCTGCTTCTGAGGCTGCTCTTGCAGCCTCTTCATAATTTCTCATTCCTGAGAGGAGCAGAGGCGGCTTTGCAGCCAGCGAACCAGCCCCTCTCTGCCTCAGGCTTGGGCAGGCTCAGAATCGGCGCTGGAGCGCTGAATGCTGAATGAGACTTTTTCCTTTGTACTTCTACAGCAAGAAGATCATTTTCTAATCAACTCGGTAGCATGACTCAGAGCCGCTTTTAGAAAGGAACATCAAGGAACATGTCATCCCGTGTAGCCCTTAAACCAGGTACATTCCCTTCCTCCCCTCCCTGCTTCACAAAAGAAAGAGAAATGCCCCAAAGATTCACTCTGGCCCCTTGGTAACAATAATCCTGTCACCCCCATAGCCGCTGGCTTTCATTAGCTTGGGAAACAGCGAGCAAGCAAGCCTCTGAGAGAAGAAAGGAGCCTTCAAAGCATTTTTTTGGGGTGTGTGTGGGCGGAAGGTGTTTTGTAGGTTGTACGAGTACCTTTGTTTATTCCTTTCCCTTCAGAGGGATTGTTTGGGCCTAGCAAGGCTTGGCAAGCTTGTGCGTATAAATAAGAGCGGGTATCTGAAGGGAATGAAGCTGGATCGTTTGTGAGCGTGCTCATTTCTTTGGCAGCACGAGGCATGGGAAGCGCGTTGCCGTAGGTGTTTTAACAGGCCGGGGGGGCCTTTTTGGCCCTGCTCACTGAAGTCCAGCAGTTCTCAAACTTTTCCCTTCTCTGAATCCCCACTAGAAGTTTTTGTCTGGGATTAGCTGGGACTAGTACCACATCCCATTTCACTATCTGGGAAGAGCAAACACTTTAGAGCCTCATTTTCTCACCCGGCTCCTGCTCTGTCCCAAACTCCTGGTCATAAAAGATCACTTTCCTCTATTTCACACCGAATGAGCTCCAACTCCTCCTCCTCTGCAAAGCTGCATGAGTCAAGGCTAGGAATGTGTCAAAGAAAGAAGCTGCTGACAATCCTTTACCGATCTCCTTTGGTTTCTTAATATAATTATCTCCAAATAGTCAACTCTCTCTTGCAAAGTTTCCCTTCTAGAAACTAGACAATATGGTGTATCATTAGCAGCACACTATAACAAAGGTGGCACTAGAATGAACATCACACTTTTCTCTTCCTGGTGTTTCCTTTTAAATGTTCAGTTAAAAAAATGACAAAATCCAAAAAACCCTCATATCTCACTGAATTTGTTGGTTCTCCCTGCAGGGCTGTCTCCCCGTGTGAAGGGTATACCAGGGCAGTAACAATCTGTAATGCCCTCTTTCTCCTACTTTCTCGTTAAGTACCCACTAGTCACCACTGATGGAAACAGGGTACTGGGCTAGGTGTGACCAAAAGGACAGATCTTCTGCAAGGACGCCAGGAGAGGAGGAACCGGCAGCCTCTACCCCAAGCCTCTGCCTATCCTTCCTTTCTCTGGACTGGCTGTATTGCCTTCACTGGGAAAACCCACTCTGTCGCAGAGAAGGATTTGCCTTTAGAGCAAAACACAGTCATCCATATGGGCTGTCCTCTCTTCTGTTACTTTGCTATTAGAGCCCATTTCGGGACCATACTGAAAGCTTTAAGCTCTTCCTTGCCATTAGATGGCAATGCAGATCCACAGATCCTCTTCCTTCTTGAGCCTCTGGAAAACCATCTTGCTGCTGGTGGAATGGCTGGTAAAGCCTCAAATCTTCTATTTCTGCCTATCTCACCTCTTAAGACTGAGGCATCCTGGATTTGTTTTGCCTGCAAACAAATGGAGCTGGCTGCCTGGGATGCCAGCTCCTCCGGAGTCCTCTGTGGCATGATCTCTCTCTCTCTCCATCTGGGCCCCCCTATGTGCACAGAGGTTTATTTTTTTACTCTTTCAGCGATTAATTCGTTTGTCTCTTGTTTTGCTGTTTCCACAAGACATTTTGCTATCTTGCTTGTTTCTCAGCTTATTGCCAAAACTGGCAGGCAAGTGAGTCATGGGCTGCCTCAGGCCAAACCCCGGAGGATACAGACTCCTTCCTAGGGTCATGAATCTCCCATCTGGGGAGTTATAAAGAACTGCAGCGACAAATAACTACCACTGCTGAATGCTTTCCCCTAGATCCATTTTTCAGCTTTTCCATTGTCTGCACTTGACTGGTTCATTTAACATGTGCGTTACTGGGGTTTTTTTTTCCTTCCCATTTCCCTTTCCACCAGAAAATGTCACCAACTCGCATCTAACTTTTGCTTAGAAAACTTGCAGGTTCCTTTGTGTGCTGAAACCAAGCAAGTCTGCGCCTTCAAGGCAGAACATCCATAGCTTTTTCTGGAGCCTGTTTTAAGTGCAATCCTATGCCAAGCAGTATCCACTAGCTCCCAGTAATGCTATATTGATGCTGGGCAGCTAGCAGGGGAAGTTGTGGGACCTTCTGGAGTGCGATTCTGATATTGCATCATCAGATCTGTCTGGCTTGGTAACTTCAGCAGCGCCAGTGGCCGAAATCCTCCATGGCACCAGAGAGAATGAAACCAGGATCACCCCCAGCCCCCCTTTTTTTGTGACATCTTTTCTTTAAAACCTGTTTTGATGCTGTGGCAGCTCCTGTGGAAAGCTCCTGACTGCTGCTTGGAGCAGGGCAGGGTGACAGGGACATTTCACCCTGTACCAGGCAGTGGTGGGAAACTGTGGCTGCAAATGCAGTGAGGCCATTTAGCCTGGGAGCACAGGACCCTAGAGCTTGGCAGTCAGATGCCAGGGGCCTTGCAGAGATTGTCACTGTCCCTTGTCACTCACACCTCCCCTATCTGTCACCATGCGCACCTCCCAGCTTTCCTGGATTTTAAATGGTCTAAACAATAAAGAATTTGCCCTTATCCCCAGGAGAAGAAGTGCTTCTCTCTCACAGAAAGGCTTTCTTTATTCCTGCTGCCCAAGAAGTTAATAGTATTTCTAAGCACTGTTGCTGATGTGAGCAGTGTGCTGTAGATAAGTTATATCAGGAGAAAGCACTATCGCCTGGGCTTACATGCTTTGTGCTTATCCATTGGACTTTTAAAAGCTGTCGCATTTAATTATCCATTTTTCAAAGCATTTACTAATCATTTATTAGCCCTTTGTTCATTTGCTGTAGATGTAACTCAACATATAAAGTGAGCCCAGTCATTTTATAGCCAAGCACATCTCAGGGGGAGGAAAGCACTGAGCGATAGAAAAGACCCTCCTCATCCTACTTATCTGTAAAGCACTTGGCACATGGTGGTACAACTCTAGCTGGGGCCTCTGGGTACTTCAGTAATAAAAATACTAGCACCTTAAGCTGTCCCATCACCTAGAGAGCTGTGGCACTGGAAGAATTAGGTGGCAGGCTGCATTTCGGACTGGAGATTTCTAACTTTAAGTTATCACTGTCAAACCTCATGATTTCTCCTGTGCAGCCGTTCACTCCCTGTGACTGAGCCTTTCCCAGCCCCGTGCTCCCCGGCACCCCGTCTGGATCTCAGAGCTTGCAGCGCTGCAGCCTCCCCTCTGCTCTGTGCCCTGTGCGCCCGGCACCGTCGCGGGGTAGGGACTGTGCCCACCAGCGGGATCGTGTGCTTTGGGCAGTCTAGCACAAAGCTGCACTGCAGCCCCTCTTTGGTCCCAGTGAGGTAGAGCTGCAAGTACAGCTTGGTCAACCAGGCAAGGGCAATCATCTCGCACGTGTCATCCCTTGCTATCTGTCTGCTCCCAGCCGTGAATTCACCCCCAGACAAACATCAGAGGAAAATTCTTAGCGTTCAGCATTATTGGCTGTAAGTCCTGGGATCAGAGAGCTTCAGGAACCAAACAAATATCTTCCTTGCCTGAAAGGTCAGCACTGACAGATTGGTTTCCCCAAAGACTTGTAGGCTCTTCCTGGGGAACCAGGGCCAGCTCTTCCCTAGCTGTTGTAATTTCCCTTTGATTTCTACCAAGAAATGAAGAAACCTTTATTTCCTGATAGAGCAACATCCCAATTCGCCTCTATCCTCTTCTGCAATAAATAGCATATCAAGCAGCAAATCAGAGCCATTGCTACCAAAAGGCTAAAAAATAAGTGTCTCTATCTATTCTGGCATTATAAGAAGGCATTATAAGGCTTGGGATCATCTCAGCCAACTTGAGGCATCTTAATGAAGCACCTAATTTATGCAGGTGTTTCTCTTTTGCTCTAGTCAATGGGATAAGGGAAACTTTGAAAGCAGGGGAGGAGGAGATGACGTTTTATAAATGTTGTTGCTTTGTTTCTTAAAAAAAAAGATGATTTTCATAGCCCACCTGGGTTTTAAATTGCTTTTCTGGCTTTCCTCATGAACGTTTCTCTGAATGTTTGCATGTCTTCTGTTTGCCCTCAATGTGGGGGAAAAGCTCAAGTGAGTAAGTTTTTATTTGACTTGTAAATAATGCTGGAGTGATGCATTATCACAGAGTCTCAGAACTCCATGTCTGGTCCTCCAGTTAGATATGACATGCCAGAGACATCGCCCAAGTAGGCTTCAAGGCAGCACAGGGGAAGGGTTTAAAATAACTTCGAGGAAGACCATCTCAAACTTTATTCTGTACCTCTGTTTAGCCCACAAATCATCAGGAGCTTGTGAAATAATTGCTTTGGACAGATAATAAAACATCCTCCGGCAAAACTAAGGTACTTAATATACTGCCCAAGTCAATTTCCCTTATTTCTGCTGTACTCTTGCTTTTAATAATTGTTTAATGAAAAATTCAAAATTAATTGAAACTGGCATTAGACATTCATGTGTTCTAGTGAGGGCTTCAGTACTTCAATATTTCATTAGCTGACTTCACTGCAATGCTTCTCCTTCTCATGGCTTTCATAGGCTAGAATATCATCTCCTTCCATAAAATGAAGGGTCCCAACATGGGCAGATAAGGGCTCATGGTACCTGAGAAAGTTTGCAACCGTGTCATAGGCAAAGAAATAAAAATTATAAAAATCATAGCTGTGTGTTTTCCTTCTGCCACCATCCCCCTCCCTTTCTATTTTGTGATATGCATCTGAGCCTTGTCTGGAAAGAGCAGCCCTAAAAATAAACAGGAGCTGTCTGAAAGGTGTCTGAGGGAGGTATTTGGCAGCTGTCAGGCTGTCACGTATGCTAGAAGGATGGATCTGATGGACTCGCTGACACCAGACGGGCTTGGCTGAAATGAGAATACCTTATGCTTCCCTTGGCAGTCACTGGGCAAATTCTGCTGGCCGGAGCCATTGCACCTCAGTGCGTCTGGGGCCTGATCCAGTTCTGGCTGCCGTCAATGAGAGTCTGTCCTTGGATGGCAGTGGGAATTGGACCAGACCTTTGCTTTACCCCTGAGTTTCTGGCTTTACACCAAGGATGATTTTTGGCTCCTCAAGTGAATGTCACCCCAATGTAGAGGGATGCACCCAGGCCCCATATACTGGAACGCTAAGGCCCTTGGTTCCTTCCTTTGGCAGTTTAGATCAGGAACATGTATGCTTATGCTCCTATAGGTCTCTGAAAGTGAGACTCCACACTGAGATGCCTAAATCTGAGAACAAGAGCCTAACCTTTGACAATTTTTGTTATAACAGCTTTGAACCTCTCTGTGCCTCAATATCTCCTTCTGTCTAATAGGGGTGATGTTATCCTGACTTCAAGAAGATTACTGACATATCTGTGGATTGAGGCTTGTATTTGTAAATGCTTCCATGGAAGAGACCACTACTGTGCTAAAAGCTGTTACTATTTCTCACAAGGTGCTTACTGGGCATGTGTTACACCATGCAGCAGCCACGAGATGAGCAAACACAAACATAAAGGCATGATATGATTCATCTCAAGCTTTTACAGAAACTCAGTGGCAGAAATCCCAGTGCCCACCAAATGATCCTACCTTTACAGTGGCCAGATCTGGAAAGAAAAACCCGCTAGCGGAAGCCTTGCTTCTGCTCAAGTGCATGGGGAAATCTCCATTGCTTGTAGTATAGCTGAAGATATTTGCTGCTGTTCTTGGCAGAGACATAATGCGTTGGGGAGGGAAAAAAAGAATGGAGGCATGAAGAGAGGGTGGAAACCTTCTTGTTTCTCAATGGGAGAACAGACACGTCTTGTTCTCAATAGGAGCTGAATGCTGCCATATCTGGAAATCTGGCAAATTGTTTTGTTATCTAATAGGCAGGAGCAGCCCCTGTTTAGTGAAGAGCAGGCTCTGAAGGCAACTATCCTGCACTACTTTGGTCTGAAAATACTGGTCTGTGTTGAGAAGAATGGACAAGGGAATTAATTCCTGTAATATAGGCCGCAGGAAATTACCTACAAGATAAGAGGGTGGCTTGATCTTTTCGAGAAAAAGAAAAAAATGACTTCCTTATCTTGATGATGTTTGCTCTGAAGTATCATCTTCTGTGACTGCCGAAGTCTGCCCTGCAGGATCATTCAATTACAGCTGGCTCCCATGGCTGGCACTGCTTCTTTCCTTTCGGAGGTGTTGTCATATTTACCCAAGTATCGCTTGTTCCCCGTGGTATTCTGAGGCCTCTGTTGTTGCCCGTTTGCGTGGTGTGCCTGCAGTCCCGTGACGCTGTGTCCGCTCACGTGTTAGAGCAGGATACGACCAGCCCATCAATTAGGCAGAAATCTGCAAGGAAAAGGAAGTCAAGATGATGAACCGGCAAGGAGCATGTGTGAGTCAGTCTTAGATATCGGATAGTACGAGGAGCAATGAATGGGTCCTGCTCCTTCTGGAGGGTCCCAGCCTGTTTACCTACAATAAATGTATAGATCTCCTAAGGGGAAACTGTGCTGCATTAATGAGGGGGATTCATGCCAGCCAGACTCTGCAACTCCTTCAGGGTGCTCTTTCCCTCCCCCATGAGGAAGCTTTCCCTGTGCAGACTATTCTTTTCTTTTTCATTAAAATGGCCACGTTAAATAGCTGTGAGGTTCTTCAATGTCTGCTTCATTGTACACCAAAACTGGCAGCTTTTTAGAGCAGGAGACATGAGGTTACTAAACCCATTCATTTCTCAAATGCACCCAGGTTCCTAATGGCTTTAGAGATCCTGAGAGCCACTGGAATGAAGAGCACTTTGTAAATACATTGTAATTATTATGGGATTTAGGGGTGTGTGGAAATGAGTCATGGAGACGTTTCCCAGCCAGCAGGCTCTGGGAGCCAGGTGAGCTCTTCCCTGGAATGTGAAGCATGCAGCACAGCAACTGGGAGGAACAGGTTTGGCAGGACATTTTAAGTTGTTCACAGCAGACAGCCTCTTCAGAGCCACATCCTTGCTTCACCGACCTCCCAGCTGGATGTTCCTCTCTGCCACACTGGCCCTGCTGCGCTGGAGAGGATGGACACGCTGCGAAGGAGCCTGTCTCGCTGGAAGAGGTACCACATCAAGGTGCACCTGGCTGACGAGGACCTGATGATGCCCCTGACTGTCAAGCCCAGGGACACAGTGATGGACCTACGGGCTCACTTAGTGCGGGAGGGCGTCACTTCCTGGAAAAAGACATTTTATTACAACTCCAGGCAGCTCGAGGAGCATGAGACTCTCAAAGAGGCCAATATCCAGAATGGCTCTGTCCTGCTTCTTGTCAGCAATAAAAGGTAGGTGAGGAGCTCATCTGCAGTAGGGTGCGCGGGAAAGGGAATGCTCTGCACGTCTCGCACCTTTCAGACACTTTCTTGTGGTTTGCAGAAGGCAAATCAAGAGCTCAAACCCTGCAATTTCCAGCAGGCAGATTGAGGTTTAAGTCTCTTCAGCTCCAGTCATGCAGCAGGGTGAAAAAGGGTGGGAACAGGAGGAGGAAATCTGGTTGATGTAGCCTGTCCTGTTTCTGATCAGGTCTCACTTTCCTGACATGTGGCCAAATCCAGAGGGAGAGACAAGAGGGGCTGCCCTGTGGGCAGAAGTGTGAAGGGCAGAGGAAGCTGTGCGACTCAAGATGCGCTCTGGGAGCCTCTCCCTTGTCCTCTGCCACTCTTGCCGTGCCCTGCTCTCTCCCTTTCTTTTTAGTAGTTACCTTCTGGAAGGGTTTTGGAGGGGCGCAGTCCTGCTTTGGCAGGCAAGAGCATGCAAGCTGCCAGCTAACAGCAAAGCTAAATGAGTGCTGGACAGAGACGGTAAGAGGTTGCAACCCCCCAAATGTGGCCAGATCTCAGCAGGAAGAACAGTAAGACTAGAGGCTGCTCGGACGGGCTGTGTAAAGGAGACTCAGGGCATCTTTTCAATTAGGACAACTCTGATGTCCTAGTGGGAATGACAGCTGAGATAATGGACCTGAAACCCTCTGACCCATACCCTCTGGGGTAAATTTTTGGCCAGTTGCACTGTCTTTACTAAAGCCTGGCTTGTTGCTGCTGGCATGCTTAATTCTGTGAAGCATTTGGGGGATATTGTGCAGAGAAGGTGCACAGCAGAGCACGGGCACACTGTTTCTAATTCAGCTTTTTGAGTCCCGAGCCCTCTGAGGTATGTGTGCATGCTGATCGGTTTGCTCTGCAGAACAACCTGCCCTAAAGACTTCAGTTCCTGATTAGATGCCACATACTGGAATGGTCCTATTTTCCAGTCCAGAGGCAGCTTGAAATCTCACACAAAGAAGATTTAATAAAGCATTTCCTTTCAGAGCTCAGCTAGACACAAGAGATTTCACATCGCTCAGCTAACTGCAAACCCCAAGTCACTCACAGCCCCTTTCTTCAACCTCTCATCTCAGCTCTCTGATTAACTTGGCTCACTAGCTCAGCTCCTCCTTTTCACCTTGTTTTTTAATGGCAGGAACATTTCTATTTGTTGTTGTTTGCAGTGTTTATTTTCCTAAATTGTACAGCTGGATTTTCAAGAGTGCAAAAAGATTCAGAGCAACTCAGATGATGGAGTGCACATATTGACACTCTTTTGACAGATGCCTAATTTCCATAATGTGCTATGCACCTTCCCACATGCTGCCAAAGCAGGGCGTAACTGCAGCAATGCAAAAATCACCAGGAGCTCCTGTCCCCGGTGTGCTGAGTTCAGGGCATCTGCTTGAAGTCGCTAGCCATTTTTGAAAATTTAGAGCCTGTCGCTCAAAGTTCTGGCTCAATTTTTGTGAGTATGTGAAAAAAGAAGCAGGATTTATAATGTTCTTCTGCTTGAACTTCATCAAAAACTCTCCAGCTCCTAAACAAGCATCTTTGTTCATTCTCTTATTCTTTTCCTCAGGGCTGGTGACTTGTGGGGGTGGATAGCCTCTCCCTGAAGTTACCGCTCTCCTTGAGTTCTTGGGCACAAAGGATTATCGGGTTATGACAACCTCAGTCAATCTCGAACTGTTTTCAGTGTGGCATGAGCAGTAAATGCCCAGGCACTGGGGATACATTTCTCTAAAGGCTTGCTGGGGTGACTGAGCTATCAGTGTAGGATGACTCCCTAGATATTACTGAGACATACTGGTGTGTGTTGCTTGGCTTGTCATCCTGCTTGGTACATAGTCTGGGGCTGAGCACAGCCTCTGTGACTCAGCACCCTGCCAGATCCTTGGCATACAGAGGGTTAGTTTTACGGTGTCCACCTTGAGGGCTCTCTGTATCACTTAAACTGGGAGTTAGGAAATATAGGGTGAGAGAAGGCAGGTGTTGCATTGCAGTTGAGATTACAGCACCATTTTGAGGTTTAAGACTACTGAGCCACATCTTCAGGAATTATAAATCTGTGTTGCTCCCATAGCATCCATGGAGATATACTGATCTGTATCAGCTGGGCGTGTGGTCAACAGTGGGCAGCCTTGGGGGATACAAGGAGAGCAGGCTATGCAGCGCTGGGTCTGGCTAGGAGCCACAGAAGCACAAAGGAGTAGAAAACATAGTGCTGGCTTTGGCCAGCAGCCCCAAGGATTTAAGAGTTGGGTTTAATACTTTACAGACTCAGTGAAGTATGGACCCTCTCCATCAAAGGTCAACATCTGCTTTTTAAGTTCTCCCTGAAAATCTTGGTGACCCCTACTCGCCACTTTGTACTAAGATACCAGCCAAGAACAGCTATATTAATTCCAAAAGTGGAGTTGCTCTGATTGCCGAGGTCTGCAGCTCAGTGTCATGCCTATAAATATTAATGGTCACTCTGTATGCTGTGTGTTCCTACAAGGGGCTCATGGGACAGTTTACACTGAACCAGAAAAAACATGAAAATGACCCTATTTTTCATCCCCCCCCTTAATGCTTTTGTAGATAATTGGCATTTAGCAAAGGCCAAGTCAGCATTTCCACTTCTTGCTTCTGTTTTCTGGGGTTTATAACTTAGCTGTAAAAATTCACTTAAAGCTGCAGCTTGGCAGGAAAGGGATCAGCATGCCAGCTAATGTTGAAAATTTATTTGGACCTTAGTGTTCGAAAGTTCAAGCAAGCCATTTTGGAGTTCAGTCAACATGACCCCTCACCCTGGGAAAACACACAGGCGGGCCAGAGCTGGGAAAATCACATCCATTGAGGATGCAATTCCCCCTTGTGCAGAGGTTTGTTAATCACATTACTACTGCACTGATTGAGATTGCAATCCTGTTGCAGCAGACGCTGAGCAAAGAACATGCTGAAAGACATTTTCTGCCCTAGAGAGCTACATATTACAATAACACCTTTTGCAAATGGGCAAAACAAGGAAGGCAAGACTTGAAATGCAAACAGGCAGAGAGAGAAAACCCCCAGCTCAGTGGCCTTGGGCCAACCTGTACCGTTTGAGCCATTGGTGCCCAACGCAAGGAGACCAACAGGGAGTCTTGACATGAGAAGAGCAGCCACCCAGGGTAGGTGCAGCAGTATCCAGAAGGGCTTGCAGCAGGCTGTCCCAAATGCCCCAGGCACGATCAGTCTTGGCACTGTGGACCACGCCACGGCGGAACCTGTCGAGCTGGCTCTGGAGGCGGTGCAGGGCCCCAGAGCCAGGGAGCTGCTCAGCTGGTCTGGTGGTGATGTGGGAGTTCCTGAAACTGGCACGACTCTTCTCCCATTCCCTCTGCCACGGTGAGCTGCCTGGGTGCTCTGCTCTGTCTGCAGGCTGTGGAGCACTGTCCAAAGAGACCTTCCATGGCGCAGGCCACAGCCGAACTGCGCAACAGCTGCCTGCCATTAGCTGCCCCTTGGTGATAAATTTGCTTGCTGCATTTGATGATGGATGTTAGGTGGAGAGATATCGTCTTGAACTGGTGAATCCACCACTTAACCCACGGGAGCTTTTCTCTTCTTGACCTCGCGAGCTATTTCAAATAGAGGATAGAAACGGGCGATCCAGGGTGATTCCTAGACATGCTGTGTGCCTGTCACAGACTGTTCCTAAGGATGTAAAGCTCCTGCTGGCTCTGGATATGGTATAAGCACAAGCACATTGACAGAGTCTTTGCCCTTGGTTTCAGGCTCTGTTCTTGCTGCAGTCACCTCTGGCAGTCAGTCAGATAGGGTCTATACTAAGTTAACAGTGCCAGGACTGCTGTCTGTTAAATTGCTGGAGTAGTGTATTGCATTTTTGGCTCAATACAGATGCATTTCAGGAGCTAGCATGGGCCACGGACTGTTCCTTATGGGCCGTTTGGATGTGACCATGCAGGTTTGGAGGATAGGACTTTAATATGAAAACATTGGTCATCCTGTGCCAGCTCTCCATTATCTGGAATCTCTCGGTGTTGATTTTCTGGCCTGGAGCCACATGAAAACATCTATCTTGGGGCATTAGTTTAGTTGCCATAACAACTTATCAAGGAACAACTCCCGACAGCTCGAAGAGCAGACCGCAGAGCCACATGGTATAAGCCACTCTTGGGTCAAGATAAGCATGTCTATGATTCTCCCTTTCCTGCCATCCAGCCCCAGTGTCCCTGGTTAGTGCCGGTGCTTACACAAGCTTTAATTTGCTTGGGAACCTGCCTTATCATTCAGAGGCTGCTTAGGCTAGTTTTCCAAAGGCCTGTCCCCTCAAGGAGCTATCTCCTGGCAGAATAACAAAATCATCCATCTTTGGGGAACCAAGCTAATTCCCTTATTGCCATTCAGTTTACAGTCTCTGATTTTTGGCCTCATAAATTATAGCCTGGCATGAAAACTATGACTGAGCCACTTGCATAAGGTCCAGTATAGCTGAGGTTAAGAAACTGCCACCTACATTTGACTTCTGCGGTGACATAAGGATCAATTAGTTTTACATAGCTACCTGGCAGTGGCTCACTCCAGGCTTATATTACTCCACCATCAATGATCAGCCACTACAGATGATGCTGGGTCTCTAAAAGGAGAGACCAGAAGCATAATAGGGTCTATGCAGTTCGACCCTGCATAGAAAGTCAGCATTACTACTCAGACATGAATTAAGTCCTTAAAACTGGGTTTCAGTGTGATTTTGTGATGCCTGCTCCTTGCACTGACCTTCCTGCTCCTGGGGTTGCACAGCAATTACCCCTCAGCATGGAGGGGAGCGTTTCCGCTCCCATCCAACTCCTACAGAACTGCCCTGTTAAGCTTAGGCCTAGCAGCAGGCTCCAAGGTATCTCGCAGCAGGATAACGATCCTTTAAAGAGCTCTGGGAGGCTCTCTTCTCAGGGAGAACTAATTAAGTTCTTCAGCACATGCTTAGACATATGTTGACCTGGTATGGCCTTAACAGGCCTGCTTCCATCTACTGGATAAATAACACTGGCTTAAAAAATATCCTCCTGGAGATGTGTTACTTAGGCAACAGCCAGGTGGGGGACTGACTTCTCCATCTCTGTGGCTGAAGGTAATATTTATGTGTATTACTTGCGGGCCAAGCTCTCTGCTGGTGTAAACTCCTTTGAAATCAGTTAAGTGATTTTTCAGTTCCAAAAGAACTACTGTAGTTACCTCTGCTGACCTCCTGCATAGTATCGGCCAGAAAATTTCACCTGTATTTAGCTCAGTTACTTGTTGGCCAGCCCAAGAAGTTCATTTAACAAAAGCAAAGCATTGCATCAGCAGAGGACATAGCCCACAGGGTCTGAATTCCTCCCCATGCACTTGCATGGGATTTCAGTGGATGAAATTGAGGTGATATGTATCCCATGGGGGTCTGTCTTGGCTCTAGGCAAAGAATTAATGAATTGAAAGTATATTCTAAACCAGATTCTCTTCTGGTGTAATCTGGCACAGCTTCCTGGACTTCTCTGTAGCTATACTGATTTATATTAGCTGAGGGTTTTGCCAGTTGGGATAAATGATCTCTCCTGAGTCCTAGTGTTTCATAGGGCAGATGTGCAACAGGGTGGGCTCACAGCAAATCCTTGGCTATTACAATCCCCTGAAATTTCAAGTGGGGAAGCAAAGAAGTCCTGGGATATGAACCCAGTCTGGGTTTCGCAGAAAACCCAGCCAGCAATTGATATCAACTAAGGTAGACTTGTAGTGTCTTTTGCTAGGACCCAACAAAAAATGCCACCCCATAAACTGAACTGCTCTAAGTCCTGATGAAATGTCTGCAGCCCAAGCTCAGTTTCTTGTCTGCATAATTGCAAAGAGCAACTCACAGGAGTCAAGAGACTCTGCCCTGCACTTACTGGCTCAGCTGGGTGGGGTGGCTGCCTGGCAGAGCCACTGCCTACAGGCCAGGAGTATCTTGGTTGCGTTCCAAGCCATGATAATGAACTCTCTAAGTAAACGCTAGGCCTGAAGATGTACCCTTAGAAACTTCCAAGAGCTTCAGCTTCAGCCTCTGTTCTGGAGACCCCAGGTGGTAGCCCTAGATGATTTCTAAGGGTCTTCAGAAGAGTAACTGAAAAAATAATTCTACTTTTACTAAGCTTAAGCATTCTATGTGGGGTCTGTACGTCTGTGAGAAAACATTTATGAAACCATAACCCAAGAAAGGCTGAAAAACGCTGGTGCTAATGCATGGAGGTGAGCATGCCTAGAGCTATTCAAGCTCCATCTCTTGGCTCACTGTAAACATTCTCAAAGCGTCCCTAAAGCTACAGGCTACCTATTCTGAGCTAAAAAATGACTTCCCATGTCTGTGGGAAAGGCTTCCAGACAGTTGCAGATTGGCTGGAGGGGGACGAAGGCATCTTTTTTTGGAAGGAGAAGCAGGTTTGAAGCCCTAGAAGTGGGTTATGCTCAGCTGTGTAGTGTGACTGAAGAAGCGCAGTCAGAGGACCAGGTTTGCATTCTCCCCACGCCTGGGTCAGTGCCTCCTTGGTGAAATGCCATTTTTGACTGCATGTCTACAGTGCTCTAAGTATTTGCCTCTTTCTTATTCAGATAATGCCAAAGAGCACAGCCAAAGCAATGAGGGATGGGGAATGTGACAAGGGCTGAAGGGAAGCAGATGGAAGAGAGCTTGGCTGTGGAAATGCAGCCCGGCCATCAGCGTTTGGTAAGTTCCTCCCTGCACGCCAGCTCAAGGACTGTTCAGAAAGCAGCTCCGAGTGTTTTCAGCACAGTGCCCATGAATAATTAACCCAAACAAAACTACAAATAACGTTTCCTCATCAGCGCGCCACGTGGTCTGAGCTGCCAAAGGAAAAGCATGGGTAGGACTGACTCAGCTCCTGAGGGCGGTGACTCAGAGCGAAATGCCCACGAAAGGGTGAATTCTGCCTGGGTGACGAAGCGAGATGGAGCCGAGGTGGGCTTCGCTTAGGGCGCTAGATGGGGACTCTGGAGATCTGAGCCTTCTTCCAGTTCTTTCACAGGATTCCTCAGTAAGTTGCTGGTCTTAGCCTTTGTTTTCCTATAGGTAAATCTAAGATAATTTATCCTTTCCTTTCTCTCACTCTTTATCCATCTAGAGGTAAGTGACTCAAGGTAGGGGCTGTCTGTGCTTCTGAGCAGTTGCTTTGCAGCAGGGCCCTGATTTGCAGGTCGAAGGCTCTGTACGGCAAATTATGTGGTAAGTGCACAACAGACAGTCCTGGATCTTGATAGACTATATATATCCAAAGGACAGAGATTGGCTGGTCACTGGTGACTGCCTCATCTGACATTAGGGTGCCATAGAGCTAAGACACCAAAACTGGTTCATTTTTGAGCCAAGGTTTATAAGGAAATGAGCCTCCTTGTGTTGTTCTTCCATGTGTGTCATTTCCCCTGCTCCAATAACTTCTGAACCAGCTGTCCTGATTCAACCCAGTTTGATGGGAAGAGAGAGGTCTCACAGACACTAGATTCCTACAATTTTCATGAAAAAAGAGCAGCTGGATAGAAGAGAGGTATTTAAGTTAATAACCTACTGAAGGAAAGCTAATTACACCTCTGTTCCTTATCTATTTTGAGATGCCACAGCCAGGTGACCAGCTGGCATTGAAATACTGGCTGGTCAATCAGTTCCTGCCTAATTTCAAACCAGCTACTGCATTTGCTGCCCCTTGCCTGCAAAGCAAGAAGGTGCGGAAAGAGCTGAAGACTTTGCTGGGAAGGTCTGAAGGGGATAAGGGCACCCTGGGGATATTGCAGCAAGTTGGGAGTACCAAGAAGGGAGGAAATAAAAACAGTTCTAAGACACAAATCAGAAGGAAAACAAGTTTTGCCAGTTCTTCTGCTCATAGAACAACTTGTATTTTTGGTTCAGACTTATTTTCAGGAAAAAATGAATACCACAGCAGTACTTTCCCTAGAAAATTCCAATTATCAGTAACTGTCTTTTGCCAAACCCCCCAAACTTGCATTTTGTGGATGTTCAACTAAAAAACGTGCCTTTCCAGATTTTTCTGGCAACACGAAAACGTTTGATTTTTCCCCCCTCCCCAACAAAAGCATTTGAAGAAATGCCAAGGAAAATGGAGTTTCTGATTTCCACAAGCTTTTCATTCCAGGAACAAAAAGTATTTCCCAAGCACTTTCCCAGGCATTGCACAGAAACAGACTCTGAGACAGACAAAGATGTGAACATAATCACAGCTGAAGATCTTCCCGTCTAACGACTGAGCTGGACAAAGGGTGGGATGGGACTAAACATGGGAAGAAGGCATGTGACTTTTCCAAGGTCAACCAACAAGTTAGGTGCACAGCAGAGAGTGTGCTGGCGCTGTTCGGTCAGCATTTCTGCCACTTGACCATGCGGCGCCTCTGTGCGTCTGTCTGTCCTGAAATAATGAGCTTCTTGGAGCAGAGCCAGTACTTTCCTGAGCACTTGGAAAGTGCCTCATGCAGCCTAGGTACAGTCATAAATAATAATTTAAATGATAATAATATTATTAAAGAGGAGGCGTGCCACTGAAGATGGGACACACTCAGCAACAGACTCCTAAATCGATGTCTCTCTTCTTGTAAAATGTACAATTTGCCTGACAAAGTCTGGGAGAACAGTATTTACTTCTCTGTTCTGGACTTGATAATTACAGTCTCTTGCTCTGCAGAAGTCAAACTGACCTAAGTTGAATTAGGTCCAGTATCTACTCAAACACCTCATGCCTGTAGCTGGCAGCTCTGGTCAGCTCTGGAAGCCTTTTTGCAGCTCAGGGGATATCTGGAAAGAGTGAATTAACTGTGGTGGTGTGTGGAGCTGCTTAGACTAATGTTTTTTTCAGAGATAGGCTTTGATTGACACTTAGATCTGCCTGACGATCTTTTATTCTAAGTGCAGTTGCTGCCCTTCTCCAGAGCAAGAAGAGCCAGTTTGGTTGCTGTCCTTCAAATGATGGATCTTATCGCATGGGAAAAAGAAGAAAAAAAAAAAGCAAACCACCTGGAAACAGTCACAGGTACAGCATGAAAACAACTGAATCTATCTGAGAGAATTCTGGTTTTTCTCCTCTGTGCCATAATCCAATGCAAGATATACGAAAAAGTGGCTAAGCTCTGAAGAACAAGAGCTGTCTATTTTTTTTCTTTATTTGACTGTTGGTGGCACGGGTGCGACTATGCCACCCTCTACTGATGGGAGGACTAGGAATCAACGGGACAACCTCTCTTTTACTCACTCTAGAGTGTGAGTTCCACACTGCCTCTGCTAGTTCCTGCCCTCCCCACACTGCCTGTTGCTCTTTATTTTCAGCCATCCTGAATGCTTGCTGTATCCTGGGATCACACCATTCAGCTGCTCACCCAAGAGGCCGTAGCCACTCTTTATAATCTAATTCAGACATCTGGAGTTTACCTGAGTGTGGCCAAGAAGCAGGTTGGGTCTCCAAATGGGCGTGTTTGAAATCCACACACTTAGGTGGCAAAATGGGTCTATTGTTTGAGATGCCCTTTTCCCTCCTTGCTCATGTGGGTCCATCATAAAACAGCTAGGCTCTTCAGACTGCAGACTACAGGGCTGTTGTTGAATGTCTGAACATCCTGTCTGGTAACGAGAACTGCACTGAAATTAATGTTTTCTTTGTTCCTGTGGACACAGGTGTGGACAAGACCCTGGACCAAAGCTGAAGGGTGTGCATGCTCCTGTCTGTGTTCCAGCCTGGGTGCGTTGCAAGATAGAGATGTTTGCCTCCTTGCACGCGACACCATGGAGGGGCTTTCTTCTTGTCAGGATTGTTTCTCTCCGTGATCCTGCTATTGATGGGGCATCACAGATGGGATTACTAAGAGCACTGCTGCTTGCTGCTGCATTCAGCTCCACCTCAGACTGCAGCCGGGCCTTTCCAGCCAGCTCCTTTTCCTCATGTATCAAAGACAAGCCCAGGCAGGACCATCTCTGCCAGCTGCTGTGCTCCAGAAGGGCAGGTCAGGCTGAGGCTTGCTTCAGAGGCTCTTCTGCGCCTGGCCTCTGCCGGAGTCGTGGATGCATCAAGCACTTCAGTTTACAGGGCCATCAACCTGGCAGCCTTCCTTGGCACTAAATTTACTTTTTAAAGTTACATCAGTGTTGTACCCAGAGGGAATGGAGGAACAGATGCAGCTTGTGAAATCTGGCTTTAATTCACCTGCCTCATTTAATTTCCTGCCCTGCCTTCTAATCAATGAGTCTGCACTGGCTGCCCTGGGAATACAGCATTTTTTTTCATATACAGGAGAATTCAACACGGTGGCTGTGCCGGCTGAGCTCTCAGGGTCCAAGCAGGCTGTGTTGTGTCTCCTTTGAGGCTGCTTTATAATGGCTTTCCCTTCCCCAGAAGCACTTGCAAGCGTTCCCCGCTACGGGGCTGCTGCCCCACATTACCTCGCAGGGCCCTGCGGCACAGGGCAGCTGTGCCGTGTTCCCTCATGGAAGTGCTCTCCTTCCAGGTGCTGCCCTGTTTTCAGCCATGTGGCTTTCTCTGCAAGGCTGTGCTGCTTTCAGGCGCTTGGTCCCCGTGAGCGGCTCTGCCGTGCTACCTCAGACAGGCTTGCTCAGGCCAGATACGCCTTGTTACCTCTCGATAACGAGGGAACATAAATGCTCCCTCGCAGGGCCTTCGTGCCAGGCCATCGTGCCATACTGGCCCTGTGGTGTGTCACTTCCCAGGTGTCCCTTCTCGGAGGACAGTAGCATGTCACCTCAAAGGGGCTTGCAGGACTCTGTTGCCTCAGACACTCCAGGAGCCCTGACAGAAAAGGGTTTCTGCCACTTTTGCTTTCATTAACCAGACTCCTGCTGTCCTGTTTTTTTTGAGTTGATGTCAATTCCAGGCAGTGCTGCCCAGTTACTTAATCACCCAGTGTCAAAACCCTTGGAGACGAGCAGACTGTCTTTGGCTGCTAGCACCTATTTTGTGACGTGGCTGCTTTACCTTGCGTATTGTAATCTGTATCAGATTGCTCTTTGCCTGCTAAAATGGACGATTAGGATCCAGTTGTAATGCAAATTGCACAGTGGAATAAAAACCGTGGGGAACAAAATCCCAAATAAGTATTTTTGTCAGCCTTTGTTATTGTGTGATGGGTCCCGCTCAGTTACTGCTTGCTGTGAAGCATTAGACAGAAGAGAACCCAGTGTGCCTTTGTGCTTTATAGGCAGGAGCTGCTGAGCTGCTCTGCGTAAGACTGCCTTTAGGCGCTCGCGGGCCCCGATAATGTGTATGTGTGCAAACCTAACAGACAGATTGCCGCCTACACTGGAAATTTGATGATTGCCTTGTTTTTTCAAGGCTCCATTTTATATACTGCAGGCCAAGCCCATGGGGTAATTTCCAGTCTCTCTGCACAGGGCTGAGATGATGTGGTGAGAGGAGCATAGAGATGCTGAAATTTCAATCTGCCACATAATGTGCTCCTAATACTGATAGCCTTGTAAGCGTGTTGCTGTTGTTGTTCTCACCATTGTTGTCTTCCTGTGTCTGGTGCTAAATGTTGTAAATTCAGAGAAATATTTAAGTTTGTAAAGGAACCTAAGATATTGTGAAATTAAACACACAGGACTCCTGCAAATGCATATAGAAGGGGTATGTCTTCATTTAAAATGCCAAGTCATATCAATGTAAAGTGATATGCTACTGATGTAGCTGCTTTTATTGCACATCAGCTTTGCATTTCCCCAGGCCCTGGGTAACAAAGAATCAAGCTGCATGTTCTCATAGCAAAACTCATCCTGGAGAACTGAATTGGAATATCCACGCTTCATATGGTATAGCTGGCAGTCAGAAGGCAAGTGTTTTAAGGATTAGCTGAGCTTTATAGTACTTGTCAGATCCAAAGCGAGAGCAATCCCTGTGCACGTTCCATTGAAATGGTGGCTCACAGAGGACAGCAAGGAATATGAGCTAGAGGTGGTGAAGTCAGATGGATGAGCTGGGTTCAAAGTCCTCCTAGAAGCTATGGCAACATAGCTCGTATATCTACTCAGAAAAGCCTTTGCAACTGCCATAAATGACTCTAAATGGCCTTATTTTCCCGCTAGCAATGAAATAAGCAGCTTCAATGGGGAGGAGTAAATCCATTTGATTGCTCACGTTGCTGGGAATAACCATCTTATTAGTTATTAGTAATAACCCAAGCTGTGCCTAGCAGTGTGGCCACCAAAACAGAGACAGCCTTATCTGCCAGCGAATCATTGTATTGCTCCTAACATTTCCAATTACAACTAAACGAGGGGAGTCAAAAAGGCAGCAAGGGAGAAAGATTTGTAGGAAGTGAAAGGCTACAGGGAGGACTTGGGTTATAAACAACACGTGCAACAGAAGCGGAAAATATCAGGGCCCTTCTGAAAGCAAGAGAAACGTTGGCGTAGGAGTTCGGCATGGCAAGGCTGAGCTCTTTACATTCCTGACTTTCTTTTAAGCCAATGCATGAAATTCATATGCTAGGTGATGTGAAGGAGGGGCACTGGCTTGTTAGCTCATCTTCTGAAGGAAAAAGGGCTTCTGTACCTTGGGTGTGTGACACAGTGGCAGTCAAACTCAAGGCTCAGTTCCAGGATTTAGAGGAAAATTCTCCATCGAAACTGATGGCAAAGCCCCTAATCGCTTCCCTGCGGGACGGGGGTGCTCTGACAAGGCAACGGCCTGGGAAATTCACATTTAGAGTAGATCAGGCTCTGCTCTCATTTATGCGATTATAAATATAGTGTAGCTCCATTTGAAACAACTGTTTTCATCCAATGCAAATGAGATCAAAATCTGGCCTAGGCTGTTTTCGTGCACAATGGAAAGTGACTGAATTATGGAAAACAGGAAACAAATCTAATGGAAATATCATGCTCTCTGTTACATCAGGATAAATTGGAAGCGAGTCTGTTGAATCTAATGGCATTCATCTGGATTTACACCAGACTCTGGCTCAGCATTTGTCAGTTGGCTGCACACTGACATCAAAACACAAACCATGCTACCTCATCTGAATAGCTTTGAACAATTTCTTCCTTTTTCTTTGCATTTAAACAATTGCCTCTGCATCCTGATAGCTCATTAGCCTTTTCACACAAATAAACCCCTGCAAACAGCCATCAACAAATGAGACCTACTCTACCAGCATTTTCAGAATCTAGATGATGAGTCTGAAGCACCACGCTTGGTTTTGGAGTCACTTAGATTTCCTCCCTGCTCCTCTGTATTCACAATATAGAGCAGTAGGACTGAACCCATGGGAAGACAGAGCATTGCAACAACTATTCTGATTGTCCCAAAGTACACCGAATTCATTCCCTTCCCACCAGCAGTGGTTAGGAGACCTTTTAGTAGGTAACTGAAATATTGCCAGCGTTGCTACTTCGGCTCTTGCTGGGTTCAGATGGTCAGGAGGGAGCCATAAGCCTCACTAATGGATCTAACAGGAAACTGGGTCATGCTCTGGCCCTGCAGGCAAGTTACTTCACCTCTCTGTACCTCGGCTGCTGGCCACAAGAGCCATTTGCTCATGGGGCACTCTTCATGGGGAAACTGAGAAGCTAATTAATGTCTCGGTAGCAAACTAGACATCCTGGATGAAAGTCACTGGAAAAGCGCAATGTCTGAGTGAGAGCGCAGCCATGTCAGCCTCTTCCCTTGCACCTCCCAGCTCCTTACATAATTTAGTTTTTCTAATCTGTGCTCATGTTTCTCTTTGGATAATTAGTAAAATATATCTTAATTAAAGAAAGAAGAGAAGATGACGATACGCAAACAAAAAAAAGCCCTAAGAGGAGGGGATCCAGGGAGGGGCAAAGCCATTACTCAAACACAAATAGTGCTGGTAATTAGGTAAACGTGATAATAACTGGTATGGAGAACATCTGAAGGGTAAAGCGCCCTCTGAAAGTTGGATAACTGTTTGCTCGAGCACCCTTATTTCAAGGGACTAGCTAGAGCCTGAAGTCTGAATATCACAAAGTCTGGCCTGCACTCGGTCTCCCAGGGAGAAGAGGTATGGGGGTGGTGTGGCCAGCAACCCTTGTTTCTATTTCTCTCTCTGCTACTGATTTTCTGTGGGATCCTAAGGAGGCTATTCTGGCAAGATTTGCACAAGTGGCCCCTGTTTATGGTTGCCTCCGTAGCTAGGTGTTTGACCTGAGACATGTACAACAATCCTTTGCTGGGTCATTAGCAGCAAAGCTCACATGGACCTCAGCCAGCACGTGAACATGCCAGCCACTATCTCTCAGGTCCTTGATGTTCCTACCTGTAAGTTTTTATAATAAATACTTGCCTATTTTTATAAAGCTATTCAAGATCCTTTAATGAAATGGAGGCTTTCAAAGAGCTGTGATTATCATGGCTTAGTCTTGGTTAGGCTTATTCCTGCAGGTCAGCTACGCTTAATTTGTGAGAACTTTCTCATTGCTGGCACTGCAGAGCCTATGTGGCAAGCAAAAGTCTTGCTATCTTGTTTGTTTTTTATAGCATCACCTGGAATAAATGCCCGCAACCAGGATGCACCTGACAGTTGTGGTGTTGATACACAAGCAAAAGAGACTCCAGCTCGCTCACCGCTCACAGCCTCTATAACTCTGTTAGCCATGTACCAAAGGCTTATTTTATCCATGTCAGTGAAGTTGGCACGTGTGACTTGGAGGCAGATAGCAGAAATGAGGAGTAACTGGGTCCCAGTCCAATCCCAGCTCTCTGCATGAATGCACCATATGCAGTCATGGGCAGTATTGGACTGTAAAGTGCATGTAATCTTAGTGAACCAGCTAAAGCCAATTTGCCAAGCTCCTTGGAGAGTCTCAGCAGCATCACTTTTTTTACTCACTGACTGCAAATGATCCTAGTCACATGAGAACGGGATACCAGGCTTTTAAACTTATACTGAGGTGGGTGTAATAGGACCACCAAATGCAGAGACAAGAGGGAATCACAATTGCACAGATATTTTCTGCTCCAGTAATTCAAGACGACTAGGGGTGCGGGGAATAATTTGCTTTTATAGGAATAAAACTCTTCAAGGCAAGGACCTTAAAAGTGGAGATAACCGTAATTTACTGTTCACACTGTGCAGTGGAGAATCAGGCCCAAGCTTGTAGCTACAAGCTTTAGTTATAAATGCTGTGAACTGGACTGTGCTGTGCAGAGCTTTACTGAGTGACTAGTCACATTGATTTGGGAACAGCTGTCCCCAGGGTATGGCACTGCTTTATGTGAGCCTGGATGCGAGACTCTAGGCTTGATTCTGATCTTGTATTCTGAAAAACCAAATTCTTGGTGGGTTTACAGCTGATCTACAACCTTGAATATGCATGCGGCTTGGCTTCAAGAGCCACTAGGATCTTGATAAGCCTCTTATTAAGTTATTCTCCTAATTAAAGCATATCTGTGTTGGGCAGAATCCTACTCATTTCAGCACAGATGTCAGACTGTCATTGTGAACACAGAGATGGGTTTGATGTCAGAAATCAGGTTTGGCCATGATGGCAATAGAACAGGTTAGCCTATAAACACAGCGTATATTTGCGCACTCAATCTATTTAAAAAGAAATGCATTAATAGATGACTGATCTCCTGAAATGCCATTTGAATAGTTTTGACTGTGCATTCATTTTATTCCTGGGAAATTTCAGAGTACAAAAAGATTTTTATTTTCCTTCTTCATTTGTCAAGAATCTCTTTGAAATTTGTTTGTAATATAGACTGAGTCTTGGATCAGATCTTTAGCTCACATAAACAGATGTATCTCTATTGACTTCTGTAAAAAGATGCTGATATACAGGAGCTCAGAATCAAGGCCAAGAAAATGAAAGCAAGAAACTGCTAGGTATGATACTTTCTGACCAGGGAAGTGGTTATTCCAGGTAATGTGTTATTTCCTAAAACACTGATTCTTCCAAAATGACAGTGTTACCCATTTGGGATATGAATGTCTAGAACATGTGTCTTAGTGACCCAGCGCTGCCCTTGAAACAATCTCTTTTTATGTTGATAGATAGTTTGAGGACTTTCTTACCGTCTGCTCTGCTTCCCAGGGCATGCTCAGGTAATGCTGAAGGCTTGGAATAAAAATATTTCATTATGAAAAAAAATCAGAAAGTAAGTTTTTTTAAATACAAAGCCTTTGGTGACCTCTCCTGATTGTGAATCGGAGATTACGCTGGTATGGGAAAGAATCTTGATTATTTTATTTTATGCGATTTTAGTGCTTCTAAAAGCAAGTGCTTGAAAGCCATATGTAGCAGATGAGGTGCACGGGTGGATGGGTATGGAGATGGCCGGGTGGAGAAGGACATAGGAACACGTGGGATAGAGCTGTGAGTAGGAAGAGCCACCCACAGACTAACGAGACACTAATATGAGGAAGAAAAGGAACACGTGGGATAGAGCTGTGAGTAGGGAGAGCCACCCACAGACTAACGAGACACTAATATGAGGAAGAAAAGGAAGAAAAAAAAAAAAAAGGAAGAGTAACTGGAGCTTTGCTTTACATCCTTAAATACTGAAATTCCTTCTTACCGTGGGGCATCCTTCCAGATCGCTGCAGTGAGGTACACTGGAGGAAGGCCTGGATCTCTCAGTACCACGTGCTCAGAGAGATGTTCGGAAGGGAGTCTGGACACAGAGATAGGATGTGAGACTACACAACAATGAAGAAGGTACCAAAAACAGTTTGAGGGTTAAGCTAGGGTTAGTTTAAGCTCTGGCTACATTAGGCTAGAACTGCCCAGTTCTGGTTCCCTACAACTTCCTCTGAAGCTTTCAGCACAGCACCAGGATGCTGGAAGAGGAGTCCCCTGCTGCTAAGCCTCCACCATCTCCGGGAGGTGACTTTTTTGTAGTTTAATAGTGAGTCGTCAGTTTTCAAGCCTGCCAGAGCAGTGCCTTTCTCTCACCCAGCGAGTAGCTCATTTCAGCCAGGAGTTATTCTTAGTATATATTAAAGAGAAAAGAGCTTCCTTTTTTCTTTAAAGGAGAGAAGAAATAGTCTTCCTGACAGAACCCCAACAAAGGCATTGGGCTATCAAATGCTGGGAGAACTCCCTAAAAATATTAATCATGATAACACGAAGCTACAACAAGAAGCTATCCTGACAGATGACATAAGAAGTGTGCCCTGGGCGAGACACAGGGCCAGTCCAGCTCAGCACTTTTCTCCTCTTTGTCCCTGTTGACTGCATTTTGTTTCCCTTTCCTTTCACTTTGAGCATGGGGAAAGGAGGGGAAGCAGGCCTAGAAAGCAGTTTCCAACCTGCTTTCCTATCTGTCTGTCTACTCTGTACAAATAGTGGGGTTTTTTTTAGGGATAAAGGCTGAAGATAATTCCTTTAAGTGGCAATTAAGCTCTAGGTGGCTGCAGAAAGATGCAGCTTTCCCCAGCTCCTACAGAGCCACAGCCTGAGCCACAGGTTTCCCTTCTTCCCTAAACCAGGAGACTTTTTTCCTGTCTTTGTGTTATGCCTGGCATTGTGATTACTGTCCCACTTCTCCAGGGTAATCCAAAGTGATTGGAGCAGCAGGGAAAACACCAAACCGAGGATGCACCATAAACTTGCTGTGCCCCCTTTCAGAAATGCACTAATTTCACAGAGCAGGAAATAATTCCCTCTCAATCCCGATTTCATCTCCTTGTGTTTCACCTGCAACTCCACTTCTGTTTTCTAAGCACTGAGCCCAGTTTGGTCTCCTCTAGCCCCTGCTGTGTTGGTGACTGTTGGAAAGAAACCTTTGATCATGTTGGATGGATTACCGCGGGCTAATGAAGCAATGCTCCCCTTCCGAGACTCAAGGCAAGTCTCATCAGCAGCATGTGATCAGTTTGGCTCATTAGTTAATGAGGTTAATGAGGACACTGGTACATACCATCTGATATGAAAGGGGAAATGTCTAGCCACAGTGATTGCTCAATATGACACAGCAAATTGCTGGCGGAGCTGGGGGCGAGCAGGGCAGGGCTTTGCCCTCAGGCCTGGTCCGGGTCTGAAGTCATCCCAGCCACCCTTTGGAGCAAGGGGGCACAGCAGTGAGCTTGAGGAGATGGCTCAAATTCAGTCTGGAGTTGAGTCTGAGCAAGGACGATGGGGAGATACAAGATGGCAGCAGGCAGTCAAGGTTGGAAATATTCTCCATTATCAAAGAGACTTATGAACTTGTGAAGAGCTTCACAGCTGATCCACAACTCCATTTGCAAAGAAACGGAAGCCACTAACTCAGAGGATCTCCCTTTCCCAGACAGGCTTATTATCAATAGCATCAAATAATGGGATGTTACCATTTCTATACAGTTTTAATGATTTATCACACCTGAATTATGCACCATCGGTGACAGTAATTTTCTCTGATTTGGACAGGTAGATGGAATTACGGCTCTCTTTGTTTGGTGTGCTAACAGAATCAGAATTAGTATTTTGCCTTGTCTGGCTTATCTTAGCTAGACAGTAGCTATTATTTCACCTACTCTGTTTCTCTTCCCCCTCCCTGTTACAACTAAAATAATTTGATTTTGAGCTATACTTGGAGCATGACTTACCTCAAATCAGACTTCAAATTCCTTGACCAGAGCGCAATCTCAATGCTGCCAATCTCCATGTCTGAGCAGAATCCGTAGTGTAAGAGGAAGGATCAAGCGGGGAGAACACATTTTGTGGGTCTCTGCAGACACCTGCACACAAACACACATATGTATTTGACTTTGTGTGTGCGTGTGGGGAAGAGTGAGTGACAAACTGCTTTTCATCAGACAGCATGGCACTTGCTTCGGTACCCCACGCCATGGTCTTAGGGCTGCAGAGTCCTTCACAGGGGTCATGGTTAGGTTCCTGCATGTGTATGTGAGTGTACACAGCGGGGAGCATTCCTGCGTGTCCTGCTGTGTGGCCCCGAATGTCCGTGCACACCTTGCTGTGCGTGCGTGCGTATGCTGGGAGGCAAGTGGGCGAAAGCGAGGAGGATTTGATTACTTGCAACGTGTCTTTCCTCTGCCCTTTCTTTGTCTAGTATGTTCCCGCTTGCACTGAATTACAGTCACCGTGCCCAGGCTTTGCTTCCTAGTGTGGGATGCTGTGTTGTGTTAGATTCTATCCATATTGCATTGTTTGCCTTCTTTTTTTCCCTTCCCCTCCCTGCTCGTGGTTGTTTGTTTTCTCTTCATGTGTGGCATGAAAAGGCCGTTTGAACAGCAACTACCCAATCCGAATGAAAGGGGATGTGGCTCTTGGAAGATCCAACAGAAACCTGAACAGAACAGAAACTAAATTATGAATTAGCTGGAGATTTTTCTCACTTCTTTTCTTCCTCTTTATTTTTTCTCACTTTTTTCTCTCTTCTATCTTCCTAACCCTAATTAAAATGTTCTGGGCAGGAGACTGTAATGAAGGTCTGGACTCATTATTTCTGTTTATAGCAAAACCCAAGCGAAACAGAACTCTAAATGGGCTCTGGTTGAGTCCCATCTCCCTCCATAAAGACTGTAATAAATATCAGCCACATTGATTTTCCTTCCCCATGAACCCATTGCTATTTGTTCTGGTCTAAGTGCATTGTGTTTTCCTCCGAGGTTTCCTTTGCTCTAACTGTTCTATTATCTGTTGTTGTTGTTAATCTGTGTTGAGTGTGTAATCGAGATCCTAAGAGGGAGGTTAAGAGAAACCCCCTCGGGAAGACATCTGACCTACATGAAGAAAGAGGAAAAAATAAAATAAATAACCCAAGCCATTGAGGCCAAATGCTCCATTTACCTGGTGGAGCTATTTCCTTTATCAAGGGCTCTCATACACCCCAGGCTCAGCTTTTTTTCTGTAATTAGTTCTACGTATGTGTTTTTAACCTCTACTTGATTTCTGCATTGATTTCTTTGCCTTGGGGGACGTTTGCCTGTTGATTCCCTAGGCCTGATTTTCCCATTACCTGCAGTTGTCTGCAGAACTGGTGTTAGATTCAGGGATGTCACAGGCAGAGGTAGGATGTGGCCCTTTTCCTCTTCCCATCTGCATGCTGTTACTTAACGCCTGCTATTTAATCTGGCCCATGTGATACAGTACATGTTGGGGGATGATGTAGAAGATGTCTCAAAGCACAAATAAAAGCTGATTAATAATTAAGCATGGGCATGGCTGAATGCCTCCTGGGAGACTGTCTGGGTAAGAAGCTTTCACCCAACCTCACCCACTGCTCACCTGCTTCCTATTCGCCACTTGACCTGGGCAGCCCACGTCCTGAGCACTTGAACTTCCAGCCTCCCGCGTCTGGTTGCTATCTGCAGGGAGGTATTGCAAATATGCAGAATCCACTGTTGCCTGCTCACCATACCAGTTCCTGAATCCCAGCAGATAAGGAGTTCTTAGCGTTTTCTTAATGCCTCTTTGCAGTTTATTAGAGGCCTAGGAGGCATGAGGGGGAAGTGAGAATGTGGCTCAGAAATCCTTGTTATGGGTCACGTCCTTCCTTTGCAATCACATTTGTAGCTGGACTAGTAAAAGAAAATCATCCAAGCCAAGTGGCAATGGTGAAGCATAAGGGCTGGAGGGAGGGAAAAAACATCCCATCAGGTATCTCCAGATGCAAGCAGCTTAGTTCAGTGAGTTTGATCTGCACCCTTCTGCCCAAACTGGGGCTCTTGCTGTGACCATGGGAGGACTGTCAGTGCTGACAGTCATGGACATGGCTATCTAGACTCCCCCCTCTCAGCTGCAGTGTGAGGATGTCTTCAGGCTCTTGGCATGGAGCTGGGAAGAGGAGATGGAGGTGTCCACGTGATGCCAGCTCTGCTCTCCCTGATGAATCCATCAATGGAGAGACCATGAACTGACTTCTCTGCTTGCTCTTATGTTTCCATGGTATTTTCATCACGTCTGTTTCCAGGGATGTCTAATAAACTGAAGCAAATTGGGATGAGGGATTATCAGGCATTAAATGGTGCTACTGAGCCAAGCCTCCCGCTCGGCTCATCATGACGAATTTCTATTCTCTCCCAGGGACTGACTGCGATCCAAACCGAGGCAGGGTGAGGAGTGGCTGCTGGCGTGTTTGTGCCTGCGTCAAGCAGTTGGGGCTGCTCCAGGTCCCGGCTTGTCTCTCGGTTAAGGTCAGGTCCTGTTTCTGTTGAAGCAATTTCACATCTCTCAGCTGGATCACACCTTTAAGGAATTAGATTCTGCTTCAATTCATAGAAACGAGAGCTAGTGCTGGCGTAACTCACAGGGCTCCTGGTACAAGGGCCATGGTGGGGACCAGTTCTTATCCACAGATGGGATGACCTGCCCTGCTCCTTAATCATGTCTAGTGGGGGTTCCCCCCTTTGCTTCCCTCTCGTTCACATGAGTCTTTAGGAGACAACCCTGATTATCCCTAAAACCAGCCCCAGCCGCAATGACTTTTTGGAAGTCAGTGACAAGGACATGACTTAGTGAATAGCTCCACTGAGTCTGTCTGGCTCTGAGAACCTGAAACATCTGAAAAACACATTACAGCCTCAAAAAACACACAGTAACTGGCTTAAAATCATCAAGATTATTAAAACAGTAATAAATGTGCAGTTCTTTTTTTACTCACCTTCTGACTGTGAGCAATTTAGACACATAAAGATCAGATTTGCAAGTTCTCTCCAACCCTGTGAAGTTTTAAAAAATAAGAAAAAGACACTTCATAAAAATCATATAAACTCCAGAGCTAAGGCCATCAGAAAAGCAGCACGCACCATGAGACTTGTGATGAATCATGGGGATTTGCAACACTGAATGCATTCAGGTGTGAGTGGGGAAAAAAATTGAGCTCTACCTTTCAAAAAGTCCCCTTGGATCCCTCCTATTCTGTTCAGGAATTGCTCTAAGTGTTTGTATTGACTTTCCATGGAAAGTGGACATATCCATGCAAAAAACCTTGCTACTGAAGGTTTTATAGAAGGAATATTGACTTTCTCACAGATGCTGAAGAGAAAAAAAAGTCCTGCTTCTCTGTATAAAATAAGATAAAATTTATTTGATAATTCCTATCAAATGTTTATAGATTTTTATTTTTTCTACTTTGGCCAAAACATCTTTCTTTTTCCTGCAAAAGCCTGAGGCAGAATATTTACAGGGAAGGGCAAAACATTTTTTTGAAAAATATTTGTGCTGGCAAATCTTTGCAAATTTGTAAGCTCCCAGATGCATCTAAATAAATAATAGCAGAACTTTGGCTGCATTTGCAAAGAAAAAATACATTGGATTTACAGGCTTGTTTCAAGTATAATCAGGATGTAAGTTTGGCTTACAGAGTATATACAAGCTTTATAAAATTTACAATGGAAGCAGTACCTGTGCAGCCTTGTGGGAAGTAAATCCAGGCATGACCCCCTCCAAACCAGGCTGAACCCTGTTTTTATTGGCAAGACTCTGCTGCAATCATGCCCTGCAGTGGCCACAGGCTCGTGGGTCCTCCAAGAGATGCTGTGGATTTTCAGGTGGTGAAAAGGTGAGTCATCAGCACCTTCCTTGGGTGAAAAGGTGAGTCGCTGCACGCTGGGAGAAGAAAAGTGGTAGAAGGTTAGGCTGGACCATGGATATTAGCTCCCCTGGGGGATATTTGCTCGCGAAGCTTTATGTAGTGCTGGGCTGGACGAGGCTGAGCTAGGCAAAGAAAGGTCCGTCCTGTTTACGAGCTGGTGCCCAGAGGGATCCTATGGCACCATCTGCCCCCTTTTCAAGGGCTGCCGGAAAAGGCCAGTTCTTCATGAGAGCAGTTCACATCTTCTGCTCCCGCTGCTCGTTGCCTCCCATGGCTCAGGACCTGGCAAGAGCTCGTCGCTTGTCAGCAGCGCTTGCCCTGAATGCTGCAAGCCATCGATCAAGCCGCTTCCCTCCCCAGCGCAAGAGCGTCTGCAGCTATCAGGATGGCTTAAACCATGGCCTGGTCCTTTATTTGCTTTCTGGTTTTCAGCTTCGTGTTTTCCAGGTTTCCTGCCACTAGGAGAGTATGGAAATGTTCTCCTCATTTTTAATGAAAGCTGAGATAATCTGTGTCACAGGAGACTGAGCACCACAAAAGGTTTCCAAAGAATTTAAAGAGCTACCACCTAATACACTGTGGTCACAAGCAACCTGTTGTCTGAGATAACCTACAACCACTGATAATTACAATGTACTTAAATATCCATTAATTAAAAATGTATAAACTCATTCTATGTATAAGCTTCATAAAGTACATGGTCCCTGCTTCCCTCCGAAACCTCTTTCTTTCTTCCCACTGAGCCTTTTATTTCTCTATCAGCTCTCTAAGTCTTCTTTCTCTGTCTTTTCTCAGCCCCTGATGGCTTTGCTCAGCCTCTGTCATTTGTGTCTGGATCTGGAAACATTTCTCAGGACGTTTGACTCATCCATCATTTAGATAATCAGAAGGAAAAAAACTCAGTTTCCAGCTATGAACATCCTTAAAAAGCACCAAGGGAAAAAAAAAACCACCTCTCACCTTGAACTTCCCTTCCTGCTTTGCTTTTCTTTTCATTTAAGAATCTGACTTGACAGTCTTTGCTCTGGCAAAAGTCCCACTGAAGTTATTAAGGGCAAGAGTTTGTCAGGATTAAGAGGAAGGATTTGAAATATCTGAGTGATAGCAGTATCCCCAGTTCTATTAGGCCGGATAAGTATCCATAAAGGACATTAACCCAGGTACCTTGAGCAAGTGGCTGACTGCCCTGCAGGGAAAGGAGATGATGTTGCCGGTGGGGACACCGGCCCAAAGCTGCCTGTAATAAGGTTTCGGATCCCGTCCCTTGCAGAGCTGAACTCAGACCACTCCTTTCTGAAGTTTCCAACTCTCCATCAGAAACAGCTGTTTAAAAGTCCGTGGGCAGTCAGGCACCTAAATGAGAATTAAGAGCTAAAACTCTTCATGCTGGCACTGCGGCTGGGTGCGCCGGAGTCCGTCGGGGAGCACACGGCAGCTGGCGCAGGCGTTATGGACCCGCCGCCGCTTTGAGGGCTGGGGCAGAAAGGCCCCGTCGGCTGCCCTGCAGAAAGCGGGTGCTGATGATTGGGAAGTGCACGGGTGATCGGGAAGCACGCGGGCGACTGGGAAGCGGTGCGGGCCTTGCTCTCTGGCACTGGCAGGAGCTCTGCAAACAGAGATGGGTGTAAGCTGGAGTAACGTTACCATCTTCCAGCACCGCAGCATCCATTTTCTACCACTGTACATGCTTCCTCCTGCTTCTCTGCTCCCATTTCTCCGTGAGCAACTGTTACCGCACTGGGTCACACACCCATTTGGCCCATTTGAAGGGCATCCTGGGCAAAAGGCCAAAGGAGAGCGGATCAGGAAAGGAGAAATCAGGATGGGGGCAGTTAAAAAAGCCTCTCTTATGCCTTGCCACACTTTCTGGGGGCCCACAGAACTGGACAGACCCAAGGACCACGCGTACTCCTGGCCGGGCCCAGGGGAGCACAGATTACACAGACCGGCTTCCCAGCGGGCAGGCAGAAATCCCTGCTCTGTGCGGGAAATGGGAGCTCTGCTCCCGCTGACGCCTGCTTCTCCGCTGTAGTTCCCGGCCTGACACACATGGCATCGGCATGTGCACGTGATTCACTAGCCCTGCTGTCAGGGGGAGATCACATTAACACGGATGTTAAAAATCAAACAAATACCGAAACAAATTTAAAACAAAAATAGTGTTTCGGAGGCTGCGTTTCATTCCCACCACCCACCACCATTTATAACTAATTGGGGCTTTGTTATATTCTCTCACCCAGTGACAGATAAATACTAAACTCCACTGGTTAACAATAATCACCCTAATTATGCCAAGATGACATTTACAATACAGGCAATTGCTAATCCATTACCTCACTCTGCTGAATACTAGAACACTCAAATTAAAAGTTATTCACCCACAAAGAACAATGTTTTAGTAGCTGACACAGCTTAGTAAAGGAATTTATTAAGGTAATTTGCAGTTTTCCCATAAATAAAATATTCTAGAGTTCCCCCGTCCTCCTCTCCCTTCCCCCAAAATAATCTTAGGTGATAAATCTCTTTTTTTTTTTTTTTTTGCTCTTTTGTGGTGCAGTTAAAAGAATAATAATTGAAACCGTCAGACAAGTTGCATGTTTAAATTTGCTTACCTGAAAGACAGCAGAGCGCTGAACATCGTCCATCCCAGCGAGAACTGGGGTGATGCCCCGTGGTTTGCAAGGTGTAGGAGGTCACTGCGGTAAAACCTTCGCCAACGGGGGGTTTTGATGAAACCTAACGAGGCCTCTGGATGAATCAGGGAGTCGCGACCAGCGCTAACTGTGACGTGACCCTCCGAGATCTGCCGCCTGCAGAAGACGAGGGACCAGCGTGAAAACCGCGAGGGGGCTGGCAGGACTCTGCCCTCTCCAGAGAGACGCTGAGGAAGCGGCTCTTCTGGACACACCGCAAAGGGGCCATGAGTCTCCTTAAACAAGAGCTTCACTTTGAGCACAGGGTTAATATGGAGACCTCTGCTTGTGTGGCGTCCGAACCGAAGCCAAACCGGGACCCGAGCGGGGCCTCCCGCGTAGCCCGGCCTGAGGCTGGCAGCAATGGGGTGGGGAGAAGGGGAACCTGGAGGTTTATTCTAGGAGCTGGAGCCTTTTCTTCCAATAATCCCTTCCTGACTCTTCTCCCAGCACTAAAACACTCACAAAAGACCTTCCCTCAAATTTGATTACCTAGGCAGGGACAGAGTCCCACTGACAGATGTTAATGGGGGGGAGGAGAGGGTCAAACAAACACAAAGAAACCAGAGCTGGCGTTCGTGGCACCCCCTGAGCAGCCCCTTGCACCTGGTGCCGGCAAAGCCTCTGCCAGCAGCAGCACCAGCCAAAGGATGGAGCAGGAAGGGATTTTTTGGGGTTTGGTTTTTACTGTTATCACAGCAGTTACAGCCAAAGCTATTTGCAATAAAGCAGCCAGTCACAGCAAGCCAAGAGCCCCCGCTAGCACATCCCCGTGACGTGCCGGCCACCTGCAGCAGCAATGGCAGTGTCCCTCGGGTGCCAGCGGCAGCCCCGGTGCCCAGTGGGCCCCGTCCCTGCACGTGGCGAGCAGCTTGCGGGGAAGCCGCATGGTTGGGGCAGCTGCCACCAGGCTGCTCGCTGCAGCGCGGGGGCTGGCGAGAGCGCTTGGAGCGGAGCTGCCGTACATCTGTGTCTCCTACACGGAGCCTCTTTTTCTGCTTAGGCATTTTATCCCAGCATAAAAAAGGATGCGAGCCGTTTGCCAGGGATGGTAAAGCCCCTGGCAGCTGGGCTGGCGCAGTCGCTCGGGGTGGGGAGCAGATGTCCAGAGACCTGGTGAAACAGCCCCGCGCGCGGGCAGCTGAGCTCTCCCGCCCGGAGGCCCCGGGGCGGCCGTCAGAGCCGCGTTACGTTGACTCTGCTCACGCAGGTTGTCGCTGCAGCGATCGAGCCGCGGCTCCGCATCGCTCTGCCCCATCTGCGCGCGCCACGCTGCGCCCGGGCATTCGCACAACCAGCGTCTGGGACGTGGGAAGGGGCCGTGCCCTACGCCGTGCTGCTCCATGCTGAAGGGGACGTAGCGGAGAGGAAAGGCCCCGGCTCTCCCATCCTTGGGCCAAAGCCGTTCGCAGCAGTCGAGGACAGCAGTGAAACGGCGCGTACACGCGCCCCGCCGTGCTTGGCATACGGCCGCCGCGGTTCAGTTCCTCCCTGCGTGATGCTCTCTGGGGCAGCCTGGCCGATGGAGACAGATCGCGGGAAGGCAGCTCTCGTAAACAAAGATCCGCAGGCCTTGTAATCACCCCCACTCCTTCTTCTCCCCCAGCTCAATTAAGAGCCGATGTTTCCCTGCTCGCCCGCTCTGCCTTTATTTCCTCCCCGGTGCACGCTTCTGTGCGTTTTTTCCTCCCGGCTCCTCCGCAGCTGAACGCTACCGCACCGGGCTCCGCTCCAGCCGGCTCCCTGCCCCGCGCACGAGCCTGGCCTGCGGTGACACAACTTCCCCAGCCGCCACGGCGGAGCCGGGAGCTCTCCAGAAAGGGAAGCCGAGCAAGCAAGAGGGATGCCGTGAAAGATGAATCTTTAAAAGACACCGAGCCTCATGCGAAGGTGCTTCTATTTGGAGATGAAGTGGTCTTAATTTGAGCAAACTTTGCTCCTTTCCGAGGAGGGTAAACGCAGCCTGATTAAAGCCACTTGAGTTGGGAACGAGAGAGTCCGCCCGGGGAGTTAATGGCCAGTAACCAGGCAGTAAACAAAGCCAGGCGACGCTCCTCACAGTGCGGTTCAGACTTCAGCACGTAACTTCTTATGATCCCAGAGCCGTATTTCCACTCAGCACATAAATCGGCAGCCCCGCTTTGCGCAGACATACGGAGGCAGTAGCGTACGCCACTCATCCCTTGCTGCCGTTCGAGACCGGACAGGGGGGTGAGTAGACAAGTGCGGGGTAGTAACAGGTCAGAAGAGACCCACTGCTAACCATGGCTTGGCGGGACACGGTGACAGCCCTGTCCCAGCTCTGCTGGCTCCTCCGGCTCTGCACCACATCATCCTTGAACTATTCAAATCACATCGGAAGCGAAGGTAGAAGCTTTCTGCGCTCCCTCACTCCAGCTGTGACTATCGTCTCAATCCTCATTGTAATTCCTCATCCGTTCTCCTCTTTTTTTCCAAATCTGCTGGCATTAACCCATTTTTTTCACTTTCCTCTCTGCCCCCTACAAAATTCCTGCCCAGTCAAACCCAGCGACCCCCAGCGCCAGCCATTTCTTTCCGGCTGGAAAGCTGGGCTAGCGCGTAGGTGGCAGCTCAGCCCTGCCTGCACGTGAAATCATCTCCCATTTAGGCCACCCACTCCGAAGCCAGAGCCTCGAGCACTTCCACGCTGGAGCCAGGACTCCTCTCCACACGAGCCGGGGCAGGGGGAGGCATCACGCAGGCTGCAGCGGGTTACGGCAGCGTCCCAGAGTCCAGCATCTATTTTATGGGGCAAGGAGAAAGCTCTACCAGCCTGGAACGCTTCGTTATTTTCTCTGATTGCAAATCTGAATTTCGGGTGGCGAGAAGCACGGCCACGCTGCGTGTCCAGCCCCACCGAGCCTCTGACGTGAGCAATGCAGAAAATGCACTGTTCCCACCAAAACCGGGAACCTGTAACCGCCTCTGCCCCGGCTGCCGAGCTCGAGGAGCAGCCAGGGATTTCTTGCTCTCTGTTCTTAAAGGCGCAGAAAGACAGAGTTCCCTCGTTCCTCACTGACCTCAGTTATTTTCGGTCTTTTCCTTTTTGAGCTGCGTATTTCTTTTCTGTCAAGCCTCCGCTTTTATGGGACACTGCTTGGTCCTTATGTGGAGAGTGCTCGGAAAAGATGGAAAGAAAGAGAGAGGGAGACAGGGAAGGAGGAAAGAGTAACATAAAATCAACTGTTTCTCTTCCTCTTATTTTAGGTCAGGAAAAGTCTTCCCAACTTTACGAAAGGCATATTGAAAAAAATCAGTAAATTCATGAACATGCAGTTATTACTTAGCAGACAAATTACATTTCTTCCGAAATGTTCCAAAATGCATTCATTTTCAGAGTACATTACTTTCATAATACTGTGTGGAACATTAAATGAGAATTTCCCTGACTTGGCTACAGAGCACATTTTTATATTTCATAGTCTGACACAGAGCCCAGGGTAACTAATGAAAATCTTTTCGAAAAGTGACAATCTTGTCTAGCAGCCTTGCCTGTTGAAGAGATTGCAACATAAAACAGATGAGTGCCCTGCTTGACAGCTAATTGTGTCGGGCTTAATTACAACAAGCAGAATTTAATCGGCTGTGCAGCGCAGTTTTTTAGGATGGGGGAACCATATGGAATGTACCTTGCTCCTGGGCTGACGGAGGGGCGGCAACGCCGGATTTCAAAGACAGGGGAGCAACTGTGCACAGATTTAAATGCAAAAGTTGTTCCTTCCTTAGTGCATTTCATTTGAGCTGTTTGATGAATTTCAGAGATATTTATGCAAACTCACACGCCGTTGCCTCGCGAAGACGAGGTTTTGGAAACCTTCCCAGCCTCAATTTGATGAGCCTCGTTCCCCTCCACGGCCCCGCGCTGCGGCCAGACCTTTGCGCAGAGCTGTCAAGTCCTAGGCGTCGAGCGGCTCTCTCCAGCGCGCCGCCTGCCTCCCTCCCTGCCCCGTGGTCCTCCGGCGCGAGGGGACTCCCGGGGTGGGACAGAGCCGGGCTGCGGCCAAGGGAAAGGGCTGCAAAAGCAAGTTTCGTGGTGAGAGCTCAGTGTTGTCCGCCTGTGCTGCCGTGCATGAGGGCCCCGCACACCAGCACAGCGGGAGCTCGAGGGCTCTGCTTCCACCGGCACAGAAATGTTTGGGAGGGAGGCATCTTCAGTCAGGGCTCTTCGGGCTTTCACGGGCGCAGCAGGAGGGGACGGGAGACCGGAGGGAGGAACTGGCCCTTTGCGTCACGGTGTGTCTCCCTTCAAGGCCGGACACGGACCATCAGCGCCCCGGGCAGGGAGCAGAGGGTAGGGGATACGCCATCGCTGACCCTGCGATGCTGCCACCGCCTCTTGTTGAACCGTGCTGGAAACAGGCTCAGTAACACACAAATTCCCTGGGAACTGCAGGCTACGCTGGTCCCTCATTTTTTCTCCTCAAGAGATTTAATACACAGTTATTAAAATAGTTCTCTGTCATGTCAGAACAAGGAAGAATGAAACATGCGTTTCAAAGCCTTTGAAACAACAGCAGCAGCCGGCTCCCGCTAGCGCAGGAATCCCTTGGTCCCGTGTGTCTGGCAGGAGCGTGTCCGGGGACGGGGCCCTGCCGACGGCCACCTCCATCCCGGGGCAGCAGTACCTGGGAGCATGGGCAAAGCAGGGCCCGGCTCCACGCTGCCCTCGCTCTCGCACAAAACTCTCGATGCCGGGGAACGTGCATGTCGGCTGTGACTGCTCCAGGCCGTGGCGTTCCTGCAGCCTCTGGGCAAAAAGGATCCGCATCCTCAGTGTCTCCCTGCTGCTGTTTCCATCCAGCAAGGATCCCCTGGGCAAGGCCTCTCTGGAGGGAGCCCCAGCAGGGCCCCATTGGGATCCAGCCCCTCCCAGTCCTGTCCTCGTGTCCTCCGCCGCCTCCCTTGGCTGCCGGGGCCGGCATTGCCTGCCGGGCCCTTCCCCTGCCTGCTGCTCGCACAGAGCTGGTTGTTATTCCTGGCCACGCGCTCTAATCTGCTTCCTGACTTCAGCTGCTTGTTTTGTCTTGGCTCCACTGAGAAGTTCCTTCACCTCATGGAGAGTTTTTCTTGGTGTGATTGACTTGTGGCTTCTTCCTCCCCTTTTTTTTTTTTCCTTGTCCATTTTTTCCAGTCTTCTATGGTTTGGTCTCGGAGAGGTGGCTGTGAGCTCCCCGGGGCTCCCACACCTCCCGTCTCCTCCGTCAGACACGGCAGCGCTCGCCGCACCGTCCCGGAGGGGAGCCCTTACAGCCTGCCTGTAAACAGGGAGCGCAACCCACCGCTTACCGCGGGCAGGCAGGACCTGTAATGCCTGCGTTCATTCCCAGACTACTCATATGACCTTGGGCAAATCACTTGACCTTGGGTTTTTTGCCCCTCTGTTCAAACGGGAGGAATGAGACCATCTCTAAAAACAGGCTTTGAGATCTCTAGAGAAGCAGTTCCTGCAACCCACACTCACGGCAAAACCTTCCTTCTGTTTCTTCCTTCCTCTCATCTGTAATTTTCAAGTCAATAATCATTAACCATCTCGCAATGAGCTCCCCCAAGGCAATTAATATCTATTGGGCCCATTCTACAACTGCAAAAACCAAGATGCAAGGTCAGCCACAGCCAGACTAGAAGTCGGAGGCAGTGAGAGTAGGAGAACAGTCCATTTCCCATACCAGCATCCCTGCTTTGACCACCAGACCTTGCCACACTCGGAAAACGTATCAGGGAAAGCCAGATGACAAGCATTGTCCACAGCGCTAATCTTCAGAGAACCATATTAGTGCAATTTGATGTCATGACGCCTTATCTATCATGAGGCAAAGAGTAAGATTAAAGGACTGGAGTAATAAGTGCCTTTTTGTTTGCACTAACCGGGTGAGTATCTGTCTGGAAAACAGAGTCTTTCAATCTAAATTGCTGTCACGTTTGCCATACGGGAGCAGATTGGTCTCAGCACCCTTATTAAAAATACTACTAGCATTCTACAGCGGCGGCTTGAAACACTGCAGCTCTCGGTAACGAGGTTGCAAAGTGGATGTTGAACACCAGATACCAATCACAGCTACCCTGGTGCAAATCCAGAGCAGCTTCCCTGCGGCCAGTGGAGCAAGTTGGATTTATACCAGAACCCAGCCCCGGAGACCTGCCGCATCTCCCCCACCCTCTCCGTGCCATCCCAGCCGCAGCACGTCCTCTGCTCTCCCCGGCCGGCCGAGCTGCTCTGGCCCCGGCCGGAGCTGCACAGACCGCAGAGGCTGGCACAGCCTGCACGTCGCCAGTCCTGACTCACACCGGTGCAAAGCATAGTCAGAATAAGGTCCTCTCAAGCACGTCACATTTCTGTGAGCTATTTTTCCAGAGCATCCTTGAAATCACTGGGGAGAAGAAAGAAGGGATGTGAAAAAAGGCTAGATTATGAAAAAAAGAGAAAAAGAGAAAGGAAGAGGATGGGGTAGCAGAAATGCAAAACAGAAGGCAAGGAGGAGCACGGGGCAGAGGGTTATCAAAGGCTTTCGTTGTGTGCTTAATGATGCTTTAATCCCCTAATGACATGGAGGCGCATGTACATGAATATGGAAGGCAGGTACAGCCAGGATCAAACACGCTTGGGCTCTTTGTGTTTTCACCTGAAATACAGCCAAAGCGCACTGTCACATAGCATTTGCTGCCCCTGCCTCTTGCTGCCGCTGCTCTGCCTGGCAGCTACACTGCCACCGCTCCAGCAACGGGGTGAGGAAGGGAAAAGGGGCTGCAAACTTCCGTGGGGAAGAGGATAAGAACCACGACGCCGAGCCGCATCCTCCCGAGACCGCGCAGCTCCGCTGCTAGCAACGAGAGCCCCACAGAGGGCAGTGGCAAGTTAAAATCCAGCCCGCTCACTCGCTGCCTCCGATGGCACCGACATGTCTCAGCATATAGACTTCCCCGAACACTGACAAAACCAACAACTTTCACTCGGCCCAGGCTGGTTATCTTCTTGCTCAAAGGGAAATCTTTCCTTTTAATTTTCTCTCCTCCCTCCCTGCGTTTGCTTCAGAGGTGAGCTGAGGCCGTTAGTGGAACGTGCTGCGGGGTGCAGGGGGCGATGGGAGAGGGCGACACGGGGCTGGGGAGCTCGGACACACAAAAGCAGAGCTTTTTACTGTGCATTTATTTGCACAGTGCCACGAGTGTGCCGGGGACTTTACAGGAGCAGGAAAATGGAGCTCTGGCCTTTAAGCACTTTGCAACTCAGCAAGGAGAGAGAGGATTAATATGAGCTGGTGCCTTGGAAGGCAGCAGGGAGACAAAGTGCAGGAGGGGGACCTGTATCATCAAGGCACGGAAACAGGAGGGGAGCGCAGGGAACTCGGGGTCAGGAGCTAAGTATTCTCCTGATTTTTAAGCAGCTGGATGTTTTGTTGCATTGCAGTATTCCTTCTCACCTGCTCTACACTCACATTTCCAGCAGGACCAAATCCACTCCCAAGTATAACTCCAGCGAGTTCAGAGGAAAGGGCAGAAATCTGCAAGTTTTTTCCCTTAATTTAAGCTCAGAGCTCTGCAGGACACGAAAGGGTGGTTTATCTTCTCCAGAGCTCCCAAATCATAGGGAAAAAAATGGGACTCTGACAGTGGGGATTTCCATGTCCTGTGTCCTCGAGGACACAAGGTAACGTGGATAACCCAAGGGCGGAGCACAGAGACCCCTGCCCTAAGCGCACACTTCGCAGCGTGGATGAGCATCTTGATGGAGCCGCATCGTTGCACAAGACACAGGGCAAGTCCAACCCCCCCAGACGCTGAGTCCGAGCCGGACCCCTGCCACCACTGTCACCACCGCTACCACTCTGCTGGTGCTCAGCTGAGACAAGCTTTGGCCATGCTGTGCTGTGGCTGCTATCCTGCATTCACACCCACCGTGGCTCTTTTCTGAACAGCTCTGCAAGAGCTCAATTTCAGACCAAATCCACTGTCCACATGCTCACGAAAGGACCTATGAAAAGCTGTCCCAAGCCAGAGCAGAAGTCCCCTGGCCCAGTGGCCTGTCACCAGCAGGCCAACAGCAGATGCCTGGGGAAGAACACAAGAGCAGGACGAGCGTGTTGTGATGCTTAACCCTGAATAATCTCCTGACTTCTGCAATCTGTGACTCAGATTTTCTGAGCCAGCATGGGGACCTCTGCATTTACTGCCCTCAACGTAGTCTTTTCTTCTGTGATTTCTCAAGTCACTTTTTGAACTCAGGTAATCTCTTAACAATCTCAAAAGCCTGCAGCAGAGAGTTTCACAGTTTAAAAATGCATTTGTAAGAAGGCAGTTCCTTTGCTTTGCTTTGAAGCTGCCACCAGGGAGCTGCCACCCAGAAATGCCCTGACTTCACCTGCAGCCCAGGGCAAGTTTGATTTCTGGCTGCTTGCAGGAGCAGCGTGGACGTTCAGAGCCAGATCCCAACCCCACCTTTCAGTGTCTTGTGGGTGCAGGCAGTTTTCCCGGGCTGGGTGTACACCCTCTCCTGGAGCTGCTTGGACAGGAATAACCCACTGGCTTCCACTGAAAACCAGTTTAGCAGGAGATGTAAACCACTGCCTGATTTTAACCAGTTGAATTGCCTTGATGTCTTCATGGATGCACTGAAAGCTAAGTCCTCTGGTGTGCGAGGAAGGGTGCTGGTGGAGGCCAACGCCAGGGTGAGACCCTTGCACCCCTATTGATCCCTGCCAGCCACTAATCCCATTAGCCCAGAGACGCGGCTGGGCTCTCTGTGCCGAGAGGTGGCATTCGGGCCTGGATTCCTCCTTTTCTCAGGCTTTCTTGGGTGTCCCTTTGCTGTATCAGGACAGGCCCTTCGGCCACCTGCTCTCCTTCTGTGGCTTGGCCATTTCCTCGCTGAGGGGCTCGCTGGCCTTCGGGTGTGCTCCACATACACAAAGTCCTGGGTTTAAATGATGTAAAAGATGAAGAATTTAAAGTGATTGCGAGCTGACTGCAGGCTGCTGGAGCTGGGAAGGGAGCAAGAAGATATTAACATTAATCCATCATCTCCTGGCTTTATTGTCAAACTTGAGCAAAATTGCTCCAGCGAGTCTGATGCTATGGGGGATCCAAAAAATCCTGATCTCTGGTGGTGGCCTGGGCTCTCCCTCATCCTAGCCTTGATGCTGCAGATGAAGATGGCTCCTCTGAAAGGCCCTTTATTACTACTCCCCTGGCCTTCCTCCCCATGCTTTTTTGTCATCTGTTTCTCTCCCATCCTCTCCCTCTTGCTGATGAACGATGGATCTGTCGTCTCCATGTTTCCAGGGTAACAAAAAGAAGTTTCCCTCCAGCCCAGAGGTAGAGCAAACCCATTCTGCCGGAAAATTCAGAAAAAGGATTAAAATTTAAAAAACAGCACATGACCTAGTGCAGCATCTCCTGCTCCTGCCAATTCATCCAAATTGCTTCAAATAAGCAGCAAATCTGGGGCCACCTGCACGGGATTATTCAGTGGGTCCCTCGTGGCAGCAGAGAGCCAGCGCTCGCCTGCAGTGGACAGAGAGGGTTTTGCTCGTGGAGGCTGCTGGCCGCCAGCGGGTCCGGTGGCTCCCTCTGGATCAGCCTGCGCTGCTTTGACGCTAATGATGCTGGCGGATCCAGACCCAGCCTGGAGAATGGGGGAGAGGGCAGCTTTACTTTTAACAACGATTCTGGATCTCCCAGTCAGCTTCCTTGATCCTGTCCTGCCTGATCTGGCAGCATTAAAGCAGGAGGGACAGCAAGGAAGAACAGACAGAATAACTTATATCCAAGTTAGAGTCCACGTATTCTTCAAGCAAGACGTGGTGTGGGTCGATCGGCTCCCCAAGAACCGAGTGTAACAAAGTTAGCGACCTCCCGTGTCGCTGATGCAACAGCCGGAGATACGATGCTTTGGAGCAAATGACTTTGCAAGACTTAAAGGGTAACAATCTATGCACACAACGTTTGAGGCCATCAAACATATTTCTTCCTGAATGAAACCTACGGGATTTAAGTACCTAAGATCCTTTCTGGAACTGATTCCAAGGCATCCCAGGCGTTAAGCACCTGCATTTCTCAGGCGCTTTTGTCATGCCTCTCACCATAGCACGCTCCCTGCCTGTGAAGGGTTTACATCCCAGCGATAAGACAAGAGCCAATAGCTTGATGCCAACAGATGGAAGCAATAAGCAAGTACAGTGTCTGTAACCAAAATAATAAACAACCACATGTAGAACATTTTCTTCTAGGCTAGCCGAGGAAAGTCCATTAATTCTCCTCTGAAAATACCTGTAACATTTGCAGCGATGATCTGCCGTCGCTGTGCACGCTGCTGCCCCACAGCACACATTTGCCTTGGTAATGTGGGCCATCACCCGTTGAATTCTGCCGTTTCCTCCTACCAGCTCATCTGCACGTTGTCCAGGGAAGTAGCAGGTGCTGATTAGTAAGTGGTGGTTTTCCACAGTCCAAGCAGAGCTGGATTTGGGCGAGGACTGGGCAGGATGGGAGGGAAGGAGCCCTGCGCTTTGTTGAGGGGTCGAGAGGATCTTTCTCACCCTGTGGACTGGGCTGGTGAAGCGCCGGTATGAGATGTTGTATTTATAACACTGAGAGTTACACATGAAGCACTACCAAAGCATAATTACTAATAAATGTTTAATTAATAGCTTATGAATGTGTTGATAAGTTCATTAAAATGATGCATGAGCACATGAATATTCCTGAGCAGGCAGGAGTCGGGAAAGTTGCTGCTGGAAAGTGTGTTAACAAGGTGATTATGCAGTTTACATGTGTAGTTTACAGGCGCTCCGCTCACTCCTGTTAGATTAACAGGTTTTGGCCCACTTTGACTGAACGATCTCATTCCAATCTCCTCTTTACAAACCCCTCTCTTCTCCTTAATCTAACAAATGAATGATGTTTCCCAGTTAACAGTAATATCCAGCAGTGTGGACCAAAGCAGATGAGTTAATTGCTATAAGAAGCTTTAACTGCGTTTCCATCCATGGGAATTATCGCTTCTGGAAAAACAAACATTAAAAGCCTCCAGAAACAATAAGCAAGATTCCTGAAGGGTCGACTCCGGCAGCTGCTGATGGGGAGGGGAGAAATAAATAAAGCCAAGTGCTGAGTAACTTTGTCTGCCGAGGCTCTTCCCCTCTTTGCTTTAACTCTAGAGGGCTAAAGCTCAGCCCATTGCACCGCAGCTCTAGAAAAGGCCCTGGGCCACAGTCCTTGCTAACTGCTAGCACTCGCCTTTCATTCCTCCCCTTTCTTTTTGCATCTCAATATAGACAGGCAGACTGGGATGGAGGCACGGTTCTGGACAAATTCAAATGCCTGATTTTGAAGCCTCGAGGAAGCATGTTTCATTTTTTTGCCATCTTTGTGCAAGCTGTTTCTGGCTGGGAGTATGGTCAGGAAAGCCAGGGTAGCAGAAGAGCTGCTCTATCTGATCTCATCTTCTTGAACTAATAATTTCCCTAGTTGTTCATGCTTTTAGATCTGTTCTGTATTCTAACTGATCTATTTTACTGGTATTTCATCCATTCTGGATCCCATCTCATCTCTCCTAATGATTGATAATCCATACTGGATTCTGAGAACAAGTATGGAAAGTCTCTCGTGATGCAACTCAGCCTTGCAAAGTTTTAGTCTGTGCGAGTTAGGTACCTAGACCTGAGTCAAAAATGTGACAGCTACTCCTAAAGTGCTTGGGAAATTTGACCTCCTGTCTACAGCATACTGTTGGGACTGAATCCATTCTAGCTAGATTTAATCAACTTTTTATCCAGGTGTAAAATGGCAGCCTTGTCTGGAGTGGCAGCAGCAGGGAAGCAGAGGGCCTCCTTGGGCAACCCCTGGTACTACAGAGAGGAGCCTCATCGTCACTATAGCAGAGATGAAATACGATATTTGCAGCATTTATCAAGGCGAGACTGTAGCTGTGGTCCTTTGGTCCTTCCACAACACAAACTGAGGGAGGCAAGAGTCTGCTCATCTCTGCAGGTGCCAAAAGACATCAGGCGGCCTTAGAGACATTTCCAATCCGCCCATGAGCAAAGTGAACCACTCCCAGTCCTCTCCTCTTCATGCTCTGCTAACTAGGCTGGGTACTTAGCGCAGGGCTAGCAAAACTCTCTGCGGAGTGAAGAATAATGAAAAACCCAGCTTGTGACCAAGATGGCTCCAATTATTTCACAGTCGAATTCGGAATAATTCCCCCTGCCTTACCCAGTGCAGAGCCCAGGATCTGCTCATGGGGGTGCCCGGAGATGCCACCCTGCCTCTCCTCCCGCGGCAGGTCTTCCCCCGCCGCGCGCCAGGCATGTCGCGCGCCCGCGCCATCTGCTCAGCGCCAGACTTGCATCCCACGCAGCAAGGCAGGGCGCCGCATGCCGAGCACACATCCTCAGGGGACTCCGCAGCTCGGAGCAGGGCTCCGGGGGCAGCTCCTGGCTAACACGGACGCTACCTCGCCAGCCGGTTTCTCCATAGGTACCTGTGTTTGTACCTCCTCACCCAAAGTTGGTTGCGATTGCAACCTTCCAGGGCTTGAAGTCATGGCACTACCGGGTACAGTGTGCTTTCACATCAGCAGTGCATCCATCAGCTTCACCCTCCCTCCTACTGTACCGCCTTTCAGGTGCTTTGAACACAAAAACCATCTATACACTAAGCATCACTCTCCTTAACATGGCGCGTCTTGTCCCGCAAAGGATGCTCTGGCTCTTGCAAATATTTTGTGCAGACAGAGGGAAAAAAACAGTCTCATTGTTATATAAATAAAACCAGTGAGTTACCCGAGAAAAACCTCTAATGAGGCCACAAGGGGTGAAAAGCCACCGCTGCAACTGGTGACCTTTCCTTGTCTCCAAAACAACATTTGCAAGATAGAGATACACACCACTGGTTGTTTATAAAGAGATTGAGGATTTTTGCTTGCAGACAGATCCTGGCTTCTGACTTTTGCTACTGCCCGCAACCTCATTGCAACAGTGACTCGCTGATAATGACTTGCAGCCTTGCAAGGGATTTTACTGAAAGTCTGCAGGAAAAGAAAAGTCCTTTCTGAAGCCAGAGAACAGGACAGAAGGTTGGAAACATTTAATTTTATAACAGCAATCAGTGGGCAAGAAGGGTCTGCAGCTTGGTAAACAAGCAATAAAAAGCCCAGGGCCAAACCTGCTTTGCCCCAAGAAAAGGGATTGGGGGCAGCAGGTGAAAAGCTGCTGAGATGCTGCTGAGGAGCAGCTCCAGGCAGCGAGGACTGAAGGAGCTCGCGCACCTGAGGAGGCCGAGACGGGGACGCGTCCGGCTCCCGTGGGCACGGCAGTCGCAGCCTGTGGCCTTCTGGCCCTGAGAGACGGGCAGACGCACGGGCCTGGCTGGCATCTCGGGCCAGCCCTAATAACCACCAGGAGCAACACACACGCTTGGCCTGACGGGTGCGAGACGAGCTCCGTCCAAGAGCTGCGGCTCCTCTGCCCAAACTTCCCTCCCTGGCAACGGAGCCTCCCTCCGACTCAGTTTGCCCCAGCCAGAGCATCGGCTCCAAGGGTCGCTCCGGGGGGGTGGTGTATGTGTGTGACGAGCCTGTTTTTATACCCAACCCCTTGTGTGCGCACGCACACACGCACACGCATGCCCACCCATTGAGCTGCTCTTCGCCTCTCACCTCGGTCCCGTTGTAAACGAGGAGGAGGTTAACCCATCAGCCGTCAGCGAAGCAGCAACATCTTTCTCCTTGACATTCAGGCGATTGCAAGGCTCCTTGTAGGGTCAAGCACAGCGGCTTTTAACTAATGCAGCGCGTTTGTTATTGCGTTGGCATTTAAGGGCTGGCTGCGAGAGGACAAGCGAGCAGGGCCCCAGCGCTCTGTGTTCCTTATAACGGGGCGCCTGGGAGCCGCTTGCAGACACGACACAACACCGGCCCAGTCCCCGACCGACGCAGCCCCACGTGTGCACCCGTCCCACCGCTCACGCTCCCTCCTTCACACCCCAGCCATACCTCAGTGCCCGTCACTGCTCCTGAGCGCATCCTGGCACGGATGTGCCCAGCCCCAGCGAGGCGCGTGTCCGTCCCTGTCCTGGTGTGCTCCTGCGCTACAGAAAGCGGGACCCCAACGCTGCGGCTGACTGGGCGCCTCTCACCACCCGGGAGATGGGAAGAGGTGGGTTTATGCACCGAGTCTGGGCTATTACACAGATCCGTTCAGATCTCCCAAAACTCCCTTCAATAGAGGGACCTCCCGTCCACCCCCATGTGCCCCAGCCATGTCCCTACCATGGGAGGAGACGTCCTGTGGAGCCGTGCTCGGGACCCTCACCACCGCTGGGCTGCGGACGAGCAGAGGGGCAGCAGCCACCTTGCCGACTCTAAACCGAGCATTTTGGAGGACCTGGTTTGAATTTTCAGGCTGCTGATGCATTGCCAGGAGCTGTCACTTCCGCTTGGATCCATCACCTTGAGTGGCAGGTTAGCAGGCGGTGCCACACCTCTGCCGGGGACCCCGAAGCAGGGATGGGGAAGGGGAGCCGGAAAGGCACGTGACCTGCCGATGCCGTCACCCTGCTGCCATTTGTCAGGGCAGAGCGTTTTATTGCTGAGGGCCCCGTGACACGTCGCGATAAGGCCAGCAAGGGCGTGGGGATGTGGCCAGCGTTCACAGTCCGGGGCCGGCACATCTGTCCCCTTCCCAAGGTGCAGTTTCTTGCAGCATACCTGGGACCCTGCGCCAGAGCTGCGGCCTTGAGCAGCCCAGTTTTCGGGTGCTCTCTGAGGTCCAGTGTTGTGTGCCTTTGGCACTGCTGCAAAACGTGTTTGGGGGGGTCCGGGCTCTTGCAGAGCAGGAGAATTTTTCCTTGGTCGTGTGCTGAACTGGTGCACCAGGAGCACCTAGGAGCTGCTCAGAGCTTCTCTCCTTCCCCCCCACATCGTCCTCCCCCGACCCTGAGCAGTACCAGAGGAAGAGCAGGGGAGAGAGGGGGAAAGCAGGGAGATGCTGAGGCCGGCCGCACTCACCACCCGGTCCAGAGGCCCCTCGCCCCCCGAGCTGGTGTCGGTCAGGCACGGATTTTGCCCGTTGAGGATATGATCTTCCACTCTGTTTATTCCTCCTTGCATCTACGCAGGTAAAGCTGGCATCGGCTTCGTGCGAGCTTTGGTTTGAAGACTGGCAAACACAAGTCAGACGTCTCGGCCCTGGCGAAGCCGCTGGCGAGACGACCCTGTTCAGCCCGGGAGCTTGGCCTGTTCGACAGCCACGGACTGCAGCTGCCACAGAGCCGCTCGGCTGTTTTGTGCTGGTGACGCGATGGCAGGACGATCTCCGTCTCACTGCCACCAGCAGCTCAGAAAGGCTCAGGTAGGAACGACGAGGCGCAGAGCTGCCAGCTCCAACCAGCGGAGCAGGGACGGAGAGCTTGGCCGCCTGCCTAAAACCCTCTCCCCTCTCGAGATCCCCCTGCTCTCAATTTCCAGCCCTGTTTGCACAGGCCTGTCCTGCAGTGAGGCAACACCCTAAGGACTAAGCAGCCCAGCTCGGGGGAGCGGTGAGTAAAGCAAACTGCCAAAGAACGAGGGGAGAAAACGGGGAGGTGATTTTTCACCCTCCCCACACCAGCGGGCTGAAGGCGCTGCGCGCGGACGCAAGCGAGTGAGCGGGGACATCCGTAACGCAGACAGCTGAGCTGCCGTGCGGTGCTGCGCCGGGCTCCCTTTGCAGCAGAGAGAAACAAAAGTGATCCTGCGCGACGGGCCTCCGGACTGCGAGTGTGCGGAATAAACGGAGGCTGATTTTTGAGGAAAGCAGAGGAGCTGCCAGGCTGCAACGCACACCTTTGCCAACAACACCCCCCTTCTCACCCTTGCTAGGACTCGGTCACATACAAAGGGCAATCAGGCCAAAACCAGCGAATCTAGTCCCGATTTACACCATGACAAGAACAGAGAATTTTGGCCCAGGTCGTTTGGTCATTTGTGTTTTTTTTTTTTCAAAAGCAATTAATTAGCCTTGGTTTACAGCAACTTCCCTTCCAGCAAAAATCAGGCCTCGCTGCAACAGCAGCCCTAATTGCTATGTCAGATATTTCGTAGCCCCATTCATTCCCCAGCACCAGCAGCTATTGTTATAAATTCATAAAGCCTGGACACATCCCGTATTTAAGAATGAAAGCGCAGAGAGAGGGAGTGTGACGCCGCCTTAAAGGCACAGGAGATCTCAGAGCTACTGGCAGGCCCCCAAGGCTCTGATCTCCCTCCCTGCCTCCCAACAACAACAACAACCTGTGGGGCTGGAGGTATTTCTAAATGCAGCTGCCTAAAAACGGATCCATTCAGAATTACAAGGTATTTTTAGAGCATAAAAGAGAGAGCAGATATAAATAAGTCTTCATTCCTGCTGCAATCCAATTGGTTTCATCAGTTACATCACTGATAGGTTTGATCCATGTGATACGAACGCAGCTTTTATTACAGAGCGAGCATGCAAAGAAAATAGGTGCGCGCTAGGGGATATATATATATATATATATATATATATACACACACACATATACACACACACTTTCACCCCCTCCCTTTCTTTCTATTTAAAAAAAATGCTGCCTGAATCATTTTCACAAATAAGACAGACCCCGTATTTTGCTGGCAAAACGATTATGGCTGTCAGATCTGATGGACGCAGTGTCTCCAATGAATAATTCATGCAGGCTAATTATAAGCTGGCAGATTTCTGGCACCGTGGCACACAAGGGCTTGCGATCCCAGTTATCCGTGACTGAGCTGATCCTCCCCAGTTCCTGAGACACCAGAGCAGAGGGACAAAGCGGAACCACCACTGTTTCACAAACTGACCATTACATGTGAAACGAGTTAAGTGGGGACTCAGCCCTGATCCTAGGAAGTGCTGCATGCTACAGCACGACCCCAAAGCCACGAAGTCTGTGTGCTCCAGACTGCCCTCCCGGTCTCTACGGATTTGGTGAAGATAATTCTTATTTAAAACAACCACATGGGGTCTGCCCGTTGCCCCAGCCAACCTACTACCGTATCTCCAGCAGTGGACAACAGCAGATGTCCAAGGAAAGACACAAAATTAGGGACAGCAGTTAAAAGCCAGAGCCTGGGCTACCTCTGCTTAACAGCACTGCTTCTCGCATCTCTCCTGTGCCTTTCCCTTTTGTGAGTCCCAGTAGCGAGAAATAATGCGACTCCTCCCTTCCCCTCCCCTGCAGCCGGGGATAAACAGAGCCTCTAACAGACAGCAGAGGAGACTGGATTTCTCAGAGCAGCAGCAGATGCGCTTGGAGGGTACGAGAGGCCCCGATCCAGCCCCTGCTATTTGGAAAAGCTCGGAGGCACATGCCGAACCTCCGCCAAAGTCTGCTGCTGCAGGCGTGAAGCGAAGGGCACCTGAAAGCGCTTTGCTGTATCACAGTCCTGGTGGAGAACGGCGGGGAAGAGAAGGGCTACGGGAAGAGAGGACGCAGCGACCAGCCGCACCGCCTTGGCTCGGACGCAAAGCCACCGAGCCAGTCCAGCCTGTGAGCAGTGGGACGGGGCTGGACGTGGAGGCTCAGTGTTGCCTGGGACTGGTTTTCCCAGCAGCATTTCGGGCGTGTGAGGCCTCCTGCCCCTCTTTGGCACTTTTCTGAAAGCCCGCTGAGAGCTGTACCCCTGGCTTCAGCCACCTGCTTTTCTTTGAGGCTTTGGGGACTTCCCAGGACTTTTATTCACCCATCGATCACTGGCTAGAGAATAAAGTGTTACAGGCACAACCACGGGTCAAAAGAGGATCCCTGGTCAAAGTCCCCTCCTCAGCAGGAGTTAAATATGGCATCAAACTCCACCGCCAAGCACACCGCCTCTCTGAGTCTCCATGTCCATGGCTGGAGCTCGCCTCCGAACAAACCAGAGGCCGAAACTCCCAGGCTTCGACTGGAGCTTTCAGACAAATTTCCAGGCTCTGCCTCACACAGGAAACCTGGGCCGAAGACGGTGGATAGTGAAGATCAGAAAATTCATGACCACAAACTCAGTGTCCGAGAGAAACATCCAAGGCGAATTTCTTCAAGACATCTCTACTCCATTAACTTCTACCCAGTAATATCAGACTCAACGCTGTTAGCACTGGCCACTTAGAGGGGCGGTTCACAGCTCATTGGCTCAAACTGAAGCCGTCCTGAGCTTCACTGGATATTTCATTACAGCTCACCACGGAGTCCGTTATTACTGGTGAAAGCAGGACACACCTAAAGGAAAGCGAAGCCCCAGCGCGAAGCCCTGCCTACCCCCGGCTCATGACAGTGCCAATTCCCACCGAAACCAAAACTCCCCGCGGCGACTCTCGGTGTTTGAAACACGGCTCCGATTTCCCAGGGTCCGGAGGCACCGTGCACCTGTTCAGACCGTGCATGTCACTGCCAGACTGGGGGGCCAAGAGCAGACCCCAAAATCCGGCGCGTGCCGGGAATGTCTGAGGCAGAGCGAGTCATATCACACACCCATCCCTGGCTGGCTCCTGTCTAAATAAAAGGTTACGAGCACGAGAATGAATGTCGCTGCTAAGGCCAGGCCTGGTGAATAGCCTTATGCAGGCATTCGCTCCAAAACCATTCATATTCCTCCAAGCAGAAAGGTAACAGGGATTGTGCAGCAATAACAGATCGTCAGCTGACGGGAGCTTTCAAGGTTTGTCTCTTCACTCAACACATGCTATAAAAATTACCCCCCAGAGTCTTTTCTTTCTCTTTCCTTTTCCTCCTGACATCCTGTAGACATAAAGGCTCTCCCTGCGAGGAGGCTCTTTCCTCGGCGAGCTCCAAGCTCAGTGACATTCTTCAGGGTGCCCTGGAGCACGGGGCCTCTGTGTGCGCCTGCCTCTCTGGTGTGAATTTAAAGATCAAGAGTCAGTCATTTACAAAAATAGCGAGGCCGTGTTTTCTCCTTCCTGCCCGAGTCTCTTCCCACGTCTAAAGAAAGGGGGAGCTTCGCAGATTGAGAGGCGAGCGAGCTGCGTGCACGCTCGGGCGAGGGGCAGAGCATGCACGTCAAGATAATTGCAATGCAGAGAAGACAGACACGGCTGATGATGTGCATAAATCCCCCTTGTCTATAAGCTGCCTTCTCCACCCTACGCTTCCCTCTGCAGTTTTAATGCCTTGTTTCAACCTTTGGATCGTATTAAAATATTAATGCTAACATTTTATTATAATTTTATATTCCATGTTTAATATTTTAATACAATCAAAAGCCCAAATGAAATCTTCCAACTTTATCGGGTGAAATGATTATGCACAATTGAAACAAAACAATCCACCAGGGCCAGGAAGATGTTTTCCTGCAATTTTCTTTCCTGAGGTGTTTACCAAATTCCATACCTGGGCTCTGACAGGAGGACCCTCCCCCTCCAAAGTTTGAGGAATTCAATTGCATTGAGCATTCAAGTGCCTCCAGCTGAGCCAAACATCCGTGATGGGGCCCAAGAATCCTCCTCTTGCTGTGACATGTGGTGTGTTTCTATGCACAGACCTGGATGGAGTGGAGACATCAAGGTAGATGGAGAGCCGAGACACCAGGATTCACAGCCCTGCGTCCCCTCGGAGCCCTCGTGCCATACGCCCTGAGCTTTTCCACCCCAACTCCACCATCCCACAGCATGGAGACCCCTGCTCAGCCTCCCCAAAGGGCCAGGATAACACACTGAAGGCTGCGGTGTCGCTCTGCTATGACGATGGAGGGGACCAGGTGAGCCCCTATGCAAATGAAGACCAAGGACACTCTACGCCGCTATCCCTCCGCTCACACCACTTTTGAAATCCCCCGGGGGTCCCACGCGCCTGTGACCACCCCCTCTGTTTTACGCTGTGAGAAGGCTGCAAATGCTTCCAAATAATTTTTCAATTTAAGGCAGATTAAGAGCAAAATTCTAGTGGGACTAATAGTGTGTAATCTTCTTTACATTTCTCCTCTTGCTTTATGAAGAACAGTTCACTGCAATGGCGTATTTCACACTCTGATGCTGATATTTCAATTTCCTGCTTAAGTTACAATAAAAACTGCCCACATTGCTGATGCTCCTGTGAAGAATAATTTATGTTGATTGACGTTATTTAATTCCCTCTGGATGCAGCTAATGATTAAGAGATGCCAGGAAATTTAAAAGCACGTCCTACCTGCGGACTCCTCTAAGCTCCTTTGGAAGGCTTTGAAAAGCTTCCAATTTCAAGCACAAAACACTGCCACTGATCTCTCAGCACCTTCCTCATCTTCCCTCTCTTCCTCCCCTACTTCTTCCCCAGCCCAAAGAAAGACAGAATTAAATGACTGAGCTTGATCAAGGCCTGGGGAATTGAGTTCGCGGCAGCGGAGCATGGCTGGAGGACGCTCACTCTCCTGCAGCTCGTGGGAGGGCAGCTGGCTGAAGGAGACCCCGCCTGGGTCCCCGCGCAGGGCTTTGGGACAACTGACGGTTTGACGAAGCTGAAAAGGCCACGATATATTATATTGGGTCCTTTTGCCAAAATAGCCAACACCGATTGTATTTGGCAAAAGAGCTGTCTTCCTGTCTTCTGGGGGTAGGAACTCCATGAGGACGCTTTGCTAGACAAGCAAAGCATCTGTAGTTTAGATTCACCCTTATTCCGGACTAAATTCAGCTCCACAGGCTGCTAATACAGCATCTCAACAGCAGAATTATCCATCCAGAATAACCAAGCGGGGGGATTTCCCTGCTGCGGACACAATCTTATGGGCACTTCACAAGGCAGTAAGGGAAGAGGAAAAGGGAATTGGTCCCCGGAGCTCTCAAATTTTGGCAGATCCAGAGCCCATTCCCGGGGAGCTGCAGCCAGGACTGCTGAAACTCAGAGGGTTAAAACAACCCCAAGCAAGAGAAAACTGAACATCGTTTCAAAATGCTGAGAAATCTTCTCATCAAAATAATGTCAGAGCCTGTCACAGCGGAGGGAAAACAAACGCAAGCTACATGATGGTTCTGCATGAAATGTAAAACGCTGTTTAGTTAAAACAAAACTTTCAAAGCACCTGAATGGGGGAAGGTGGGGGGGAGAAGCAGAGGCAGAAAGCACTCCGCTCTCAAAGCTTAAAAGATATTTAAATGGAGAAACCTGTTGAGGCATGCAGAGCCCTGTCTGTCTGCAGCGTGCGCCGCTCGCAGCGCCGCGAGTGGTAATTACTGCCAGTCCAGGAGACAGGAGCCCCTTTGCCCCGCGCTCACCAGCCTCCCGCCCACGCCTCAGCACCCCCTGCCCCTGCGGGACGATGGGAGCGGAGGGACGAGCCTTCATTAAGCAGCCCAGTGGGGAAAGCAAAAGAAGGAGAAGGTGCCAAGTGGGACCCTGGCGAACTGTTGCGAACGAGGTGTTGGACCGCGGCCCCCAGCCCTGGTCCCTGCAAGCACAATTGCTGCCCCCAGGTATTTCACTCCTTCCCGTGGGCCTTGCTCCCCGCGCCAGGAAGCGAAACGCTTTCTGCAAGGACGCACAGACAACCCCGCAAAAGCCAGGGGGGAAACGTGGATTTCGGCACGCCGACACACAGCCGTCCCCTTGCCGCTACACCGCTCCGGCTGCGTTTCCAGCTCCGTTTCCCTGAGAGCCCTTCTCTCACATCAGCGCAACCTCCTCCTCCCTGCCTATCCGTGAAATGGATCCCTTTAACGCGGAATAGCAGATAACAACTGCCAAAAAGGCCACCAACTTTGAAGACAATGACAGAAACCATGGTTAAGGAAAGAAAAAGGATCCGTTTAAACCTGTGGAAGATCAGCATACCTGCAGAAAGAGACTTTCACGGACAGGTCTTTAATCTTTCCCGCTTCCAGCCCTTAATAGCAGAACCTGATTCGAAGACTCGGTGATTGATTTCCAACCCAGACGCAAAGTGACAGGCTCATTTTCGAGTATTGCACAGCTATAATTCCATGTTTTATTTGTTATTATTTTAACCTGCTGATGGAGTGGGGCTGTATTCAAGGTAGCGGGTAACAACTCTGGCCCGAGGCATTATTTAGAGTTAGGTGTTTAAAGCGAGAGCCTCGTGCCTCTTGATATTTATGAAGAAGATGTGCCTGTAGCTGCAGTGCTCGTATCTTATTTGTTTGTTGTTCAAACAAAGGATCAGGAAATTGGATGCTGTTTCTAGCGAGTGATATCATCTCAACGGTTAAGGGAAGGCCGCTGGTCTTTACACGTTTCTCCAGCGGAGCAATGAGGAGAGGTGCCTCAATTCAAGGTGGATGAGTCACCTTGGAAAGTGCTTCAGCTCTGTAAACAGGAAAAGGCCCCGCTCCATAAACCCATGGGACAGAACATAAATTTGCAGGAAATTGGGGCTCTGAGCAGAGTCCCTGGGGTTGTCAGGTCCAGCCCTGCTGCCCATCACCAGCCCTGTGCTGGAAGATGTCTGTCTTCAAACCTTCCCTTCCACACTCTCCTCCTATGCTTCACTCTCCTGATTTGTAGGGTTTTCCCTGTTGCCTACCTTAATTTCCCCTTTTCCAAATTAAGAGTTCTTGCCTTGACTGCTGTAGAGAACAGCACGCAGCATTTTTTCCACTTAAAATAAGATTCTTGGACAAAAAAACCTTCCAAACAGCTTCATTGTCAGCCCTAATCCCACTGGAGATTGGAAGATCCTGATGTGGTTGACAGGGCTTTTGTGGGATTAGGGCACGCTCATGCAGCCAAAGCAAAGAGTGACACCGGGTCGCCCCGTTCTGCCTCGGCCCCCTCCCAGCCGCCCCGCAGCCGTGCCCGGGCAGGTTGAACCTCAGTAACTTCCCTTGCCTTGCAGCACGGCTGCGCGGGGGAGACGCAACTTCCTGCACTCTATGAACTCACCTATCAGCTCCTAAATCGCTCTGGCAGCTTGGAGAAGTTGAGTGAGACTGAGAAACTGAGCCTGCCGCAGCAGCAGAAGCCGAGGAACAGACTACTTGCTCAAGCAATGAAGTTTAACCTCTGCCATGCTCCTGTACAGAGCACGGCCGGAGAGCGGCGGCATTCCTGCTCACGACAGGAGAGGAGCCGCAAGCGGCGATTTCTGGATGCTGCCCAGGTAGCGAGTCAGCTCTGCATTAGACACCGAACAGAGAATTTCTTCGACAGCCTGACAGTCTAGGTTGAGATGCTGAACCTACCTACAAAGTCTTCGGTGCCGGTATTCCAGTTTCTCATTAATTGCTTAGACGATCAAAAGCTGCCTGCCCACAAAAAGCTATGAGCTCTGTAGGGCGAACCAACAGACCTCAGACCAGTGGATTAAGTGAAGGCAATTTGAAGCTGATCCAGCGTTATCTGCTCCTTAAAGATCTCTCATTTTCTAGTCTTTTGCTCGCTAAGCCCTGGTCAGCAAGCACCTGGCGTGCCAGGAACCTGTGCTGAACACAACACGAAAGACCCTGACACCGTCCCTGTGCCAGCCGGTGACTCAACAGATGTGCAAAATTTGGTGCTCAGGCCTCCAGCCCCGGTCCTGTGCCGGGCACCCCGAGGGCTAGTGTGACTCAGAGCGCACAGCGTGAGACGTACAGCTATTCCACAATCTGCCAGTTTGCCAATCCAAGAATGAAAGGGGACGAATTAAATATATATCCCACCCAAGCTGCTACCATTCCTATTTTGCCAGGGTGTTATTCATAAAAACAGTCTCCGGCGCCAGCTCTGGTTCCCAGCCAGGGCTGCAAACTAATGAAATTGCCTTTTATACCAAGCGTGTGAACAAGCCTCCTCTGACTGCAGGAGGGGGCCACACTCCTCGCTGTCATCCTTCTGGGGGTGGTGGGAGCTGGGGCCTTATGGACTCGACCGCAAATGGGACACTGATTGAGGGATGGGCTAAAATTGCTGGAGCAGCTCTGAATCCTTTCCAAGAGGAGACTGCAACAATGAGGAGCGCGAGGGAGCCAGCGCAGCCCTCGCCCCCCCTGCAGCCAGTCAACTGGCCCAGAGGGGCGGAAGGACAAGGAAAAGTAGGGAATTAACTACACAGCATCCTTGGGGAGCAATAACCTCCTGTCACTGCGCAGAGGCATTCGGGTCTCTCTCATCCTCGATGGGTTTTCTCCCACCCTCGTCCCCACCGCTGGTGCAGCGAGTGACAAGTCTTATGTTAACATGAGTGATAACAAGCGAGTGGGCGTATGGTGAAGCTCTGCTCCCCCCGTGACATCCCTTCATGTTAGCGTGCACAGGAAAACAGAGAGCCCTCTGCAAGGCACGGGGGATCAGATCAACAAGCCTCATCGGTCGCAGCAGTCACCCCGCATAGCCGGGATCCTCCCTCCCTCCCTGCCAGCAGCAGGCAGAGAGTTAGCGGAGCGCTGGGGGGAGGTGGTGGGACCCTGCGCTGGCTCTCCCCGCTGGTGCTGGGGTTACGCGGTGCCAGTGTGGCTGCTCAGCGGCACGGCCGCCTGCCAGCCCAGTGGCTGCGTTGGCCCTGGCTGCAGAATCCATCTGCCAATCTGCCAGCCCGCAGAGCGCCCTGTCGTGTGCGTTAGCCACAATCCCAGCACATCACTGCTGCCCCGAGCCCAGGGACCAGGCAGGTACCTATAAGAAGCCGAGATCTCCCTGGAACGGAGAGGGAAATCCCTCCCGTGGCACAGTCACAAGAGCTTGGGCACTTCCGCTCATTGTGGATGTAATCCTGAAGTCATCTGCTTCAAAACGAAGTGCCGAGGCTACCTTTGAAGCACTATGTCCTTTACTGGATCAGACCTGCAACCCCCCTGCGCTTCAGTTTTGCACTGTAGAAAATGGAGCTGACAGCCCTTAGCGCTGGGAGGACAAGTATGTCAAGCCAGAGGTGTTCGTCCACCACAGTGATGGGGCTACCAGAGAAGTAAAATGGCAGGAGGGGAGCAGGGACTGATGCAGGTGTGACTGATCTGCAGCTGCTCATCGGAGAGGCAGGCATTGCAGCCTCCTCCTCCTCCTCCCAGCCCCAGAGCTGCGTGCAAACCCGATGCAAAGCTGCACAGCGCGCCCAGCCCGGCGCTTACACCCAGCACCCTGCTTCTCCCTCTGCAAAGCTGGGTCAGCCTTGCTTCGCCAAACGTGGCCCTCTTGTGTTCACAAGAGAAATCTAGAGAAACCGTCAACAACTGCTCTTGAATACGGGAGAGGGTTATTGGAAAAGTGATTTTTCCAGACCCTAAACTCCATTCCCTTGGCTCAGGGAGCCACAAGCAGCATCCTACAGGCATCTGCCCGAAGTCCCGCAAGACGTGAGCATCACAAAGATTTCTGGCTTCTCTCCCACCCCACCTCCCTCTCTTTCAGAGGCAAAGACTCCTTAGGGGTTTGCAGATCTAAACGTGCAACACTTGGAAGAAAGAAACCCCAAGTGCTATTTGAAGGATAGAGAGGAAGACAGGCAGCAAAGACTAAAGATCAGTTTGGTGTCACTCTGTGCCTGTGTGTATGTACGCACAGGCGTGTGCGTATTGCCACACGCACACACACAGGGAGTCTGCAACACAGCTCAGATGTACAGAAATGAAACGAGCAGTCGTTTATACGAGAGTTTCCATAGAGACCAAGTTTGGAAAGAATTAAGGTGGAACGATTATGTATGTTCTGAAGGGCTCGAGATAAAAATAACCTTGCTAAGTGTTGCATGGACTAATTAGATGATGATCCTTGACTTCAAGCTCTCCTCGCTGATACAGTCAAGCCGGGCTCCCGCTCGCTGGCACATTATCAGACCCAGCTAGGGCACAACAGAGAACGAAGTGCCTGAAACAGCAGCAGCGATGCAGAGCCCCAGCACCATTTCCCCGGCAGGCTGTTGCGCTCCTCAGAGGAGCGTCACCAGGCACCGCTCTGCCAGCTCAGGCAGAAGCAACGCGTCCTCCGGCCTTTCCGCAGTCAGACCTGCTGTCACTAACATCCAAGCAAAATGCTCTGGGTCACAACAGAGGGCTTTTGCTGAGGCTTTGCAAAGTAAGAAACAACCCCACCAGGAGCGGTGGTGGATTCCCACCAGCCGTGGCAAGGACGGACTGCCCCAGAGCTAACACAGTTCATTGAGACCAGCACGGGAGCATCTCTCCCATTGCAGCATGTGCTCTCCAGCCTCCGGCAAGGCTGTCTGACCTCCCAGAACTTTTGGGAACCCCGGAGGTACAAGGGATTATGACAGACAGGGGTAGGGAGAGGGACAAGGAGAGACATTGTGTGATCATTACTAACCCCCATGAGAAATACTGGGACATCTATCTGGCATTGCTTTCATATCCAGGTGCAAATGAAAAACAAAATATGAGGAAAGGGAAGAACTAAGCTAAAGAAAGGATGGGAGGTTCTCTGACAGCATGTCCCACCCTGTGTTAGGATACAACAATTGCTCAGTCTTGGCCAACCCTTTAATCCCTTGCAGACTGGATGCTTTTTTTGTTTCTTATAAAAAATACAGTTTGGGGGCAAATCAACAAAAACTGCTCATGCACTTGGGTCAAACTGGCGATATGGGAAAAATCCTCTTTTGAAGAACTCGGAACAAAATCTTCTCAACGCTGTATTTCAAAAACAGGCATTTTGTTTGGAACTGCAATAACAGGGTAAAGGCATCCAAGAAAGCAACAGAAAGTTTTGCTTTGGTGTGGAACAAATACAACTCATTGAGTCCAATTACTGCTACTTCTGCTTTGATGAGGGATAATGGAAAAAACTGTGTTTCAGGTGGCCTCCCCCCAAAGACCTCACTCCCCAGTTTCCTCCGGTTAAAGCCATGAAACAAATTAGAGCTGTCTCGCTCAGCTCTAGTCCTTAGCCAGAAGAGCAATTTCAGCGCTGCCCTCGGCCCAGCTGTCTCGCAGTCTGGCTATCTAACAAGCCACAGTGACTCCCAATATTTTTTTTCCTAAAGCAAATTCCTAATGATGGTTATGAAAACCTCCTTATGGTTTCCCAGCTGATGCAAATGTAACAGGCCGTGATTCACACACGAGCATTTCTAAAAGCAGTCTCTGATTTTGGGGGCTGTGTGTGGGTCTCTTCTGAATGACACAGACGGGTTTCAGAGACTAGGAACGCGCCACCTTCCCAATCGCATCCCCTGCTTCGCACCTGACTGCTGCTTCAACGCACTCGCCGACACTGTCTGTGTCACCAGCGCTGCCGCGTTTCCTCTTGGAGGGCTCTCATCCAAGGATTGAGGGGAAAAAAATCCCCTTCCCTCTTTAGCTTCTGGGCTCTGACAGACAGTGGCAAGTGATAGTAAAGATGAAGGGCTCCAGACCCACTGTAATTTAAGAAAGAGGGGATACAGATAAAGAACAGATTTATTAATGAGCTTGCTCCTGGAACATGCTTTTCAGAAAGGATGGAGGCTTCTGCCTCTGCATCCCACTGCAAGAGGTCAGGGAGTGAATTATTAAGGGAGCATTCTCCCCCCTGCACAGAGCAATTCCCTGCAACCTCACCTCTCCGTCTGAAGGACTGCAGCATCTCCTCCCTAAGTGTCTTTAATACGGAGGCCAGATACTGTTCTTGGCAATAGTAATGTAAGTCGGGTGTAGCATCATCGATTTCTGAGTGCGACTCGTGCTTTCCTTGGGTGCAAATGACAAAAGACTCAAGCATCTATTTCTGCTTCCCACGGCACCCCCTACAAAAGATCAATCCTGCCCGAGTAAAATAGAGAGCTGCAATGGCTTGAATTTAATTCAAGCAGACAGCGTGCTCCTCTCTGCAAACAGTGCCAGGGCTCTGGCATCTGCAAAGGTTCGATGTTACGCAGTAAACCTGAGTCAGGCCCACAAAGACACGATCAATGAGGGCAGGAATTGGGAGGCAGGACATGTCTGGCAGACTACATGGGCCTGGAGTGTCCTGTGTTGCTCTCTGTCAGCACAAGGTGGAGGGGATGTAATGTGATTTGACATGAGCAGCAGGAATACAACTTTTCTCCTTTTAAAACAGCAAGTTTCCAACTCATCACCTGTTCTCAATTCAGCCAGAGAATTGCCAAATAGATTTATTTTTAGCCTGGTCTCCTATCAAACCAGTTTTCAGTGATCAGCATGTGTGCATCTGTATCCCTTCCCTTTTTTCTTATCCCCCTGCAATTTTGAACTCACTGCCCAAGCCAAGTCTAATCTGATACAGAGGCAGAGGTCTCAGAGAGGTTAAACCCTAACTGATACCGCAAAAACAGATAGTTGAGCAGTGGTGAGAGACATTATATGGAAGAGAAAATCTGAAATGTCAACTCAGTCCTTACTACACACCAGAGAAGCCACGCCAGAAGGGACCTGCGTTAGCCCTTTGAGCCAGAGAGCACCTTGAAAGCAGGCTTTCCCTGAGCTGCACGCAGACCAGACACTGAATTCGGCTAGGTTTGTACCAACACACGAGCGTGGCCTACCAGCCTGAGGTCAAGAGTCTGCAGTACAATTCGGAACGAGCTTCCAACTATTGCGCCCCAAACCCAAGCCTCGGTCTCACCTTCTTATGCCTCTTTATCCTGCTGCGGTGCCCCAGAGCCACGGGCAGAGGAGCCCCCGCGCTGGGTGCCGCACAAACACAACCGTCACAGGCTGCCTCAACTCGCTCACCGTCACGTCCGACACCAACATCAGCAGGAATTTGCCTGACTCTCCCCACTGCGCCACAGCTTGGCCTTTTCTCAGCAATTATCTCCTGCAAGGGAAGCAGCAGCTTGGTGTTCAGCTGTCAATACACGTGAAGGAGCCCTGACCCCCCCTTCCTCCCCACTCCGGGAAGATTAGCACCAGCTGCTGCAGGTGTTGCCAGGGCTCCGGGGGAAAGAGTACAAGAAAAATCCTCCTCTTGAAGGTCACCAGCCCCAAACTGCCATGCGAAAGAGTGGGCAGAGCACACCAAAGATTAATGGCACTTCAAGGTTTAGATCTGTCTGGGCTGGGAGGGTCCGTGGAGAAAGCCAATAAAGGCTAATATGATTTTACATACAAATGAATCATTTCAAGGTACAAAATGCCCTGAACAAGCCTGTACGTGGCCACGCTGCTGTCCTGAAGAGCAGGAGGAGGTATTCCCCACTGATGTGCAGAGTGTAATTAAAGAAGAGAAATCACATTTTACACAGGCTGAGGCTGTGAGGTTTTTTGCTGTACTTCGCTCAGGCAATACTGCCAATGTCAAGAGTGCGCCTGGGGACAGCGAAAGGCTGGGTGGCCCAGGTGCTCGCCCTGGCCCTGAGATCGAACGTCCTTGTGGCCTTGGAGAATTATGCCTCCTCCTGGTGCCCTTTGAAAACAAGGATACCGATGCCATCTTCCTTTGTAAAATGCCCTCAGAGCTAGCGAAGAGGAGTACCGCCTCAGAGAGTTATTGCTCCATCGCCTGCCCTCCTCAAGGTAATATCTGAGCATCTCCTAGACCTGCACAAAGCGATATGACTCATGTCTGTCATTAGTGATTCCTCTATGTTCCCCAAAGGGGAAATTAGATATGTGGTGGCGTGTTTTGTTTTGGCAGGGTTGCTTCATGTCTGGGCTTTGTTTCTGGGCGAAGGGCTCCTTGTGTGCATGTGGCTTTTTTTAGCCAGATACAGCACACTGTGTCTACGTGAGAGAAGCGAGGGTGATAAGCTGCTTGGAAACCAGGCAACGGGCAGCCATTTCACAGGTTGGGGTCATGCAGACCTGACATTTAAAGGCAAAATATGCCTGGAAGGGGCAGCTTCACTGACTTCAGCGGCACCGGGCTGGGGAAAGCTGATGCAGGGCTGGGCCTCTATCCACCAAGGTCCTCCTGAGCTCTTATTTCCATATCTTAACTCCTGTCCCCTTCCTAAGATGTTTTTTCAGGAGCGAGAGAGAAGAAAAAGGCCTTGAAAGCTCTCCTTGCCTCTGCTCTGTGCTCCCAGCTGAGGCACTGATCTGTGGCCCTCACAGACAGGAACGTGCCCACATTCGGCACCGCTCAGCTCCTCCGTCCTGCTGAAGGACACAGCCCCGCAGTGCCGGGGAGGGCTCGTCCCACGAGCACACAACTTCCCACCAAAGGCCTGACCTTTAACGGGAGCACAAGACCGGAGAGCATGTGCGATGCCTCCCAGTGACCAAGCAGGAGCATGAGCAGGAACTTGGATCTACGTAAGCGTCCCAGGCATGATGAGGTGGGCATCACCGCCTCCGCCACGGAGCTGCTTCCCGCCAGAGCCCGGATGGCGCAACCAAGCTCAGCTGCGGGTTCACCAGCGATAGCTGGTGCCGGGGGCATGGTCAGCCTGAGGCCTCCTCTGCTTTGGGAAAAAAGGGGGGCATAGGATTTTTGGTCAAAAAAGGTTTGGGACGCTTTAATTTTTTTCCAAAGAAATAGTTCTCTGTTTTTTTTTTCTCTTTTTCAAAAGCACTTTTGCAAAAAGTCCCACGCAGCTATTTTTGAAAGGAGAAGTTTTTCATTTATGGAACATTTGATTTTAGGAGCTTTCTGAAAGCCCCAAACAAAAGTTGAGTGTTCTGGACCCAACCTTTCAATACTCCGAAATGAGAATTTCCCCTAACCTTCTTTCTCCCTGTCATAAAAAAATCTATTTCATGGCCCATTTAAAAAATACTACTTTTTTTTTTTTCTTTTTCCCTTCAGATTCAGAACAAACCCCACATTTGTGAAGCCTCAGTGTCTCCTCTCCTTGCTGTGGGCTGTGCTGAGACCTCCTTGTTTTCCTGCCAGGTACCTACTCAGCCCGCATCAGGCGTGGATGGAGCCTGCAATGCAACAGTTAACGTGGTAATACTCCAAGGATTTTGTTTAGAGTTTATAGCATTACATACCAGCCTTATTGGATTTAAATGGCTTAAATTAACTGGGTTATTTAATGGATTGTCCAGATTAGGGAGGAATCTGCAAAGGCTGTTACTTCAAGAACAGCAGCTGCATTGGAAGAAAAGATCTCAAAGTAACATTAATATCCCGGAGGCTCGCAAGTCCTGACAGGCCACTCCTGTCCTTTATTGACATTCTCTCATATGCATTTAGCCAGGTTTGTGTTTAGTTTAATAATCTCCTGAAAGTTTAATTGTTGCTTTATTCATCCATGACCTTTCCTTCTCATCTGGAGACATATTATTGCTAATCTACAAATTTCAAGAACCAGATTTATTTGCAAAACCAATTATTCTGCTATGCAAATCTCCTCTCTTCCTGCAGCCTGCTTGAACAGGGCTTTTTACAGCCGCCATAAAATATAGACACTATTCAAATATTTAAATGTAAAATTTATCTATATTTCTTTTCAAGCATGCCCAGGTTCTGTGTGGTGCAAAGTTAATTAAAATCTTTATAATCAAATGCAGGTTTCCTGACCTTGATCCAGGCCTGAGGACTTTAACCTAAGTCCTCGCTTAACCGAGGGGGAACTGGATCCACTAGCAAAGCGGAAGCCACTTCACTACCAGTCTGCTTCTCACGGAGAACCACGTCCTCTCCATTAGTGTCAGACATGACAACACCGCTTCAGCAGCGGAGGCACAGACACGGGGTTCCTGAGCTGTCTACAGATGCCTGACCCGAAAGAGGTGCAGGTAAATGCTCAGAATGGCAGTCTTTACCCCAAAACAATCTCTGAGGCACTTTCCTGTGGTGGCACTGGTGGAAAGGACTAGTTTAGCCTTTCATCTGGCAGAATGAGCAAAGTCAAGTTGTTGCAGCCAGGTTTCTGCAGCAGAGGTACCCTCGGACAATACCCTCGGACAATCCTTCTGCCTCCCCCCAGCCACGGGATTTATAATCCTGCCGGCACAGGGTGGGACACAAACGCTTCAGCCAAATTCGGGGATGCTCAGAGCCTCTGGAGCTCCCAGGACCCCTGCTCCTGGGTACCCCCTCCCCTTCCAGCCCTCTTCCCAAATCATCAGTGACCACAGTACATAATATTAGCTTTAACTGCTCCCTGCCTCAGTTTCCCCATTTCCAGTAAAGGCAGGAACACTACCTGCGCACGTTCACTCAGGTTTGGAAGCGGTGAAGTGCTGTCTACTACCCTCCTCCTGCCCCAAACGCAGCCGGTGTCCTAGTGACTATGGAGCACCGTTACCACAATTACAGGCAACCAAGAAATCAATGTTTTATACTAAGCCTCATGTCAGTGACGAGCATTATCAGGGAAGCTTGCGCAATTAAACCATAATTCAGTGGATGGATGTTAAGTACTTTACAGATGAGCAAATTAAGAAAGCATTAGCCAAAGGATTCGAGGGAGAGGCAACGAGGGTGCCAGACAGCGAAGAGCTCCGTCCTGCTTGTGCTTCCAGGGCTTAGCCCCGGGCCCCTGCCTGCCTGCCAGGCAGCCCGGCTGGCCCCTTCGCGGCCTGTCCGGCTCCTTGGTGGCCCACCTGGCTCCTTTGCGGCTTGCCTTGTGGCCAGAGGGGGATTTGGGCCTGTGGACCGTCACAGGCAGCACAGTCACAGCCTGAGGCTCAGCTGTCACTAGGCAGCTGCAGAGCAGCCAGGATCCACATCCTCTCCTGGACAATTTTGAAGCTGCGGAGAAGGAAGTTGAGACTAAGAGAGGGAGATTTTGTGTCAGAGGCACTGCAGATCATGCAGGATTATGTTTTCTGAGAGAAACAGCCTTTATTCTCGCTCTAACATGTGAAATATCTACAGTCCTGGGCCTGGATAAACCAACCAAAGCAGCACCAACTACGGAGGGATCCCACATGGGCGGAAAAGCACCCCAGCCTCCCAGGAGATCCACGGTTCCTTCAGCTCTGTGCCCACTTGAACATGACTGAGAAACAACTACTCCTTGCTTTGCTTCGAGTCAATAAGATAAAATAGCTGCATAATTCATTAATAAATCACCATTATCAGTTTTATGGATGGGGAAACTCCAGTTGTCCTCCACTGAAATGGAATTGCTTGCGCACATGGAAAAGAGACTGGAAACGTGTGCTGTTGGAACAGCAATCTCCTCTCCCAGGTACCAAAGGAGGGAGGATGAGGATGGCTTCTTCCCTTGAGATTTGAGTGAGACTTCTGCTTTGGGAATGCAAACGCAGCCAGGTCTTACTCACCCAGGTCTGGATGAGCCCATTTGCCCTGGATGCCTGCAGAGGTCAGAGAAGGGGACTGGTCATCTCCCAGTAGCCAAAGCCAATGAAGTCAAGCACACCACTGGCTTCAGTAAGCCCTGGCTCAAGCTTTATACATTTCAGATATGGGTGGCTTTAAGCTGTTTTCCACAGTCTGCAGATAGTTTCTCCTGCTCAAATAATTTAGCTTTAACCTGAGGCTGTGGGCTCAATCCTTGCTGTCAACACCCAGCATGTAGCTTTGCTTGCAGCTCCTGCGGGAATGGGGGAATGCAGCATGAATCTCTCCGACTCCTTCAAAGGCTGCTAGAGCTGCTTTAGGTTTGTAGAAATCGACATAAATAAAAATAAATCTGACAGGCTTTAGTCTATGTTTCTCCAGCACATCCTTGTCGGCACTGGATTTACCTGCGTTGGTTTATACCTAAGAGCTTTGAGACGGACATGTTTACAGTGAGACAGACCGCGATAAATATTAGCGAGGATATGGGGTCATTTCACAAATACGTCTAAGCAAAGCAATCTGTCACGTGTTGCCCGTGGGCCCTGGGGAAGGTGGTGACACACCAGAAATCACGAGCTGGGCCTCCCTGCCGGCCCACAGCCTGTTTCGGTGCACCTGCATTTTCTATTCGGGGTACCTCTACCTGACGTGCACAACAAACCAGGTCATTTTAATTATTGCTATTAATGTAAGTTACAATCCAAATTGCTTTTTTTAGCTTAAGAACTACTTTTTTTTTCTTCTTAGTGCAGGCAAACAAGACTCATAAAACATTGAATTAGTGTCCAATTATGCTATGAGTTGGAAACCTGAAAGGTTCCAGCGAGAAAAGAGGCCACATTTCTCCGCTGCTGCATGCACCATGTCATGGGCATAAACAAAATGTGAATTACACCACTTGTACCAGTGTAAATGATTACAGAGGAGCTGCAATCCAAGGTGAAGCTTAGCCTTTAGTAGGTTTATTTTAAGCTCAGGCACCATTAAATATGACAGAAACATGAAAGAAACTTCTCCTCGGTGATACCTGGATGAAAACGTGACTAATTTTCGGGTGCCCTGCAGCAGGACTCTGCCTTGTCCCTGCACAGAGTGGCGGGAGCCACCACCACCTCCCGCAGAGCCTCCGGGCCTTGCTCGGCGCTGGTGTAAACGGCTCCGCAAAGGGCAAGATGGTGCCTGCACTAACGGGCTGCAGTCAATTTGCTGGAGTTGTTATAATTTTTAGGGTTTTTATCATGGTTCTTGCCTTGCTAAGCTGAGAGGCAGAGCTCCACCGAAAGCCAACGCCTAATCGAAGCGCATGTCTGATCCATTAACAGCAAACCCACTGCAAATGAGCGGGTCGCATCGCTCTGGCTTAACGAGCCTTCAGCCAGGCTCATGGAAATAGGAGAACTGGGTTGTGGTTTCACTAGGTGAAACCCTCAGTGGCAATTTCAGCTGACTGTGTTACCGCTACCCTCTGTCCCCCTACTCCTCACTCCTGTCTTGGAGCTACCCTGCACAGCCCCTCCACCGTGCTGGCACAGCTTCTTGCCCGGACAGGTTGAGAAACGGCCTGGGAAAGTGGATCAGCTTAAAAGAAAAAGACTGTTTTCTGTTGGGCTGGTTTCCAGCCAGATCACTTGCACCACGCAGCTCCCCACATGGCACACGCAGTCACGTCAGCACAGTGCACTATGTGTTTTGCCCCTGGCTTGGGGACAAGAAGGATCAGAAAGAAGCAGGGACACCCCAAGTCTGTTGCTGTCATCGCAGACTCTGTTGCATGACGTGATGCCACATGCTCCAGTCCTGTCTCCCCAGGGTAGGTGTCAGCCTTGTCGCTCCCCAAAGCTGGCACAAGAAACAGGAGCCTTTTAGCTGCCATCAGCAGCTCAGCCCCAATGCCAAAATCTTGGGACACAAGTTCCTTTGCCTCCAGATAACACTCATCTTTTCCACATCTCCTTCAAATACGAGGAATCTTATAATTTGTCACATAATTGGTGGTTTCCAAACATCAATTCCCTGATAGGGGGAAAAAATGCTAGTCTTCAGGTCAATTTGTGAATCATTTGGCTTGCCAGTCAACCACGTTTCACTCACTCGGAGACAATATATCTGCGCTATAAACCTTAACCTCGAAACATAACTCACCAAATTTACTGAGTAGCCTGTCATCGCTGAGAGCAACGATCCTTAACCCCTTATCTAGCTCTGGGGGACCATTATCTGCAGTTGTTAATTTAAGCTTGTTTTAAGTAATAAAAAAGTATCTCTCTGCTAGAAACGTGTCACTAATTCTCCTACTGCTTCATTATTCAGTTTCATGCCAATAGTTATTATTGTTATTGATTTCTCTTCAAATTAATTTTCAAATACAAATCCTACTTCCTGGCCAGTTAACATATCTCCCGGCCAACTTGTCAAGCATTTTTACTAGCTAGAAAAGGGCTGCAGAAGCCTCCAAAAGCAATGGAGCACAGTTTAATTCATTCCTGTTTGCAAAATGGCTTTGAGCTGCCCATACAAACTGTCACCTGCGCCAAGGGAGAGGGAAAGTCAGGCAGGGAAAACTGCACGCGATACAGGCACGATTCAGCAATGGAGAGTGGCACTACCCTCACCTTGTCCACGTTCTTCTTCCTCTGCTTCCTCCTCTTTAGCAGAGTCCCTCAAACCTCCTCCTTCAAATTCACTTACATTGGTGCAAAACTCTCGAACCTTATGTACAAAATAAATGCAACAGAGCAGGGCGCAGGTGGTTTCAGCTCCTATTCAGGCACCCGTTTCTCACTGAAATGCAGTGAGGGTTGGGGGTAGATTCCCAGCACTAACTAATACCAGGCAGTAAAGGACCCAAAGTGCCACTCATGACTCTTGGACAACACCGCTATGCTCCCTCCTGGCTGTGGGCTTCGGTAGGCTGTGAACAGCCAGGCTGAAGGCTGGACATCAGTTACTAATATTTAGAGCAGAAAAAGAAAAGTCCTGGAAAACAACAAAATTAAACTGGGGTTTAATTAAGAGACCAGGTTGGGAATATAATCATCCATAAACTTCTGAGGCTAGCACGACGACCACAAAACCCCCGAGCAATCCATCTGTCAGCCGGAAAGATGTAATTCAGACACTGAATGGAGTCACACTACTGGACAGCTCTATGGGAACCAATTTGCTTGGCGAAGGAAGGGAGTTTAATCAGTCAGGGCTCAAAAGACATGTAACTCATGTCAGAGGAGAGCAAAACTGATTGTACACTCATCACAGGTGAACAAAAGATCAGGAAAGACAAAACAATTACAAGCAGATAATGAAATGGGTAGTCAGTAGCCCAGACAGAGCCTCGAAGGGTGTAAATCCCGGCTAACTGCGTTAGTAACAGCGCGGCGCGCAGGACGAGGAAACTCGGGAGGTGCTAAGTGGGCAGGGGGCCTGGCCGGGCAATCGCCCTGCGCCTCCACCCCACGCGCTGGGTTCCCTAATCTGCTCGGGAAGAGGGGAGGGCCCACATCTCACACCCTCCTGAAGCACTCCGGAGCCAGGGTCCAGTCTGGGAGTCAGCGGCTCCCCAGCACCTCCTCTGAGGCTTGTGCCGCAGACACCAAAACGTGGAGGAAATGTGGAACCAATTTCCAACACTGCAGCTCCAAACCACCGGCAGTCTTGGGAATGGCACTCCTGCCCTTCCCGCCTGCTGGACACCCGACGCTTGCTTTGCAGGGATATAAACTACCATTTGCCAAAAAAACAGCTCCGAGGAACTGATTGCCCCAGAGAGCCCTGAGACACAGTTGCTGGGGGAGGCGGATTAGAGGACCCCGTCTCGTTTTGCACTGAAACAGCTGGGAATGTGCAGAGCCGGTGGGCGACCACGGCTCGGCCGAGACAGGTTACGAGCAGCTGACGGAGAGGAATGTCTCAAACTGCTCCGTCGCCTGCGACTGCCCGACCTCTCCCTGAGCCTGGAGGCAGAAATCCAGCTGGACATCTGCTCTGCTCTTCCAGTGCCTTGCAGAGCAGGGGAATCCCAGGGGCTGTGGGGCCGCAGAGCCCTAGGCAGCGTGGCCAAAAACAGGGCAGCACAGGGAGGGCACTGGCTACAAACTCGCACACCGAGCGTGAGACTCGGCAGCTCTCCACAGGCTGACAGGCAACAGGCCACCAGTCCACCCACCACTGCCTTCCTGCACCCCACGGCGAGCACAGGGACGTCAGCAACAGCAGCTTGGAGGGCCTCGGGGACGGGGATCTGTGCGAGCGGTGGAGGGCCCAAGATAATCATCTGCTTGGAAGCAACTGGGCTGGTTTCTTAGAGAATGGTGCTTATCCTCCCATCCTGCCTCATGATCCTTTATCATTACCCAGTCCTCCTGGGCTTCACAGACATTAGCTAATCTTGTGATAAGAGATTAAGAGAAAAGCCAAGACGCATTCCCAGCCACTCACGGTGATTCCCCCAAAGCCTGGGCATGTGACGCAGAGACCCGGAGGTGCCTCACCGGCCTTACTCTGTTTGAAAGACGCAGGCAGAAACCTGATTATTCCCGACTGACCTGCTGGGTACTTAGTCATAGTAGCTCAAGTTGTTTCAAGACGAGAAAAATATTATCATTAGGAGGAGCCGCGCTCGAGCAGTATAGCAATGATAGCTAGCGCTTTGATAATGCCCGCAGAGAGGTAAGTGTGCCAGAGGGTAAAGAAGCATTCTGGAAACGTTTCCTGCATGCAAAGCAGAGCCATCTCTAACGGGAAGGTCAGACTGCTAATACAGGTTGGGATAAACCACACTGAAACGGGGAGGTTTTTAACTTCCACTCTTCATTTAAAATACCTGCAGTGAAGCACATGTATCTACTGAAACCACAAAGGGAAGGCAAAGCTGCCCCCCGAGTGTGAGCGCTCTGGGAAGGAGAAGGGAAAGGGAGAAGGGGAGTCCTAGTCTAATTTGGAGAGCGGGTGAGAAAAGGGGAAGGCGAAATAGAGAAGGAAGGTTGAACACAACCATGCGTGTTTCGCGGGGAAGCAGAGAGAGGGAACAAGCTTGCATTTCTGCATGAAAGGTTTAAAGCTGTTGTTTGAGGTTGCTGGTTTTCTCCCCTGCTCTAAGAACCAGGTTTTTGTACATCCACGTAAAGACACTTGCCTCAAGGACTCATGAATTCACCACCACTTTCCACCCAACCAGAGTAGCCCACAACACCTCCCACCTTGGCCGAGAAGGCAGAGTATCAAGCACTGCGTAGCGAGGTATTTTCTGCACTACTGCGGGCAGCCTCCCACCTCGAGACATCACCGATTCATTCAGCGACAAGGTTTCATGGTAGCGCTGCCTGTCCTGGGCCCCGGCTTAGGGAGACTGCTCTGTGCCCAGAACTTGTTGCACTACACAGCACAAATAAAGGCTCTAACAACCACCGCAGTTTCCAACACGTTCAGCGCCGCACGAGCTTTTCTGCACACAAACAGCATGTTCCATTAGCATGAATTACTTTGGTTTTCAAAGGCAGATACACCAAAGAAGAAAGAACAAAAACAACGTCTCTTGCCTAGGACAACAAGATGTATGTTTTCTGGCTCACTTTCCATAACGGCAACTGTTTTTGAAGGCAGAAATATCCCAGAAATGGTCTACGGCGCGCACAGACCAAGATTACAACATTCGATACGAGGACCACAAACCAGATGATGCCTTTGCTGTAGAAGCAGAGGGCATTAGGGAGAGAGCCTTTCTGAGACGCATCCTGCTTCAGCAACTGCAAAAAGAGCAAAGAAAACCTCTCTGCTAGAATACATTTCATTCGGTATTAACCATTATGGCTTCTGAGAGCTGCTCCCATGCAAAACCACCGTTGTTACTTATGAAACAATGCATCAAACCCGCAGATGGGAACTGGCTCTCCTGGCAGCGTAGCCAAAAAAGCCCTTTCTCTTTTTTCCCCTCCTGTAACAAATGGCCTCTTTCCCCAGTCATCTGTGTAACTTTTAAAGATTGATGTCTTATGTGGCACGACACAGTCATTTGCTTCCTTTTAAGAAAGTTTAAAGCTCTTTAGAGACTGGGTTCTACTTTCAGAGTTATCTGTCTACAGAGCAAACACATTTCAGATGCTCAGCCAGTTTCTTCAAAGAACAGGTTAGCTAAATGAAGGGATACCAAGTGTGATCTTAATGAACTTGGGTTGGTTTCTGATGGGCTTTCATCTGTTTTACTGTCTCTTCTTTAAATTTGCAAATGACCTGGACTGAGAACAGAGCCTTGGGTTGAAAGACGATTTGCAGCCAGCACCGAGAGCTGCGCTGTTTAAGGGACAAGGAACTGGACTCAGGACACCTAGCTTGTCTCAGCTCTGCTGTGCATGGCCCGTCACTTCTCGAACTGTCTCTCATCTATAAAATGAGGGTAAGGATATGCCCCTCTCAGTTGCCAGGAGCCCCGCGTACCAAATCACCCTGTGTCTCCAGCAGCAGCCATTTAGGTGCTGTCATCTAATTCCTGTTGCTGGTGGATTTGCCTGAATCAGCTCCAGGCACCACTTTCTCCCTGGCCTCCAAAATGCTACTCGCCCCCTGCCACACAGGACATCTGTCTCACAAGGGAACAACGCTGGGAGCACATCTCTCTCTCTCCTCTTTGTTGACAGGGAAAGCCTGGACAAGCAGTTTAGGCGAAAATTCTCAACTTTCAGCTCACTTCTGATGACCTTCAGCTCTCCCCCCCGCCATTCCTCGCTCTCCCTACTTGTAAAAACATTGCAATTACACTCCCTTGGCCTTGCCGGGATGGTGTGCAGCTGCCAACTATGCTGGTAAAACAGCTCTGGGAGTCCCAGGCAGAAGTTACTTCTGGGAAGTATTAAGTATTATTCTGATTATTCTATCAAAGTGACAGGATGGGCAGCATGACAAAGCCGAGCATCAGGCCACACACTGCATATTACAGAGTGGCTCTGCGGAGACCTGCGGTGAAGCAGAGCAAATGTACCAGCAAATTCCTCCGAGACTTTTAGATGTTAAGCAAGAAAGAAAAATACTGGAGAGGCCGCCAGACTCTGGCTGGTTTTAAATGGAACAGCCTGATCACTTCAAACCCTTTTTCTGGTTGGTGATGGTATTTTCCCTTCCACAGGATGTTTTGAAATTTATACCTTTGTTTTGAAAGAGACCCCAGCTCTTTTCCCTTGGGACTCCCCACCGAGCGGAGGCTCCTGCGGCAGACTAAGGCCTTACGCCAGCTCTGTATGAGCCAGGGAGCTCTCTGGAGCGAGGGAAGCTGGCAGGGGACATTTTTCAATGCATTAAAGACCTTTATAGGCTGCCAGAGTGAAGCAGAGGGGCCTTGGTGTAATGGAAACCCTGTCCCCAGAGAGGAAATGTGAACAAAACCCTGCCCTGTCTTGGGGCCCTGAGCTTTTCAGGGGGAAAAGGGGAAAAGGTGACTTCTTGAGTTTGTACAGTTGCAGTCAGAGAAATGGCTTAGCAAAAGAATAAAATAAAAGCAAAAGCACTTTCCCTCCCAGCTCCCTCTTTGTCTTGACAGTCTCATTTGCTGACGCAGAGGAGTTCTGCTGACGTTAGCACTCTGAAATGGCTGCGGCTATCAGAGAGGGAGAGGAGGTCCAGTCTGTGTTGCATGGGGACAGGGACATGCCGGGGTGATCCCCCCGCACTGTCCTGTGCACAGACCCCACCAGAGCGTCTGGTCCACGTGAGACCAGATGCTGCCTGAGTCAATTCACACTTACCCCCGAGTATCTCGGCCTAATTCCCCTGACTGAAACCGCTCTCTCCTGGCTGACGTCAATGGACTGTGATAGCCCAGCCCTTCTCTTCCCACAGTGTTGCCATTTACTACAGTGGATGCAGGATCAGACCCTGAACAAGAGCAGAATTAGGCCTGCCTAGGCGAAGGCTGCAGGATTTGGCCTTTTTCTTGGCACTTGGGACAGTGGCATAGCTTGCCTTTTTTTGTTTTTAAACTGCCTCTTTCCAGCTGGGAGAATAACACTTTGGCGAGTCAATGATAAAACGGCTTAATGTAATAAACATGAATCTGTCAGACTCAAGTACCCTAAAATATTCCAGGCTGCAAAGGCAGGACCAACAGCAAGCTTGTTGATACAGCCTCAAGCCAGAACTAATCAGACATAGACACCATTTGCTTTCAATAGAAATTATATTCAAGAGGGCTGCTTCCTGCTTGCAGGGAAAGATGGGAGGCGAAATAGGGATGTGGCACACAAAGTGAAGAGTTCTCCCCTGTCAGCCTGAACATCACAGGGTTTCAGTGTCTCACAGGGAAAGAGGCTCACCGTGTGCCTGCAGATCCTGCTGACTCAGCTCGCAGCTGAAGATCTTCCCAGGAAGCAAAAACAAGCAAAAACATACAAATAAATAAAATAGACCTTTTTGCGTGCTGGGTTGTAAATAATGGGGAATGAAAGCAGAATCAGCAGCCAACAGGCCAGGGCTATAAAACTGCACATGTTGGTGCTGCATCAGGACAAGAAAACAGTCCTTTACCTCACTGATCTGGCACAGATAACATTAATTAGCCTTTCAAGTGGCCCTCCGAAGCCTCAGAAAGCCAATGTCACTCTGTTCTGGAGTCTCTGCAGACAGACGCGGAAAAGAACTGGCAGGAATTCAGCGCAGATGCTTTCCAACCCTGTTATGCTGGGTGTAAATCCAGCCCAGCTCCACTGACAGCAGAGGAGTTGTGATTTACATCAGTGAAAACGAGAGCAAAATTCATTGGAATTAGCCCTCTGAGATAATTTGATCTGATCATTAGGGATGGGTAATTAGAAGTGCTTGAGCCTGCAGCCACACACAAACACAAAAACCATCCCCCAGTTTGGCAGAAGTCTGTCTAACTTTGAGCTCACCATCTTCACAGTGTTATTCATTTCAATTCCACTTTGCTGGCTTCCTTCAGGATCTGTCACAAGCAGCGCACATGTTCGACCCTCCTCCTTTGAGGGTTTGAGGTCCCAGGAGTATTAACCTCCCCCCACACCTTTCCCCCAAGACCTACATCATCATCAGCTTCGTTCTGCAAACTCAAGGACTTTAGGAAAGTTGGAGCAGATCCAGGTTCAAGGGAGCTCAGCGTAAATGTGACAAGGGCTCCCTGGTGCTACAGCAATAAATAATAATTAATAATAATTAATCACTTAATGACGATGCTCCTTGATCAGTCACGATCACAATTTCATGGCTGATACCACCATGCTTTGAGACAGATACAGCGAGCTTGACCTTTCCTCCTCACCTGCTTTATGCTGTTATAATTTTTTTAAGCCAAACCCTCAGCTTGTGTAAATCAGCACAGCTAGAGTGACTTCTGATTTATGCCAGTACAGGACGGGAATCGCATCCTCTACATATTTTACCAGCCTAACAACCTAACACATAGCAAGGCAGAGAGTTAAACGCAGAGTGGGACTCTCTTTTCCTTAAACTGCTCTCTCCCCTGCAGAGAAAATAAAATCAGCTCTCAGACTTCCAGGTATGATCGCTTCAGGGTCAGGAGGGGGAAACGCATTCGCCTCCCCTCCCATGCAATTGGTTTTCTCCTCCTCTGAGGGATCACATGGCAGCTGAATTAGTGCTACCCTGTTTAATTACTTTTGACCACTTCTGAAACATCAGATTTTGGCCAATGAAAGAGGTTTGTAGCCGCAGCACAAATCCTGTCCTACTTTCTAGAGGGAAAGGCCAGGAGAGAACACTCCCCCCGTCTCTGGGAAGTCTTTTAATATCCCTTTCTTCCTCCTCCTGTGGCTCTTTTCACTTTTTCAGAGGCTGCAGAAGACAGAGGCCTCCCTGACGGACACCAGCTCCCCGTTAAGGCTTTATCTCTTTAGCAGTCCCGTGATGCTCTGGACCGGTGCTTTGCCGTGTGCCCCCTCCCTGCTTCGGATGCTCTTATTATCCTCATTGCCATCAGCCTGAGTCATTTCGTGCCCCTTTGTTACGTTCCCGAGAACGTCCTTTGATAAAGGCACTTCCAGCATTGTTATTGCCTTTGCAAAACTCTTTTTATTTCTTCTGCAGCCAAGTAATAATCTAAGGAGCCATATTGAAGGTAACGTATGAGAAAGTGCCTGCTTTTATTATCAACACAATATGGGCCTGTAATCTGATAATGATAAAAATCTGCCCCTTTCCTTTTGCTCTTATCATTTAATTGGAGCGAAGGAGCACATTCGTTTGTTAATAATTTTATAATTGGTGCTATCTGCTGAGACCCATCAAAGGAAGCATGCACAACAACTGCATTCAATACAAACCATCCCCCTGATAAAATGAGCTTTATGGCATTTAAATGTTCCTGTTATTGTTTGCAGTGCACAGGGCAGCTGCAGGGCACCCAGCCCACCTACAGCACCCGCAGCCACCGAGCTGTGCGCTGCCCCTACCTTCGCGCTTCCCTCCCCGGCTCTTGGCCTATGCGCAGACCCGTGCGCCGTTACCAGGGGAGCTGGTGGCTTTTGCAGTCCCTTCTGTTCTGGTTTAAGTAGACATCCCAATATTTTGACAATGCAACGATGTGTCTCTTCACACTTGTGTCTCCCTGCATCTCCCAGCCCGACTCACCTGAGGTGTCTCCTTTCTCGCTCCGCCATCTGCTTGCGAGCGGAGAGAAAGCGGAGACAGCTGGATGCGCACAGAGTGTGAAGGGAAGCGCACGCCACAGGGTTTGTTTCCCCCAGCAATGAAAACACGAAGGATGTGTCTACACCGACTGCCAAGCAGGAGCCAACTCTTCTCAAATCCAGACCCACCCTGTTCACACAGGAGCGTAGCCTCATCCCCGGGCTTGCGGAGGTGAGCTGCGGCTACGCTCATCACCTCCGCACCATGCAACTGCCATGGACTAGCCCTGAGCGGCTACAGCCCCATCCGCCAACAGTCGGCCTCCGCTTGGCTCTTCCTCCCTACAGCACGGACATGTTGCCTGCGGCTATATGTAAGACAAAGCAAACAGAGCAGGCCACAGTTGGCCTGAGGGCAAGGGCATGGCTTGGCTAGTCTCCATCTAGCTAAACTCTTCCTCTTTCCCCAAAACACTCGTCATGGCCTCATCCAGCGTGCCGGTTGGATCCCTGGCCTGTGCCATCTCCTTACGCTCTGCTCACACGTCATCAGGCACAGTGGCATCAGAACAGTCAGAACTATGCCAGGAAGCAAACAAGGAAATATTCTGGGCAGGAGAAGCCCCTGGTCCCCCCGCACTAACCACATCCCTAGAGCCATCGCAGGCGCGCTGCAGCCGTGGCGCTCAGCTGCAGCATGGCTGTTGCCCCATTAGCACGCTCCCGCAGCATGACCCGTCGCAGCTAACCTGCTGCAAACATCCCTAATGCAAACAAGTTCTAATAAGCTGTTGCTGTTTGCATTAAGGCGCAGAGAGCAGGCGTTTTAACAATTACATGTTTATTTAAATATCAGCTAACATACCAGTAACCAGAGCCTAATGAGAGCGGCTCCTGCCTGCAGCTGCCCTTGGCAAGCCAGGGGCCACATCCTGCTGCCCTGCTCCAGTGCTTGCCCCGGCACAGCTCTCCTCCATGCAGCATCTGCTGCCCTGATGGAAGTGATGGGAAAGGGGGATAAAGTAAAAGCTACACAAGGAGCAAGTGTAAATAATAGTGAAAGCTGAGGCCGACACATTCACATGACTCCAGGTGCTAGTATTGAAGGAAAACAGCCAAATTCCTGAAATAAATGAGAGGTATCAGCCCTGCACCAGCCAGGCACCTGAGCAGCAGAGAGCAAACAGCTCTGCGGCAGAGGCGGCTCTGGTTACGGGTGGGAAACGATGGCAGTGAGGGACGTGTTCTGGAGCATCACGCTGCAGCTAAGATGCTACCACTTCATCGCCCAGCCTGGTCGCAAGTCCTGCCAGTCCCACCATTTCGCTGACATTTATGAACCTGGAAGCTGCCACTGTGACCAAAGGACAGAGGAGCAGTCAAAACCCCCCAAACCTCCTCCCATACTGGGAAATTCCTTTACTAAGCAGAAGAACGGAGGCAAGCAGAAATCACGGCTAATCCTTTTAAAAGGGGTTACCAACACCTGGCACCGGGATTTCTACCAGGTCCTTCGAGGCAACCCCCCTTCACCTCCCCAAAGAGGAACGGCGCAAGGCAGCTGCAGAGCCGAGGGCAGGAGTCACAAATCTCTGGCAACCTGCTATTTCTCAAACCTATTTCAGAGCAAATTCCTGTGTCTAGAACCTCTCCAGGAATTTGCAAGAGCTTTGTAGGGATTTTCCAGCGCCTTCTAGGAATTTTCCATCATTTTATAGGAATTTCTTGATCTAGCAAGGTTTTATATCCATGATTTCCCCTACAGTTCAGCAGTGTGTCATAAAGTGATTTGGACAGGACCCAAGAAAAAAAACCAACAAAAAGCAGAAAACCAAAAACTTATCACTGGCTCCCCCACCGCCTGCAGCTTCCCAACACTCCGGTGTGTTTATGTATTACCCAGGAATAACAAAAATATATAAAAAATTTGATTAAATTTGAATTTGACCTTATCACATCTGGAGGGGTCTATTAAGGTGTCAATCAAAGAGGGAGCAACAAAAAATTAAATAATTTTATCTTTAATAACACTTAACAGCTCTGTATCGAGCGCCTGTGCTCTGCGTGGATGGCAGCACGAAAGGAAGGGACACAAATCCCACAGGCTTCCTCCACCGGAGCCGAGCAGCTGCTGGTGCCCGGAGCGGGTGTCGCACCACCGTGCGCTCCCCTTGGCTGGGGCTGGCTCGGGATCTGCTGTGCTGGGGGAAACTGAGGCCCGGCTGTGCTGGGGAGCCCCAAACAAGCTCTCTGGAGAGAAACCACAGCCCAGGAGCCACTCGTGCCCATGTGGCTGTTCGTCTCCCTCCTCCACCTTTACATCCTTCAGCCCTGTCAGGAGACTCAGACTTTTTTATATCCCAGAATAAGCACTGGTCTGACATGAGCAATGATGAGCATTTGATATAGCAAGGGTGAGAGACTAATTAAAACCCAGAGCTTTATGATTTCATTCAGCTCCTGCAAGATCTGGCTGTCAAGGTTTATTTATGTGAGTTTTAAGTGTTTTATGCAAATTCCAGCACTTGTGAAAGCCCTGGCTTCCCAGGCCCGGGGAGAAAAGTGCTGTTTACTCCCAGGACAGCCATGGGCTGGACGGAGGATGCTGGCACCACACAGTGGCCCAGCAGAGAGCCTGGGCCAGACCTGGAGGGATTCCCAAGGATCCAGCTGGGCTGTTTAAGGTGCTGCTGTTCCGACACCAATTTACATCCACAGCAGTGCACTGGGGCTACAAGCAGAGACAAATGAGGGCCCTGGATCTCACTTGCATTTAGCCAAGGCAGCTGAAAAACTTATTGCTCCCAGCTGCAGGACCTAGTTGCTGTTTGCCAGAACCCTTCGAGCTGGCAGGACACATGACTTGGTGCCCTGCATGGGAGTCACAGAGCTGTGCCTGCACCAGAGGTTTCCCCAGGCTTTACTGCATCAATCAAAAAGCCTGATTTAAATTAAAACCAGGGCCCAGATCTTGCAGTTTCAGCTGCTTCCCCAGGGATGTGACACAGATGGCAGAGAACACAGTGATACCTGGAAAGAACCAGAGAGACTGCGCACAAGAAAACAGCCTGCAGAGCACTGGGGGTGTTTTGGGCTGGTGTTTATATCGCACTGGGGTGCGGACCAGGCTGAGCTGGATTCCCTCTCCTTGAGAAAGTCAGACTTGAGCTTGGGGTCTGGGGTGACAGCCCCAACTCCCGACCTAGGGTGCCCCAGCCTTGCAGAGCTTGGCCATGTATCAACAGCTTTCTTGCTCCTGCCTGGCCCCCAATGTGCCAGCAGCGCCCGGCCCTGCACGCTGCCCGGCAGCTGGCATGAGGCCACCGCTGAGGCATCTGCAGGGGACGGCCAGGCTCCCACCAGGGACGTCTCCCCTTTCCTCTGGTCTATTTGCTTGATATTTTCACATTATGGAATCTCTCTAGGCTGCAGACAGTGCACACTGAGTTTGGAGACAAGCCTGTTTCTCCTAACCCTCATTCTTTCACAGTTAAACTGCTTGCAAAAAGGGGGCTCCAATTTCAGGACAAAAACGAAGCCTGAATTTTCTGTCTGTTTAGCACACTCGCGAGTGCTGCTAAGAGGGGTCCCCTTCTCCCGGTGGCTCCTGACAGCTTCTTTGCACCTGATTGCATCTCTGATAGTCTCCTTCTCCACTTCTGCTCCCCACTACAACCCCCATCATGCTTTCACCCATGTGCTGGGAGGGTTTTGAGGCAGCAAAGTGAACTAGCGCTCTGAATGCAGGCCCAGCAGCGGGGAACCCCTTAACGCTTTGACAGGGACTCGCTGCAAATTAGTCCTTTTGCATCTCCTACAGCCAAGCCCAAAGGCGCAGAGTTCCCGCAGTGCCAGGTGCTGCACAAGTGGACTAGAAAGCTGGGCCCTGTCCTCCAAAGCTCCCACAAACATCCAAGACAAATGGAGAAGCAGAAATAGCCCGCAAGCTCCAAGCACCACCTAATCGATTACTCTCAACTGTTTCCTTTCTTTAAAAATAGACACAATATTTCCTTTCCTGCCTACTTCCCAGGGCAGTTCAGAGGATTAATTAATATTGGATACACGTTTGGGTCTGACACACTTTATAAGCAGTTAGTATTAATCAGATTGGAATTGATCAGCTCTGGCTTCGCGTAGCCCTTGTCAGCCACTCTTGCATTGCGGTGCTGATTGGCGATGCCATGACACACAGATGCTTTGCATCTCAGCCCAGGGCCAACCACTGGGCCAATCTTAGACCGCTTCAGCATATCCCTGCCCTGCTACACTGTGGGGTATGCACGAACCCCTTGGAAATTCATCCCTGAGATCATCCAACCTAAGCAGAGAAAGGGAGGGCAATGGTTTTGCATGAAATATCACCCAACAAAATATCACACGTGAAGCAGCAGAGAATCTGTTTTACCAGCCTTGGCTCCATGCCTGGCGTTCAGCCCCGTCCTCCATGCCAGTCTTTGTCCAGCTTTGCTTTCTCACTATCGTCTGCTTCCCATCTGTATCACAGTCTTCAGCCTGCTCTTTGCCTCTCTTTCTGCACTAAGTTTAAACCCTGGGATCAAGAACCAGGGATTCTGGGAGGATCACAAAGAAATCTGGAGATTGTAGTCGAGCACTGGCCAGAGCAGATGCCTTTCTCAGCTGGGAGAGGTGTTTTCCCGCTGCTTACCTCCTGTTCTCTGGGGTCTGACACATGGCAGCAATCAGCCTTCAACTCAGATGTCAATCAAAGCTGTTTTTCTGACTGCTAGGTCTCTGCTAAGCACAGCTCCTGGGATCAGAGAGGTTGCTTACCATGGCCTGTGTGTCTTGCTTACTCCCTGGGGGATGTAACACAGCAGGTTCCTCCAAAAAGCAGCTCTACAGCAGTTCTGCATTTAGAAGACACATTCCCACCTGTCTGGGACCTCGTAGAGCCATGTCCTTGTATGTGACATGTGAGCAGTGAGCGCTCTGAGGAGCTGCTCCTTTACCATCACATCAAGCAGGTCGCACCCGTGCTCTACTTCATGGCTCCCTCTGCAGCAGAGGGAGAGCAGGATTAGCCCCTCTGAGGGCAAATAACGTCTGGGTTTAAGATGAGGGAAATGCTCTCTGCTGACTTTGGAGGGACCTCAATCAGATGCTCTGCTTGCAGAGCACCAACGCCATTTTGCCCTGTGTGCTGACAGAGATCAGATAAAAACCAAAGTCTTTGCTTGACAGTTTCTGATAGGTAGTTCATTTTGCAAAAAGCTAGTAGTAGAGAAGGGTAAAGCCATGCGAGGTGCAAGACCGGTGAGGTAGCATGAGGGACCCGCTTACCCTGCTCTTCCCCTGCAGTAAGACCAAACGAGCTGACTTTCCCCAGCTATAGATAGACCAAGGCATGTCCTATATCCTGCCTGCAGAGCCAAGCGGTGCTGGCTCAGCACTAGCCTGGCCATCCTCCAAAATTGGATTTCCAATTAATAGCATCGACTCATCACAGAGAGGAGGCAGCTCAGGTCTCAGTTGAAGGTCAAGGAACTTCAGGCAGCACAGGGACAGATTTACACCCCAGCTAAGTTCCCAAATCACCTGTGTCACATAAGGCAGAGACCCAGCCCGGTGCACAAGCCTCTTGTCCAGCAAGGCTGGCAGGCAGCTTTTCAAGGAGCTCAGGGTGGCTGATCCTAAACCCAGCAGCAGTAGCACTGCAGAGAGCGGGAGATGGAGAGAGACCTAAAGAGCTTTTTCCCTCCGCTACCAGCCATGGGGATGGAAAGGCATTTTCATCCCCAGCCAACATACACACACACAACCTGGACTGCAGGTGAGAAGAGCCACTAGCATTTGGACAAACTTACAGAGAAAATCTCAGCTTGCACCAAACCTTTCCTCCCTCCTTGACAGAGGGCTCAGACCACCCAGATGCCCTCCCACTACTCCCCTTCCAGGATAGGGCCCTGGGAAATAGGGTCCTGACACCACGCAGCACCTTCTAGCCACTTTTTGCATTTTGAAACATTTCCCATTCTCCTGCTTGGGCAAAGGTTCAAGATTGGGAGTTGGAGGGGAGAAGGGGGAGGAGAAGATATTTTATTTATAACTGCACATTCATTTGATTAAGAGCTGTTTCTGAAAGATTTGCCTGAAACAATGCGAAGGGAAGGGGTGGGGCAGCGGGGGAGAGAGAAATCACGCTCTCCGTTTTTATCCAAGAAGCACTGCAGAGGGCTGCGAAGCGGCTGGCACTCCCCACCCAGCCCACTCCGAAGCAGTTGAGCAGAGCTCATTTCCGACAAAAAGAGGCAGCAGCTCCTGGAAGATGCTCTCTCCCACACCTTTGGAGTCAGGAGTCTCCATTGTGCACAGATGGCATTCCTTAAATATCACTTTCATTCCAGGGGTGGAGAAGGGTTAATTTCCAACGAAAGGACCAAAAAATCCAGCTGCTGTGACTCGCTGGACCTCCTCCTCTCCCCAGGGTGCTGCAGCCTTGCAGGACAGTATAATCACCTTCTCAGTATTTTCCCGTCATATAAATTCACACATAAAAAATCAATTAACTCTCAGTGTTGTTGATTATAAATCAACTATTTACATAATTAATTATTATATCTTTAATAAATGGTATGCAGAAGAGGAAGCTGGCAAAATATAGCCATTCTTTCGGCATCATCAATTATTTGGAAGGGAAGGCAATTACACTAAATCTTCCTTCCACCTACTTCTCTTGTCAAGGGAAATATCTCCCCCTCCTTCAACCAAATCAGAGCCTGGAACTGGGCCTCCAACATCACATTACTAAATTGCTTAAGCAGCATTTTAAATAACAAAAAGGGATATCATTTAATTTTTTTCGAAACATGAAAATCAATAAGCTGTCCTTCAGCTTCCCTGAGTGATTGGCCAGGGCTGTCTCTCTCTGAGCTAATTCAATTTTCAGTCTTACTCAGAGCAACCAAGGCTTCAAAAAATAATCAGGCTGATCTCATGGGCCCATCTGGGACTTCATCGAGGAATTCCCTGCATTGAATTCGATACCCTGTCCTTTTGGAGAAGGGATGCATTCCTGTCATTATTTGGAGACAGACCCTGATCAATAAGCATTGCTGATATTTACGGCTGCGCTGTGGGTTACAATTCCTGCATGTACATGTACAGCGACACGGAAACCAAGTACTGCATGGGGAGTCCTTGGACTGTACAGGCAAGGATGTCTCCAAGGCTAGTGAAGGAGATGGCCCCAAAAATGGTAGCAGATGGTTTCTACCTGGAAACTCTTGACTGTTAGTCTCTCCTCTGTAAAACTGGTCTAAATCATCCTTCCTCTGTACCGCTCTCATGGTTTCTGTGCTGGTAACTGCCTCTCCTCAAGCGTCTGGGCAGTGCCTAGTGCAACTCTAAATGCCACTCCACTGCTAAAGATGAACTTTCCCCCCACTAAAAGCTCAACGATCAAGGGAAAAACCAGAAGTCCCTCCACAGCCACTAGATATTAAGAGCAAAACAGGAGTTCAGAGCAAGTGCCAACCAGCAGAGCAGCCTATCTCCAAGAGTGGCCAGCAGAGGATGCTTAGGGAAAGAGTAAGAAACAAACAATATAGCCTGAGCCTCCCTGACTTTATACCTTCCTGGTTCTCAGCAGTCAGCAAACTGGAGGCTTTCTGAGCCAGTACTTGCATCTGGACCACCCCTTCTAATAGCCACGCTCCAGGGATTTTTCTGATGCTGGACTAACCTCTGCATGCCTTTCCTCAGACGCTTTCTGACTGAGCAGGACCATGTTTCCCTGCCTCGGGGCTGTTGAAAGGTGTGCAGGTGTGATAGCAGGGGAGCTACATCACTATCAGAGAGGGGTAGGCAGAAAGCATGTCATTTCTTTACTCCAGCTTATAAAATTCAGCGAGAAATGATCAGATATTAAAGGTTTTGCAACAGAATGAAACAGAAGTATAAGTCTGCTCTGGAAGTCTTGATGTCAGCTACAACATTAGGTCACACAGCATGGAGGGAGATCCCTGTTCAATTCACTGAGATTAGACTCATGCATCAGAATCTCACTAGTTTCATCTCATTACATACAGAGCATAAAAGATGTTGTACCCGTTAACCGGATGACTAGCACTGCCCCATTCTACAGATAGAGGAGAAAGTTGAGGCGGCCTCCCCAAGAGCAAACGCTAGAAACAGAAAAACAGTGGCCCAATTCCTGGTTGCTTTGTCCACATGAGAGATTTCTCCCTCAGCACATACATCCGTGTGTTTTCAAAAGAGTGTGCGTTTACACGGAGCCCAGTCATAACAGAGCAAATTCAAACATCTACTGAACCACCATAAACAACACTCCGTTTGAAACATTTTCTCCATCTTTCAAGATTATTGCAGCATCTGTTGATCACATTAAGTTGTAAGTGTGCTGTCTCCATGGAGACTGCAGAGTCTCCCTGGGTTTCCAGTTACTGTATGTGGTTTCAACTGAAAGCAGAGTCACCCAATGAGTCAATCTCTGCTCCGGGTAATGAAAGGAAAGGATGTCACAGGGCTGATTGTCAGATATGTTGGATAATGAAGCCAGATTTGTCTTTACGCTTTCTTAAAGGGACATTGGTAGGGACATAACACCTCAAATTGGGATTTGTGTAAAGGCTTTGTTAAGAGTCCTTAATAGGCATCCTTCTTCCTCGGAGTGACATCCATTCATCCATGGGGAAACTCTCCCTATGATTTTGTACAATAACCCTGAAATGACCAGAAACTGTTTTGTGAAACAAACAGCCACAGGCAACAGTCACTCTCCAAGTGGAAAAAAGCCCACAGTTAAAACCTCTTTTGCTCTTTATCAACTTGGAGTCCCTTGCAAGATAGGTGAGGAAAATATTTTTTGCCATGGATCAGGGTTGAACTGAAGAACATTCAGTCAGCTGAATGGCTGACTGACATTCAGTCAATCATTCATGCAATGCTACAACAGCAACAAGAAAACTAATAGTTAATTTTGCTTGCAGAATTCATTTTGTCAAACTATTGGAAGCCCTGGAATTCTGTCTTTTAGCTGTGCATTTGTTTTTAATTCTTGCAAAGAAAAGCTCATCATAACATCTGAATTCATATTCTACAAAAGGCAAATTAAACACCAGAGCAAATAATGACAAGAAATGAACTCTTTTATGGCAGATTCATTATAAATGAAAAAAAAAAAAAAACACTTTTCCTGTTCTCCCAAGCTAAGAAGGCAACAGAAGCTGACCAGTCTTCACACCCTTTATGCACTGACAGACTTGATTTATGCAGCTTTCCTACAGGGACAGGGGAATCTGAACTGATGAAAGAGGAATATTTTGTGAGCAGAGTCCTGGTTCCTCCCTGTAATCATGTTTCCAACCAGCTCATCAGAACTCTTCCTTTCTCCATTCCAGCCAGACCCTTCTCTGCATCCTCCCACCACAGCCCCTGTATGAACTGGACAAGTCTCCTCTCGGGGTCACCTCTGCCTGAGCATCAGCAGGGCCAGGAAACCCGCACCCCACAAGCACTCCCGCTCCTTCCACACCACTGCCACAGCCCCGTCCTGTTTGGTGGCATTGCACAGAGAGGTTGCAGAGGGCAGCAGCACTGGCTGCTTGGGAGCAACACTGGGGGCACCTGCTCACTCACAATACTGCCTTGGAAAAATGTGGCTCTGCACCGTACAGCTTGCAGAGAAAGTAAGCGAACTCTGTACTCTTATATGAAATCATGCAATGCACCATTTTCATTTCCATCCCTCCATATGGTTGCAGCAGGCCACCTGGCTTGATTCCCCCTTTCCAGAGAGATTTATCCAGTCATGAGAGAGAAAGGGAGGGCTGACTTTGCTGGGATACTCCTTACCCCTCCTGTTTTCAGTGCAGAGAAACTGAGGTGCAGCATAGCCTTTGCTGGTGCAAACAAACGTGCCAGTACTCTGCATCTTGTATTCTCATTGACAACAGGGCAGAGCAGCTGCACCATCCATCAGGCTGAGACACCCTGTCCTTGAACTGCTGCAAACGACTGTGCCGAGGACGGTCACTGAACTGATCTGGAACCAGGCCCTCAGCAATACCCATATTCCATGCTTTCCTCCTCATTTACACTCATCTTTTTGAAATAACACCGCAGCAAAGCACTCAGCAGCATCCCTTGCTCCAGGATGTGGGGCCCTTTAAGGGGCACCAAGTTTCACTGTGGTTACAGGCTCTGCACAGACAGGCCAAACCCCTGAGATGATTGAGTGTGGCATCCCAAAGGGAGGGGAGGGAACACAAATAAACAAACTGCTCTGCTCCAAATGAAAGAGCTGCTGGATTTAATGTGACAGGGCCTGGGATGCTTCATTTGACACAGACTGGCAGCAGTCTGGTGATTGGCAAGCGCTCAGAATAACGGCTCTCTGGACTGTCATAACATCGCAAGATCATCTGCAGAGCAGCCCAGCCAGCCCCGAGCAAAGTGTGGGATCTGCTGGGTTGTGGTTAAAAATGAAATAATCTCCATGGCTTGGGACTCACCATTGGCAGGGCCTGGAAGGAGGCAACCTGTGGAGTCCAGATCACACATACCTGGCTGAGCTCTTGAATACTCTCCGGGTTTTCAGATCTCTGGAAAGAGCAGCTCCCAGGCCATTCGGAACCGCAGACTTGTTGCTTCTTGCATTTATCCATGAACAGAAAAGTCTGAGGAAGGAAGAGGGAGAACAGCTTAACTGAACTGCCCTCAGGAGCAGGCTGCTGAGAATTAACTCCTGTTGCCCTTTCAGCCTGCAGCCACCTATCTGCAGCCCTGCACTGCAGCATCACTCTTACTTCAGTGCCAGGTACCATCTGCTGAGCAAACACCCAGCCTAGTACCCAGCTGCACACAAAGATGCTGGAGAAGGGTGGAGGCTACAGCACTGCCCACAGAACCAGCCCAAGGCTCCTAGTGCTGGAGGAAGGATTTGGCCCAGAGCTGGGAACACTCTCGCAGGGACAGGAGGAGAAAGGGGGAGGCTGGAGAGCAGGGCTTGCTGCTCGACAGGGTTGGAGAGGACATGGGGTCCCCTCCTCTCTCTCCAGCCCTGGTGGGCCAGAGGAGGGCTTTGCCACCTTGGCAGCCTTCAGGCCCTGAGTGCTGCAAAGGCTCTGGTATTACAAGAACATGAGCAAGACAAAAGCTCTACTAAGGGGGATCCCGAACATGGCATGCTTGGGCACCACTGCCACTGGAAAGGTCTTAAACCTGCTGGTGACATGTATTCCCTTTTCACAAAAGAGAGAGGGGGCATGGCAAAGAAACAGTCCCACAAATCCAGCACCCCCACCCCAAAGCTAGCAACACCTCAATGATCACATCTGAGAGGACTCAGAGGGAGACTAGCAATCACCTCTGGGAATAGGAGACTTGCCTCCTAAAGCACACAGCTGTCAGAGGGCTCCAAATAGCTCATGTTATTATAAAAAAAAGTCGCAGCCTTACACAGAGAGCTTGTTATGCACAGTGTAGCGCAATGCTGAAGCTGTTACGCTTAGGCTGCTAGGCTTAATCACGCTGCATTTGCTGAGCTCAGTTCAGGGTGGGGAGGGCTTGCCATGGGGTGGGATGTTGTTGGCACTGTAGCGAGCCGCGGTACTGCCTCCTGCTCCAGCGCCTGAGCTGCAGCTCTGACGGGGCGTTACTTCGCCCCTCGCTCTGGCTGCGACAGCGGAGCAGCTGTTTGGGTGGGAGAACACTCGTGTCTGAGCAGTGGTGTGGTTCAGCTGTTGCCCAAGCTGTATTTACGGTTTTCAAGGCTCTAAGCTGGCAGTGCCTGAGCAGGCTGGTTTAAAAGGCTGCGTCTGGATTCAGGACCACATTCGGTTTGCAGTGGTGGGAGAAGAGCTTTCAAAACAAGCCAGGCACCAGCTTCCTCCTAGGTTAATCCAGGCGGCTCCTGCCTTGTGTGTTTTGGAATATTAACAATCCCTGCAGCAATGCAGTGCAGCGGCCGCGAGTCCTTCCTGCTAACCGCTCTCTAACAAGAAAGAAAATAATTGGGCCCTTTCGTATTTTGGTTACTCATTGCTACACCAGCCCTGTACCTTGCTGAAATTGAGAAGAAAAAAAAAGATGCACTGAGGGCCAACATAGCTAGGAAAATGACCTCATGGATTTGCCTATGGGCTATTTTCTTTCTCTTTGAGATGTCTTCCTCCATCATTTCCTCTGACCAAAGACTTCCAAGGCAATAGGTGTTAAGGGCACTACGAAAAACATTGGCTGCCATTACTTAAAGATAAATAATTTTTTTTAAAGGGCAGCTGGTGAAACCTACAACCCCAGTTGCTAAAATCAGCATCATCTGTTATTTCTCATACCATCGCAAAATGTTCCATTTTATCTGAGCTAAAAACAGCTTTTCTCTGCTGGAAACATGCAAATATCATTCCTTCATAAAAAAGCCACCAGATGGGAACTTAATAACTGTAGACTCTAATTCTCATTGCCTGGAGTTGCAAAAAACCCCAAACTTTGAAAATTCTTGTTTATACCCTGCTTATTCGATGGTTTAAATATGTTTCCATGCACAGGCACCTGGCCCACAGCCAAGATGTGTTAATACGGAGGCTATTTCTCCATTCAGGGCTCAAATTGAAATGAGTGGTGCTGTTTTTGGCTCTCCAGCTCTTTCTGAAAAAGAGAGATTTACATGGCATAATTGCTCCAAAGGTGAGCAGGTGGGAGTACAGCAGGTCTGCAAAAGCTGCCCTTTTTCTCTGTGCTTGTGATTTTACTCACTGTTCACTTTTTTAATATAAAGTCTGTTCCCCCCACATCAAAATGTCTGTGAAGTGAAGCAGACATTTTTCTGCTCTTGCAAAAGTATGTGGGAGAGAAAATTTTATTGGAGTTTTATGGATGCCTAAATGGCTCTGCTGTAGGAGGGAAAGAAAAAGAGCACAGGAAGGAGATGGACAGCAAAACACAAAGCAAGAGTGATATCCCTTGGTGCTCGAGAACTTAAGCTGGGGAATACAGAACCCAGAAAGAGCAAAAGAAATAAATTCTTCATGGATCCATTTATAACCAGAACAAGTGTTTGCTGCGCAGGGAATAAAAGCAGCACTGACAGGGCAGCTTTCACATGTTGTTAACTCTAACCATCCTACAGCACTTCTACAGAGCATTTAGGTGCGGGCTGGGCCTCCTTTGTGCGCAAGCAGCTTTCAACAGCTTCTTACAAGGCCTGACTTAACTTCCTCCCCAGTACTTGGCCATTGAAGCCTCATCTTTGCCTCACTGCATTCTTCGGGCAAGGACGATCTACAGACCCATGCACGATTCAGTGCAGACCCCTGCAGAGGTGCGTGATTGACTTTGGCCACCAGGAACATGCAGCAGTATGCTCAGTCCAGGCAAGGAGAGCTTTCCTCCCAGCAGGGAGGATTTGCCTTGCACAGCACATGCTAATGTCCACAGTGTTGCTGGCACCTGAGCTCCACTGCCAGGCTGCATCAGCATCTCAGCCTACCACCACCATTGCCTGTTTAGATATCTGCTGTCTCCCAGCTCCAGGAGGTCCCAATTTGGATCTCCAGGAGCAACCATTAACAGTAACTTTCCTCAGGTGAAACTGAGCAAGAAGTGGGATGCTTGAGCTTCACCTTAGAGGAACAATATCTCCATCTGACTCAAACACCCATTTCTCCTGCTCCCTGCCTTTCCAGAATTTAATCAGAGCCAGAAAGGCTGAATGGTCCTTGTTTGCACATTCACTGCTGCCCACCACTGTTTACACTGGCAACAACTAGAACAAACCCCACTGGCCTCCCATTCAGCTCCTTGCCTTGAGGTGGCCCCAATACAGACACTATCAGAATCAAGTCCACTCGCTTTGCATTGCGTGTCATGTATCTATGATCAGACTTAATTCCTGTTATGGACAGGATCAGTTAACATGCAGAGAAACCTCTTGGATTCAGCCAACACCCAGGTTATAGCCTCTGGTTTAAGTATGAATTATAGCCTTTATCTAAAAGGCTCCATTGTGTGGGTGCATCTGTCACTGAGTATATTAATATGAAAAGCTGTTGTTGAAGATTGCCCACTAGGGAGGGCTGGTAAAGTGCAGAAGAGCCTTCTTCCAGTTCACATCCAGCCCAGGTTGGTAATAAACAATAGGTGAAAAGAGACTGATCTCATCCCATTTCCTAATGGGAAGTTGACTTTGCAGCAGAACTACCATGACTGCTACTGGCTGTCTGCACAGAAAGACCAGCTGAGCAGGGCAATGAGCTCCCCGACTGCCTGGAAAAGCAGGGGTCTCTGGGGGCAACACAGCATGCCAACACTGGTACTGACATTAGCCACCTGTTGTGCCATTAAACAGGGATGCCAAACCTTTTGGGAGCACAGAGGCACAAGGTCAGTGGGTGAAATGGAACCCTTGCTGTAGCTGGAAGCAGCTACACAAGATAAAATGTTTTTTGCAATTGCATATACTGTGCTGAATGTTATCTGAGGGCTCAGAGCACATGGCTCCTCTCTGCTCCCTTAAGACTCTTGATCCTACAGCTCCTGCTAAGCAGAGACATACTCAGCTGATTATGGCTGTTTTGCATCAGCATCTGACAGACCAACCTCCTGGAGCCACCCCTGCTGCACCACGGTTTGGTCTGGAGTGAAAGGGACTCTCTCCTGATTGCAAGAGACTTTATCTGAAGTCTCGTGAGCAGGAGGTGACTCTTGCCAACAGCTCCAGGTTTGTCAGGGGAGAGAAAGGAATCTGGACTAAGTCTACTCAGCTACTGGAATTTTCTGGAAGATGGGTCATTAGGAAGATTACTCATAATGTAAAAAATACCCCGTCATTTAGAGAGAATGAAAGAGAAAGCAGTGGAGAGACAGATGCAACTTTCACACCACCACCATCGCTTTCCAAAGGCTAAATCTGTCCCACTTCAAGGGCACAGTAACAGTCTGTGTGAGACCTAACTCCACAGGCACCCAGAAACTGCCACCCTGGACTGGACCAAGCATCATTTCATCCAGGACTCATCCCTGGCAGTGATCAGCATCACCTGATTCAAGCATAAGAAATACAGCAGTAGATACTTCCTACCCACTTAGGACTCCTCCAACTTCTATAGGTATTTTATTCTCTTGATACAGGAGGAGAGAGGAAACAGTAGGTAAATCCAGACTCGCAATCCATAACTAAAGCAGGAATAAAGACAAATCCAGCTACCAAAAGGAGGCTCATCTGCCCTCAGATACCAAAATGGAAACTCAGGAGGCATGAAAGAAAACCGTAACATTTCTTGGGGAAAAGATGAGCCTTCACCACCTTCCCACCTTACACAGATAATGCGAAGTCGAGCCCTGTTCTCTGGTCATTAATCCAGAAAGAGAGGCCCGAGACTTTACCTAGACACTAACTGATAATTAACCCCCCCAAATCTACCATCAGCCTCAGCATCCTGGGGGTGCAGAAAGGAAATGAGGAGGAGGCGGGGCAGAAAGGAAGCATTTCGTACTTGCATCTAACCTGTTTTCCAGATGAGTTTCTCAATGATCAGATTCAATCTACTGTAAAAACTTCCCAGGGAGAGAAACCCTCAGCGCATGAACCAAAAATGTAATGATCTGGGAAATGTATTCCTCTTTAAAGGGAAGAAAACTGTTGTTTCACCTTTGTGCTCCCACTTTTATTGTTCACAAACTATATAGATTTCTGTGCTACGAGGGGGAGAGGCAGTGGCAGAGCCACAACCCTGAGCCAGCTATCACCCAGGTATCAGGCCCTCATCACGAACACACTGCCACTTGGAGAGGCTGCCAAACTGCATCAGACTCGATGTCTGCCTGCTCATACCCCGGCTCCTGCCTCACCGCAACCAGCTGCTTTAATGGAAAACCCAAGAACTGGCCAAGCAACTGACTGGGGGGGCAGATCGCTTTTCCTTCCCGACATTAAGTACCATCCTGGACTCTACTGGGAAGAGATCAGCTTAAATATGTGGTTTAATAAACCTGCAGCAAGATTTATCATTAGCTAAGATATTTTTGCATATCTTCACCATCCATAGGAGTGTCCACCCCTTTTTTTGACTCTAGTTAAGTGCCTGGCCTCAATGGCTTCCTGTAGTAATGAGTTTCACAGTCTAATTAAGTAGTGTGTTAAGAAGCACTTTTCCTTTTAACAGTTAATACAGTTCTGGCTACATCTGTGCTTCCAACTTCTGTTAAAAGGTCTGGTCCCTAATCAATGCTGCTGCGCCACCATGAATCCCCTCGTGACCACACCAACCCCTGGAAGTCTCTGCTTCCATTAGCAGAGCACTTCAGTGGGGCTAGCAGGGTTCAGCCATCAGTACGGAGGGAAAAGTTGCCACTGTAGGTGCACTCATGCTAGAGCATCCACATCTGGGCAAAGTCCCAGGGAACGAGATCTTCTACTGGGAAACTGCTGTAGCTACGAGGACTAGACTCACAGGCCTATAGAGTTCCTCATTTCACAGGGGCAAGGAAGGCAGCTGCTGTTATGCTCCATGCCCTGGATCTCAGGTCTCTTCTACACTAGAGGAGAGTATGAAATGCTATCACCTCAAAACAGGAGGATTTTACATGCATGTGAGCAGCTGAAAAATTTGAGCAGTAACAGAGAAGGAGGCCTGATGGTCCAGCCAGTCCCCAGGATAACTGCAGGTGCCTGAAATCAAACTGCATGACCATATTGTCAGTTTTAAACATCACAAAAAGTGAATCCTTTGCAACTTTACAGCTAGGTTGTAGCAGGCATCTTTACTGCTATAAACATGGATTTAACATGCCCTTAGCACATGAGAAACAAGGTTATCAGACTAGCTGAGATCACCAACAGAACCAGTCAGAACAGGTAGCTAAGGAGAACTGTCACACTCATTGCACCAAATGTTTTCTGTAGAACAGCATGGGGCAACAAGGAGAAAGCTCATCTCCCCCCTGTGGGTCTGAAAATGCCCAGGGAATAGGCAGGTAGGGAAGGAGGAGCCTACATTATTCCTGGTAAAATCTTAATCTGATTCTCTGACTGCAGATATACGATCCCTACTGCTTTATGATTACTTGGTCCCATGGGCTCTTGCATTGACTGTTCTCATCTCACATAGCACTTGACATCAGAGCAAGGAGTGCTGCAGGCTGCAACCCATCCCAGGACTACACAAACCAGACCAGGATTTAAGGAGATTCTCTACCATCCCAAGAGGCAGCATGCTGAGAACAAGGGCTTCAGTGCAGAATCCCACTTTGCCTCGGTCCTCCCCCTGTGACAGAGCCGACCCACTTATAAGTGACGCACTTTCTCCAGCATCCGAACGCTGCTGCATCGTTTAGCACTCCTCATGGGCTAATTTTCTCCCTCAGGGATGGTAAATTAGATCCCACAATTTCTCCCTCCCCCTGAGTTTTTAAAAGGTCTTTCGAATATAATAAACTCGGGTATTTATATATCAATCTGCCTTACCTGAGGCACATAATATTACGGAGGCCTGGGTCACAGTAACATCGTTTCAGTGAGTTTTAAAGAGAGCAATGGGAATAGATAAGTAATTCTCTCTCCATGGTGCCCTTTCTATTTGTATGCTGAGGCTGAGAGCAGCTCCTTGCCTTGGACACACCTTCAGAAATACAGTATTTCACACCAGCACCGAAAACATCAAGGTAAGCAGCAACCGATCCTCTGGAGCTAAACAAACAGCCTTTTCCCCTTTAAATTACAGGCACTTACACATCACCTTGGCTCCTGTCTTTTGCTGCTTCCTCCTACTCCTTAATCCCTTGAAGCTGTTGCACACCTGCAGTCACTGCTTTTCAGAGCATTTGTACTGCATTTTGCACTGCTAGGGACATTATAATGTGAGAAAAAGAGGTCATGGCTTGGTTGCCTTGGGGAGCAGCATCAGCCCCTTTCCATATTCTGCATGGCACTGCGGCAGCTCGGCTGTAAGCAACTGGTTCAGCCACAGAGACTGAGGCTGATTCTTATATTTAAGCACTCGCTTAAGACTTTGCTGGGCCAGAGGCTTTAACTGGGACAAAAAAGCCTCCAAACGCCAGCAGAACTCGCTACGAGATTTCTCTGGTATCAGTTTATCCAGTTCCTAAAGAAAGCAGTATGCCTTTTTGACTGAAGAGAACACACCAAATCACAGAAATGGACTTCAGAAGGAGCGTAAACTCTCTTGCTTACTTGCTAGCCAAAGCAAGTGGGTCAGATCACCCACTGCAATAACATTATTTTATTGTTGCATTCACAGGCGAAACTGAAACCAGTTTCCTCTTGCACTAAGTGATGTACAAACATGCTCTAAAAGGTTTACGATAGCTAGAGGATAGGAAGATATACACTAATGCCTGAAGTCACACAGCACACAGCACCAACACCTAGTCCAGGGCTCTGGCCATACTTTTCCCTTGGGTACCTCAGACCAACTGTGGACTGACCAGCTTTCACCCCTAAATTCCTGCCCACTGTGGGTTTCATTCTGACTTATAAAGGCATTTCAATGCCTTTATTTGCCTCTGAGGAAAAAAGTGCTTGGCGTTTGTTTAAGTGTTTTTGTTAGACCTGAAACAAATACTGCATCATTTAACTTTGAGGCTTTTGTTAGTGGTATCAGTTGTATTCTGCAAATCACAGACTCAAGACTGCATCTAACCCCTAATAAGCAAGCAAACTGCTATTCGTCCACCTCCCTGCTTTCCCCCAGCTGCTGTTATCTCTGTGTGAGACTGGGAATTGGAGGAAAGAATGACCCAGTGATTGTCTAAATCAGCCCAGCTCTAATTTACTGGAATATGGTTTGAGCAGCTAATGTAACACCTACTGTGAGCAAGATGGAGCTATCTCCAGGACTTCTGTAGGCTAGGAACATTCACTTAAATGGCATTGTCTGGCTGCACTCACTGGAGGGCCCGCTGCACCACAGAGAGCAGTTAACCCTTGGAGTGGGAAATTAGGTCAAAAGAACTCAGCTTTCAACTGCAATTGGAAAAGTTAACTTTCCACAGAAAATTGGGTGTCCTGTTTGCCTCTGTCACTTTCCCGACGCCTCGCGTAGCAAACAGCTGGAGCAATTACAGCATGCAGGTAAACAGACAGCAGTGAAGGCGTCCTCAGGATGCCCTCAGTCAGGCACAAGCTCCTCCCAGCTTCCCCAGCCCTCACTGAAACAGTGACATGTCATGTTTCCCATGGCTAGATTAAGCAGTTGGTGTCTCCTTAAATAGAAAAGATTTTTTTTGTTTAAAATACTGGACTGAGACACACACAAGTCAGTGCCTTCCCTGGCCCTGATAGAGAAGCTGAGCTCCCTGGAAAATCACCTTCGCCTCTGTCCTTCAACTCCTCATGATGAGGAGAGAGGAATAATTCCTCCCTTGCCTATGGTCTGTAAGCATTTCGAGACCAACATTGGTTCTCGTCCTGAGCACGTAAAGCACCTGGTACCCCAGGACAGCAGTAGCTGAGGGGGCAGGAAGATGCTCATCATACAAACAGCTTCGGTTTCACCAACAAGGTCATTGCAAGCTGTTAAGTCAACACTCAGAATTCTGCGAGTAGTATGAGAGGTAAAAATCCTGTTTTATCAGGCTTTGGTGGAAAATGTATTTATTTCAGCCTGTTTTTCAAATGGAAGTGTAGGTCTTCAAAAAGCAGTGCTTTCCAATAAGCTCTTATGGCACTTTACAGAAGAGTAAATCTGTATCAATCTAATTATCCCTATTTCACAGATGGGGAGACTGAGGCACAGCAGAGCTGGGGCAGGAAGAAGTGACTGGTGGAAATGCCGCGACAAGTCAGGGCAGAGCTAGGACAGGCAGTCTGATTTTGACTGGGACCCCCCCAACCTGGCAGATGTGCTCCCTTTAGAAGTGGAGATCAAATGGTGGCACAGGTGCAGCCATCCACAACAGCTGAGTCCCCTCTCTGAGGCATAGGACAGCACAGTTCAGCAGGGAAGATGGGGGTTATGAAAGCATCCTCAACCAGCCCTTCTCCAGAGGACCCCCAAACTCACTTCAGCAGGAGTTTTGCCAAAAGATGACTTTGTCACCTTCCAATTGCCACTGAGGCTGGCTTCAGCCGCTTCTAGGACTTAGCTGCAGATAATATTCATGCTCCTTTTCATTAGGAAAAGGCAAAATGGCAACAGGAGGAATGTAATGCTTTCAGCATCAACTGTCATAGCTGGAGAAATCACTGGCGTTTAATTGCTCACACGGCCACAGTTCCAGATTAAGCTGTGTGTAATCCCTTTACCTTGCAATGCACTGGGCTGTGTGCAGGTAGCATGCAACTCTCCAGTTCAAAATCTGCCTTTCTAGCAAGCATAAGCACCATTCCCATTAGCCTCTGCAGCCGAGGAGAGGATGAGCTCCCCCAACCTGAAAAGCTGAATCAGTAGAGAGCACCCTTGTGCTGCTCTGCTTCCTCTGCAGGGAGATGCCTCTGGTCCCTGCACAGAGGGAAGCTCACACAGCCTTTGCGTACAGGAGGCCACTTCCAGGAGCTTGCTCGCTCCCCTCCCATGGAGGGGCCCGCAAGCCCACAGGGCCCAGCTCCCACCACGGCTGGGAGGGAACACACCCTGGTGCTCTCCCACAGCCAGGCAGCGCACAGGCCGGCTGCATGTGGGAAAGCAGCCCAGATACAGGCAACAACCTGCTTACGGCTCCTCCATCTTTCCACGCATCTGCCTTCCCAGAGCGGTCATGCATTGGGTCACACTTGACCACTGAAATTAGTGCAGGATCCCCCGGATCAGGTGAAGGCCTCTCCATACTCCTTTAGTGATACAATTGGAAACCAGTCACCTGGCTGGGGGAAAAGCATCTTGTTTCATTTTGGGGATGCCTTTCCCAGAGAAGAACTATCCTTTCATAACACTGGCCTGGAGGCTGATTGTAACAGTATTAAAAGCCACTTCAGAAGGAACAATGTTAATGAGTGTAGCAATATCCCTGAAAACAGAGAGCAAAAGCATGAGAAATTAAAGCAAAGGAGACAGATGTGAGGTCAGCTTAAAAAGACAGTAACTGACTTCAGAGGCAAAAGCCCATGTCTGGCAGAGGTGCCTGGGTGTCTGGATCACAGAGCCAATTTATGTTTTCCTCTATGCCCCCCACTGCCCCCAGACCTCCCTCTGTTCAGATCGACCATCTAGCAACTGTGAGAGCACACGTACCAGCAGCCCAACATCCTCCAGCTTCTGCAAAGCCAGCGTGCCTCGCCAGGGGACACCAACACCAACTGCCTGGCAGAGCTGCTGCCAGACCTACCCAGGAGCCTCTTCAGATGGTCTCCCGCTCCTGTGGGTACCATCCCTACCCCTTCTTGGATCACCTAAATAAAGCAGGCCTCACCTTCACACCCCATCTGCCAGTGTCCTTCCCAGGCACCTTTAACGCACAGGGATCAAGAAGGAAATAGCTGCGAGGAGGGAAGACATCCTCCCACCACTACAGCTGACAGCCAATTTTTAGTTACAATGTTACTTTAAAAACAAAAAACACACAACCCCCCCAACCAGCTTTATCCTAATTCTCCCAGGAAATAATGATTTTCTGTTATTAAATAATGTAAAATGATTGAGGTGAGTCATAAAGCATTTGTATTAACACTAATGGATCCATGATTAATATTTCTTTATTTTATTATTATAAAACTTGTCTGTATCCCTCCCCCCTTCCTCTGTCCTCCCCATCACATTTTGTTCTCAGGGGAGGTAATCAAGTCTTCACTTGAATTTCTTATTACTTGAAAGGCTCTGCATCACAATATGATAATGGGACAGTTTCATAATTACAATTAAAAAAAAATCAGTGCAAGAGAAAACTAGAGGCTTTCAGATGCTTTTGTCTTTGTCACCCAGAAATGAAACAATTGCTTTAAAACCTATTAAAAGAATGAGGGCAGTTTCAACTTACTATTATACAAAAAAGTTGTATCTGAGCCTTGCCTTCAAAAGCCCATTCTTCCCCCTCAACTTCTTCAAATCACTGACTCTCCCTCCGCCCCCTTTTCTTTTAATAAAGTAGTAGGCAACATTAACTTCTTTGCTTTCCCAGTAACTATTCCCCATGTAACACAACCATTAACATGCAAGACTAGATTAGTAAATCCTGCATTTTGCAACTGATTTGCTTTGCAGCTACCCACTTTGTGCCTCAGTTTCCCATTTGCAGTTGAAGAAAGTATAGGAAATAAGTTTTTTTTTTTTATTATTTTTACCCAAAGGACAAGTACAGGCTCACATGGTAAATTTAAAACCCTGCCTCCTGCAGCAGGACGCAGGTGGCAGAGATGAGCAGAATTAGTCCTGTTCTCTGCTAACAGGCTTTGAGATCCCACAGGATATAAGCCTGGGTAGACCTGACAAATATTAATGATTATTCTTATTATTCCTCCTAGAGCTGGCCTAAAATATCATCAGATATTGCTCAGGATACATCAAGCTGGCAAGACATTATGCTTTATGTGGGACTCAAGCTGGAATTTCTGTCTGGAAACAATTGTGAAAATAAAGAGTCCTTTACTGGAGGGAAAAGAGGTGCAATACATGAAAAACAGCTGGATCAGGGGGGAAAAAAAATTCCCTTTTGTGCTGTGACTGTTGCTCTCTGGCTCCAGCTGCCTTCCCCACATAACACTGCAAGCTATCTCGATTCCTGGGCTCCCTTCTCAGTCAGGCTTTTGACTCACTTGTGCAACCACAGGCACCCGGGAGTGACCACACTGTGCCTCAGTTTACTTACTGCTCCCTCTACAAACGGAATTGCTCTGCCAAGGAAGGAGCCGCACAGCAAGACTCTTGGCGACACGTGCAATGCTCAGAAAGGCCGGAGAGAAGCAAACACCCACCCGGCACCCTCCTCTCGGTGCAGAGGTCCCGCCAAGCCTCCCTGCAAGCCCTTTGGCCTCACAGGGCTCGTCTCCGCAACTGGAGGAGGGCACAGCAGGCGAGGCAGGGTAAGGAAGTGGCAGAAGGAACCTTTGCCTGTTCTCGGAGCCATAAGCTCAGCCCCAGCCATCGTATCTCACCTGCCACAGAAACTCCAGCACACAGGCAACCACCAGCACCACAATAAGGGCCTGCTGGCCCCAGCCCATATTTATAGACGCCTCCTGAGGTAGGGCTGGACGGGATTGGTTGGGGCGAACAGGTGGCAGCAGGGGATTGGTCAGTGAGGGTGCCCCCCCCCCCACCTTCGAGCAGCCATTTTGCCCCTCAGAGGAGCCCCAGCTGGGCCTGTGTGGCTCTGCCACGTCCTGTCTCCATCCCCAGGGCACCGTGCTGGCCCGGCTGGGTTCAGCGCTGCTTTCTGTGGCTGTTGGGAGCCCGGGCACTCCCGTTCCTCCCCCTGAGTCCCAGCTGTGAGACGTGCCGGCTTGGCCTGGCCCTTGGATCAGGGCTGACCCCCAGAGCGTCTGTGCAGCTCCCGGCGCCCTGGCCTCTGGCAGGGCCTGATTACGACTGTAAAACAAATAATGCTAAAATGCAAATAGTGGCAGCAGCAAATTCTTGATTAAATATGAACAAGCAGCGAATTGCTTATGTCACTCACCCCACTCCTCTCTGTCCTCCATCTGTCTGCTTCACTCCTCTTTCACCATCTCTTCCCCCAGCCATCTGTTTAGCGCTCTCCCTCCTTCTCTCCCTCCCCGTCGCCGCACCTCCTTCCCTTTGCAGCTGTCTCATTTTGAGCTGGTCCCCTCTAGCTGTTCCTCTCCCTGCTTCCAGACTGGGCTGAGCCCATGGTCAAACACCTTAGGGAACTGGATAGCAGTGGTTCAGCCTCCCTGGCTTTAGTTTGGGTGGTCAGTGAGGACTTTAGGTCAGTGCAGGAAAGCTGAAGGCAGAGGGCTTCCATGCCTGGTCCTGGTCCTGTGCGTCCTGTGTGTAAAAATATTCAGTGGTCATCATGATCAAAACCCACCCTCGCATGAGCCTGATGGATGTCATGCAAAATCATTTGCACCAATGCAGTATTTGTGTAAACTCCTGAACCAGAGCAGCAGCCTCCTAGCCCACTTTGCAGTGTTTCATTTGCTTTTCCCCAGGCCAAACAACAGAACAGGGCAAAGGCACCAGATTGATGGGCATTAAAATCTTTGGAAAGGAGATAAACCTCATTGCTCCAATGCATCAGCCATATCTTCCTGGAGGGTGGGAAGGAAACCTCTGGCTGGCTGGGCTGCTGCCAGTACTTCTGCTGCAGGGGATTTGCATGCTACCATGGATGCCAGGGAAGCTGTCCGCTATTTGAAACAGAGATTGGGTTTTATCCAGGCTGGAAAATCCAGGGTTCCTATAAAAGAGCCAAGTAAGGGCCCTGTGTCTGACAAGAAGGAAATAAAACTACTGGATTGTTGGCTTTGATAAATCCTTTCCCTGACACATTCCTCAGACTTTCTTTCAGCAAAGGATAATGGTGTAGAGAGAGAGAAACTGTGTCCTTTTTTTTTGTTGATTTAAATACAGTGAAACAACGACGACATGACGACACGATATCAGCAAAAAGCTGTTAGAAGAATAACCTGACTGTGCACCTTCTTTCCTGAGTCTCCAGGGGGGAATCCATTTAGATTGATGCATGATAAAGGAACGAACCTGTTGCCTGAACAGGGCAGCTCTTGGTGTGATAGGCAGAGCTGCTATCAGACCTGTTAAACAATAAAGCTGTGAAGTGCAGACATGTCATGCTTTCCAAGCAAGGAGATCTTCTTAAGGAATCCTTGATAAAGGAACAATCCTGTTCAAGTTAATGGGTTTCCATGGGTGATGCTTGGAGAGGAGGTGTGAAGCAGATGAGGATCTTCGCTGTGGCTGCTGATGCACATCCCTCCCCTGCACAAACACACCCACGTCCATGGGAGCGTTACCGGCTCCAGAGCATGGGGAAGGGGAGGGACATTACTGCAAACACAGGACAGAAGGTGGTGAGGGGTGAGCCAGGCTAATGGGAGCAGCCCCAGCCCTGCTTTGGCAGTCCCAAAGGGGTGTTTGGGTTGTCAGGAGACATCTGGCCCACACCTGGGCCTTTGGACAAGGGCTGCTTTTCTAAAGGAGCAGGAGAAACGCAGAGGGGTCGCTGCTCGGGCCTGCTTAGCCCAGTGTCTTGCCTCCAGTGATCAAGTTGCGTAGAAGAGGGAAAGGAGGAGTGATATAGGATCTCTCCCCAGCGTATGTCCTCCAGGGGGGCAGCTTTCAGGAGCCTCTTCAGACCGAGGCTATCCAGACCATCCCATTGAACAGCTCCGTCCTTAGCCCATGCTATGGTATCCGTAAAGCAGGGCCCTGACCTTTTGGGGGATCTTGCAACCAATAGTAGTAATTACGTGCCAAGGTCACCTGTCAAAGCAACGTCACACCTCCTTCATGCCATGAGCATCTTTGGACTTTGTCCTGATTTGCCCCAGCTTGAGTCAGAAGAGAGCCAGGCTCTCCTTGACTGGGTTTCTAGAAAACATCACAGAGAACAGTAATTTCACTGCAGTGTTTATCCTGAGGAAAAAAAACACATGATTTGTTTTTCTGCCTGTGACAGGGAGAATTTTTCATGTTACCATCAGCCCTGGAGTTCAGACATTCACCTATTGGAAAGATGTCCAGCTTCGAAGGATGGTTAATCTTATTTGAAAAGATATAATTAGCAAAACACATACAAACACATGCGCCACACACTCACAATCTCATTAGAGACCGCATTCTCCTTCAGCTGAGGTAAAAGATTTATTTATATGGTGGGGACAAAGGTGCTTTTGTGCATGGTTAATGTGTATGTGTGTGCATCTGTGTGTGCGTGTACCCATGTGCATATGTGGGTGCGTGTTCATGTGTCTGAAGAGGAGAGGTTTTGAACTTGTTGAAATCTTTGCAGTTCCTGGTCCTGGTTCCATTTTTGGAAGCTGCTTTTGATGAGATCTCTCCCGTCACTGCACGGAAGAGAGCATCTAATCACGCCGTGCAAGGACAGCCACAATTGACAATGCGTCTCCCTCTTCCAGGAGAAAGGAAGAGGGGGATAAAATGAATAATTCAAATGATAATTAGCAGCATAATTATTCCTGTTTTTAAAGTAACCTACGGGACAGAACATCAACGAATGAGTCACTGGCAAAGTATAAACAGAAATGATTTGGAAGATGCTGATGCTTTAGGAAGGGACTTGTCAGGGACTTTCTGTTCTGGTCCCAGTCAGCATCAGGAGTCCCACCCAGCGGCTCCCTGCGGGTTCACAACTGGCATCAGTTCCCAGCCTGGTGCAGCAGGTCCCAACTGCAGGTTTGGCTGTGATGTGCTCCAGTCCTGCAAATAACGATGCTCAGGGCTGAGATCTCCTGCGTGTGCCAGGAGTTGAGATCTGCAGGTGCTGAGACATGGGGAAGGGAGAGGGGGTTTTATCCCTGCATTTTAGGTTGAATTGTGAGGGGAGAAGGTAAAAGCTCAGTCTCAAGGTGTCCACATTGTTCTTTGGAAGAGCCAAACCCTGTATAAGGAACAGACCTGTCACATACCTGGTCCTGCCCTAGTCCTTTCTGACAGTCAGACAAGGAAGACTGGACTTCAGCTCAGACCTCCATTTAATTGACAGTCTTAACAGTCTTCCGAGCTACAGTCACTTTTGTTTTTTTTAAAGCCTGGAGCTTCTTTCTTTAACAGGAAACGTGAAACCTCTGTGGCTGGAGCAGCTCCCGTCCAAGGAGACACTTGGACAGCAGCAGCAGCTTGTAAAAGCGAGCAGCGGGATGCCTCTTGGCACTGTAACACAAGAAGAAGAGAAGAAAGATGTCTTTAATTTGCCTCGTGATGATCAATATAGAATCAAATCCGACCTTGAATTTTAATGGCTCTGTACTAATAGCAAGCCACTTGCAGATGGATGGAGGAGGATCAGAATAGCCTGGGGGAGGGAGGGCAGGGTGCTCCTCTGCAAAGCAGGCTCAGCACCCTGCGTGGCGACCTCCTGCCACCGTGGATGTGCTTTTTCTAGGGCTGGCAGAGGAAAAATTGCTCTGGGATGGCAGTGGCTGGGGACAGACCCTTGTGACAGCCAGGGGCATCACGACCCACTGGAGCGACACAAGGGCTTCCTGGATTCCCCCAAGCTCTGTTTCATCCAGAAATTTCAAGGCACTGTTTTAAAAGCAAAGGCGTTTACGGGTAAGAAAACGGAGTCAGAGAACAGCTAAGCCCAAGGCAGCAGCCAGAGCAGACCCAAGGCTCCCAAGCCTGCTGTGGGACCCTCCTCGGGACGCTGCAGCCTCTGTGTCGCTCCTTCTCTTTGAGATGTGTCAGATGTTGTACGGACAGACGAGATGACTCAACTCCTGATCTATGGCACTGGCAGCGTTTGCAATTGGCAGAGACTTGTTAAAAAGAAAAAAAAAAGTATGAATATGTATATATATTTATATATATAAATAAATTCAGATGAGATTGACCAGTTGAAATTATACAGCAGCCATTAACATTGGCATCTTTATTTGCTGCATCAATTGTATTTGGCTTAATCTTGTTCCCACAACACTGAAAAGATTTGACTCATCTTCTGTTTTTTTTGTTGATATAGAATCATTCTGACAGTTATCCTGTTGGCTGTTAATAAATATCCGCACTTTCTATAATCAATCATAAAACAAATCCAATCGCCTTTTCGCTTTTTATTTGACCTTAATCCTAACAAATCTCCTGCTGTTTTATTGAATTTACTCATGAACCAGCAGAAGAAAAGGGAAAAAAAAAAAAGAGGGTATCCACTGGAGGCTGCCCATTTGTCTAAGGCAAAGACAGTCTCAGGGAGCTGAGATGGGAATCAGGAGATTATTCATCCCCATGCTCTGCCACTGTCTGTTGAATCACCCCGGCCGGATCTCTTTGCCTTTCGTTTCTTGCTTCCCCTCAAAAGGAAAAAGAAAAACTACGTGAAGCTGAGCATCACATTTTTCTTTCCTCTCAGCTGAGGACTGGCTGCCTTCCATGGACCACACAGGCAAGGGGAGATTTCTTGCTTCTGCAGGAGCTGCGGGAAGGACTTCTGCTCCTTAGTGGTCTCACTTGGGCTTTTAACGATCACCAGACAGCCGGTCTCCCCCTTCCTCTGCCCGCAGGCTCCGGGGGAGGAGTGTGGCACAGCCGCGGTGGGGAGCTGGTTCTCGTAGCGCAGCTGAGCCCAAATTGCAGAGGGGGCTGGAGGGCAGAGGATGCTCCCTTCGGCGCATTCCCCACCCCGTGGCCGTTTCTGCCGGCACAACGTCTGTTTTCTTCCCTCTCTCCCCACCCCTAGACTTTAGTTTGCAAGAACAAGCCAGCGAGCGCTGCAGGACTGCCAGGGAGATGGGGCTCGCCTCTCACCATAGACTGCTGCGTCGCAGCGTGGGGAGGAAGGATGCGACAGCGGAGCCTCCATCAGCTCTTCCACTCCCAGATCAGGCCTGGATCTGCCCCTGCTCACCAACAACCTAGGAGGCACGAGGATGCCTTATGAGCAATTCTGGTACCGTTCCTATTTTGCAAGTGTTTCCCTTCCTCCACCCCAAACAGGACAGGATTGAAAGTTCAAATATAAAAATAACTAAATAAAAACAATCCTGCAGTTAAAGGAGGGGGGGAGGAATAAAAGGATAAAAGCAGGAGAAGCAACTTTGTCCTTTGGTGCCAACAGCACCAGGCTCCTGCGGCTGGAACCCCAACGAGAACCAAAGTATCTTCATCATTATCTAGCTGCAAATGGCAGCTGCCTTGCCAGCCGCTGCTCGGGCGGGACGGTCGCTTTTACGAGAGCAGGAAGGGAACAGTGGGGCAGGGAATTAAAATATGGGCTACAAATTGGAAACGGCAGGGGGTGGAGGGGGATTCAGCTTAGCCAGCGGACGCCCAGCGTGCTCCCTATTTATGCTATGCCAATGACTTTGCTCTCATGCAGCTCGCAGGAGAGAGAGAGAGAGAAAGAGCAAGAGAAATATATATATATATATATCTTGCAGCTTGCCTTGGCCCGGGGAAGTTCCTGCGCAAGCCAATGGCAGGAGAGACTGCAGTGCCGTAGGTCAGGCAGTGACGCAACGGCCCTTCTGGAGCCGTGAATTACCTGCCCTTGGGCAGCTCGCTCTGTCTAGAGGCTAATCCTGTGGTTGAGGGATTGGCTGGGGAAGGGGGGGAGGTGGGAAAGGCTGGGTGCCGGGATGGCTGCATCCGCACACGGGACTGCAAACCCCACAGCGGGCCAAGCCCAGACTGCGAAAGAGAGGTGACCTAACCCCAAAGCTCATACCCAACCTTTTCTCACACTCAGGGAAACCTGAACTTAAATTTAGGGTCCCGTGTGACCTTGGCACCTCTGTGCCTCAGTTTTGCTGCTTTTAAGATGGGAATCAGAGCCCTGCACTCAGAGCACGGCCAGGATGAACGTGCGGAGCGGTGCATGGCGCTCGCACCGTTCTGCGGCGGGGACCCTGCAGCCCTCCCAGAGCTGCGGCCCCTTTGCGAGTGTGTGTCCTTCTCCAGTCGGTCTCTCTCCTCGTCTCTGCTCCCGTGGCCCCACATCACCCTGAACCCAACTGACAGACCTGTACTCGGCACGCACTGCCGGGAGAGACGCACGCAAAGGAGAAGGGAAGCAGTGCCTGCGAGGTGCCTCCTCGTACAGAGAGGCCTGAGAGCCACCAGAAATAGAAACACGGGACCATGAATTAAACACGCTGCAGTATCTCATCTGTCTCCAGCGGGGAGTTCAGCTCAGGGCAAACTGCTCCTCTGCCTGGGAAGGGAGAATATGGATCAGCGAGTGCCCTACCTCGCTGGTTTGAATAGAAGGGGCTTCTTCGAGCAGCTGGTTCAGTGCCCCCTTCCCACCCCATCCTCACCTTCCCAGCCCTCCTGGGCCCTCTTGGGCCGATGCTGACCAGCCCTGTGCACCTCCAGCTCCCTGGTGCCCCCCAGCATCCCCCCCCCCCCAAGGAGACCCGCTGCCCCCGGGCCAAAGCAATGAGTTTCCTCCACACGTCCCAGCGAACCGGGAGCCCACGGTGTCCGACAGCACGGGAGGGAGCAGGGCTGCTGGGGGGCGCGAGATGCTTGCGGCTCAGCAGGGCGCAACTCCGCGTCTTCGGCGGAGGGAAGCTGCCCCTGGGGAACACCCCGCACAGCCAAAGCTACGTGCAATAACACGACAGGCTGCCGGATATGAAAATAGCAGCACTTTGATCTACAGGTTCCTCCGACGGCAGAGGACAGCACGGCCCTGTTATTGATGGTGCTCCCAGGCTCGGAGGGGAGCGCAGGGCTGTGCTTAACATCGTGCGCTGACATCGGCTGTGATTATTGCTCCTGTGGACAAGAATCTCTGCAGGCCTCCGTGCCTGTAAAAGATGCCCCCGGGCACGACACAGGGGAAAGGGCCCCCCCTCGCTGCCCGCGACACGGGCGGCAGCGAGCCGTGGCCCTGCCTGCCCGTCCCTGGGGTGGGAAGCTTGCGAGGCACCGCGCGGGCAGGAGGAAGGGTCCGGCCCTGGGGACCCGCCACCCCGCTCTCCTCTTCCTGCCGTGCTCCCTCCACCGCCAGCAATCGCCTTTATTCCATTAAACGACGCCGAGGAAGGACCAGCCTTTCCCGGAGGCTGCCAGACCCGGGCGGATGACAGGAGAACATCTCTTGGGCGGCAGGTGATTAGCTTTGCTGACAGCTGTCTCGAGTGGAAGTGATGGATGGTGCCTCAGCCTGACGGAGCTCCGGAGTCTGCCGTGGGTCTCTGAAGTCGACCAGACAGCAGAGCTTGCGACGGATTAGCCCCATGCCTGCCTGCAGCCCCAGGGCGTGAGACGACTCCAGGAGTGACGGGTAAAATGAAGGAAGTAATTTAGAGCCTAACGAGGGGGAATCCACAAAGCCCTGCCTCAGCCTGAGAGCAGTCGCTTGAGAAGGGGCTTGGTTTTCATCTGGTTTTGCAGCAGCTTGGAGCAAGTTTTCCTAACTCATGAAGGGAAATGCAAAAAGTTCTGCTTCAGGAGGGCTTCTCCCTCCTGTCTCGAGCATCGCTTCATTAACTGACCCCGCACAAGACGCAGAGCATTTTCAATTCACAAATAAACGCACATTTGCTGCACGGATCACACATGCACATGCCAGATGGCACATGGGGACACAGTCAGGGGATACTGGCTACATGCAATTCAGCTACAAATGCAGCTTGTGTACAGACCAGCTGCAATCACCTTATATATCGCTGTCAGTCGGGTCAGCCCCGCACACGCTGGGGCACTTTCCTGGGTCCTCGGGGCCGGCTGCGCTCCCGTTTCCCGCGCCTCCCCTCTCTTTGCCGCCTGCAGACAGCCCGTCCACCCCTGTACACGCAACCAGCATCCAGCTCACCTGCAACGCTTGCGGAGGCGACTGCCATGTCCGTCACACGCAAGTACATGCAAAAATTTGAGCGCAGACACTAGTATAACACCGATCCCACATACGCACAGCGGCGCTTTTATACGGATCAAACAGCCACAGGATCCCTGTGCTGGAAATCACAGCCGGGCTGTAGGGACACATGCATATCCCGGGGAGAGACCATCGGTCAGGACAGCGCTTGGACACCCAAGGATAGGAAACCCAAGGACAGCGGTACTGCATCCTGCTCCCCATGGGGGTATCGGGGGAAAAGGATCCTATAAATAAGCAGTCTGGACAAAGCGGGGGGCTCAGGGAGCCCCAGATTCTCCGGTTCTCTCTGCCTGTTCCTCTCCCTCTCTTGAAAAGGCCCCGCGTGCTCCCGCAGAAGCCCTGCCTGCTCCATCTCCCTCCCTTTCATCGGGTTAATTGGATGCTGCCTTACCTGGGGAAATCTCAGCCCGGCTGTCAGCCCCGAGCCTCACTTGGCAGGCTCCAAAAGCTACCGGGAGCGCACTGAAGCTGGAAGAGGTTTTTAACCTGTCACAGAGGCAGCTGCGGAAAGGAGCAGGACTTGGCTGCCTCTAATTGCTCTTTGCGCAGAGGTGCCTTGTTTATTCGATTAATTTGGAGCCATCAAAATACCTGGACTAGGCAAGCAGCTGCTGAGCAGGGGCACAAGCGGGGATGTTTGCCTCTAGACGGTGGGAAAGGCTGTGGTCGAGTAGGGGTCTGCAGACCCCGTCTTTGCTGTAAAGGACTTCTGTCTCTTGGTTTTTATGGGCATTAATGCCAGTTGTGCCATCAGTGGGAATTACCATTAGCAGCTATTTCGAGCAGAGAAAGGAGTCCGTGATGCTTTTTCTCCCAAAGGCACCCAGAAGGTCAGTGACAGAGCAGGATGGAAAACGCTAGTCCAGACCCAGGCGTCAAACCCTCGAGGCTGTGCTGTTTGGCCAAAGGAAATGCTTATTTCCACTGATAAATGAACAGATATTTAGAAAGTAACAGATATTCCCTCTTCCCCAAGGCTGCAAATCCCAGACCCAAATCACCCTCCTCGTTAGCCAGCCCAATCCACCTCCATGCCCCATCTCTAAACGTCGGGCACCGGCCCTAGGAAACCCGCAGCGAGCAGCACAGCCAGGACGGGCGAGAAGCGCTCCCTGCCCGGGACCTAAAACCGTAAATCACTGCGGAACGCGTTTCCTCCGCCTGGATTTCACAGCTCTCTGTACGTTAATTCAGCCGGCCACGCTCTCCGCATGCACTGTGCCTGGAGCCCGTTGCAGCAAGGTCCAGGATCTGGCTTTTTAGAAAGAAATAAAATAAAAAAAAAATAATAATAAACAAAAAGCCTTGTTTCGGCTTGCCTGTTCACAATCAAGTTTTCCCTGGGCATGGGCAGCAGCCTTACAAGCCGTTTCGGTTTGATAGCTCGGGTTTTATTCACATAGATAATGAGTTTGGCAGGAGGTTAATAAGTGTCAACTGAAAGATAATTTAAGAGTTGTACAGATAAATTTGTTGTATGTTTTTTTGCTGTGTGTGTGGCTAATATCTCAGTGCCCATACACAAATGCATGTTTGCACAGAGTGCACAGACTGGTTTCTAAGCCCGTAATCTATATGGTCGGGCTTTATTCCTCAAGGTATTGCAAATATCTGAAAGTCACAGCAAAAATCCTGCCGCATATAAATTCCCATCTGCCCTTTTTTCCCTCTCCTGGACAAAATGATTAGATTAACACAGGGAGGGAAAGAGTAGAAAAAAAGAAACAGAGAGGAATAAAGCTGCAGAAACGTGGCTTTCCCTCGCTCGCGCAATGCTCAAGCTGAGCGTTTCCTTGCTGACTAGACGAGGATGCGGCCGCTTTGCAGAGCCTCGGGATAGACAGGCAGCCTCCGGAACGGTGCAGCTGGGTTGCGGCAGCTCTTTTTCCTTCCCCTTTCCTATGTCTTTTCTCTAAAACTCGACAAGGAGGTTTTCCCCGCAGAGGTCCTGAGCGCAGCCGGGCCAGCGCACGCTCCCCGCCTAGCCGGGGCCGAGGCTGCTGGCAGGAGCGCGGTGCAAACCGGGGCTCGGGATGCTCGTGCACTGGGGCAGGAGGTGACGAAATCCCCCGTGGAGACACGGCCCGGGATCCCTCCTGCCCGAAAGCCCCGCAGGGCAGCACGAGGGTCTGGCGCCTCCCTTCTGCACCGGCTCCGGCCGCATGGAAGCAGTCATCCCCGCTAACGGATGCTTCCTGCCTCTCCGAGCACTCTATTACAGCCCGAGCCTCCATGTTTTAAACATCAGGATCGATACAATACTTAGCAAAAGGCATAACGCTCCCTGTACCTCCGACAGATACAAAATACCCAGGGCGAAATAAGCCATCAGCGCTCAGAGGAACCTTATCTGCGCTGAGCATCGCCGGGGTGCCGGGCTCTGCCCGGCTCGGCAGGCATTTCGCCTGCGCCCCGCGAGCCGCGAATCAGCCCCAAAACACGGCGCCGGGCCTCGGCTGCAGCCCCTGCTCCCATCCGTCCTCCACCCTCCTAATCCCTTTAAAGGAGAACGGTTTCAGAGGGATTTGGTGGTGGATGGTGTGCGGTGGGGGCGAGAGAGGACGGCGGCGCTTTGTCCCACGTGTCAATACGTTGCTGTTCCCCCCCCGAAGTTAAAGATTATTTACATCTTAGATATGGGTACGACCATAATCTATTTGATTAGGCGAGGCTTGAATTAAGTACCAAATTTATCTCTTTACATTGTCAAACTTAATAGTAGTTTAAAGATAAACCTCATTGAAACTCCGGCTTCCCTGCTGGGCTAATTAACACCCATTTAGGCTCTTAAACCTTTGATGGGTGTTTCTGTTCCAGCGCCTTGGTAATAGGGGAAGCTGCTTTAATAAATCAGAGCAAAATCTCGGCTGAGCAGCACAAACCAAAAAGCTCTCTGACCAGGTGCGATGGGTTTCCAATGCAATAAGGGAGATAAAAGCACTTTCTTGATTAAATACTGCCACCAGGTTGAACTCTGATTTTGCAGGGGCTGCTACTGCTGCCACTGCTAATGCAAGCTGACTGCTGCTTCCCCGCCTTTCACCTGCAGGTCGGTCCGGTACCGATGGGCCAGATTCACAGAGAAACTCATCCAAGGCGTGTCGAACTCGGCGGGTGGCTGCCTGCTGCGTCTGGTGGGCTTCGGGCTCGGGAGAATGGACATGGTCCGCAGAAGACTGCGGGGACACCCCGGATGGGGAGATATCCTGGTAAAGCAGTGCCTAAATCAAAGGAGACTGAGAATTTAACGTGCCGGTGTATACAAGTCCCAAACGAGCTGGGACCGCTGGAGTCGCGCCAGGCACTGGGACGGGATCGACTCCTCTTTCCCCTAGCAGCATCAAGGCTGGTGGCTGCATCCAACGGGGGGTCGCTGCCACGAGCTGCTCCCGGATTTTTTGGTGCTGCTTTTGGTCCGTATTCGGCTTTCTGAAGATATGCCCGGTTAGTGTTTCGAGTGGCTCCTTCTGGATCCCCTTGAGGCAGGAAGGAAACCTGGGCCTGGCTCTTCCACCGACACCGCGGAGGAGACGAACCCCTTGCGGTTCGCGGTGCCCAAACTCCCCCATGAGCAGCGAGCACCGCGGGCACCGGCGGATGCTCTTGGCCCTGGGCTGCAGTCACAACCACTGACTACAAACTGGAGATGCAGGGAGCTGTCTAAGCCCCTGAAGACCGTGGCAAACCACTTTGGCAACCGTTTCTGCGGCGCCGAGGGCATGGAGGGGCTGGTCGGCAGCTCTGCTGCCCCAAGGCCCAGGCCGGGTCCCCGCTGCCGCCTGCCGAGCCGCTCCGGGAACCCAGCTCCGCTCGGAGGAGTGAGAGAAGGTGCCACGTTTAATTAGCTCTTGGCAAAACCAGATTCATTTTAGCATTAAACTAATCTTCAAAAAGGGAACCCTTTAAATGAAAAGAGAAAGTGCAAGGCTGGGAAACCATTAATTGATTCCTTATTCATTAACCTTTGCAAACCGCTCAAAAGAGCTGAAAAATGACTTTGGAGCAAGGGCTTACGCAGGGGCTTGGAGGAACCTCGCATAACCTACAACGCACAGGGTGAGAGCAGGGACGGTCCCGAACCGCTCCTCGCTGGGCTCGTCGAAGAGCAAGCTCCTCGCAGCGCCTCCCTGCCGTAAACACCGCTGATTTTGAACACGCTCGTCTGAAACCACCCTGGAGCCACCACAGCTTCTTGGATATTTAATCCATAAATCTCAAACTTCTCGCACCCATCTTTGAGCCCGGCAGCTCAAGTCTCATGGTAGTTTTCCCCCGCCGCGTTCAATCCAGAGCTTCTGGACTCAAGGGATTTGCATTAAAAAAATTTTGCTAGTTGAAATTGTGAAAAACAGTTTGCAAAGAGCTTTGGGCTTAAAAAGAAAAAAAAAAAAAGCCAAATGAAGCTGACAACAGTGTACTAAAATCCAGTGTGCTTTACAAAATCTTCAATTTAGTTGCTGTAGCGAAACAAATGAGCCAGGGAGACGAGCGGAGGACCTGCCCCGGGGAGGACTTCTCCCAGGCGCCAGCCGGCAGAAGGGGGGAGCAGAGCCCGTTTGCCCGCCGTCCCCGAGCGCCGTCCCCCCTCGCTGCCGGGCTTCCTTCTGCCTGGCTGCTCTCGGGTCTCGCGCCCGCATGTGCCCCCGACGGCGAAGGCTTCTCTTACTTTCCTTCGGGCTGGGTGCAACGAAACCTAGAAACAAAACCATGCTACAAAAACCTGGAAGCGTTTTCTCTGCCCGCACGATTTGGGCAGCAGTGACCCAAGCCCTTCGTGGCGATGCCTGATCCCGGCTCTCTCGGAGGGCACGGACTGACCCAGCGGACCGCGTACGTGCAAAACTCCGATGCAGCTTGGCTAATCCCACCTGGGGTAACTCGATGAGCAACAATTGCAGCCTCGGTGTGTGTTCAGCCAAAAAAATCACCTCTCCCCTCTATCCCCCCGGCAAAGATCAGGCGCTGGCAAAGCCGTGCAGCCCCAAGCCGACCGGGAAGGTCCCGGCGGTGAAGCGCAGCCTCCGTCCTCGCGCCGCCGCCTCCTCGCTTCGCCCGGCCTTTGCGGCTGGGCGCTCTCCAAAACGGCCTCTAATGAAACTCCATTGATCTCAATTACCCAGAGACAACTCCGAGGTATCCTGAGGCCCATTAAGCAGGTCGCAGATTAATCACGGGCTGCTAAGCGCCCCCTTCGTCCCCCTCGCTGCTTCCTTACATCTTGATTTTGTTCTCTGAAAGAAAACGTACAGATGCCGCGCGCTCCTCTTCTACATCCCGCAAGCCGTAACGGTGCCTTTGCTTTATCCGGCTTCTCCCACCCAACTATCGACCCGGGCACGCGGGAGCCGGCTGCCGCTTTTGCTGCTGTTTATTATTTCTCTGCCCGAGAGCCATGTGCCCAGAAAAGCCGACCAAAAAACCCCAGGAAGGGATGGAGGCCGGCTGGCGGTCCTGGGAATATTGGAGAGAAACACTCCGAAATAAAGCCGAAAAAACATTTACCGGCAGCACGCTGCCCTTCAAAGCCTTGCTGGTTTTCTTTTTTTTCCCTCCCTCTCTTTAAGCTCTTGGCTCCCGTTTACCCAAAAGGCAGAAGGGGGGAAAAAAAAAAAGGAGGCAGAAAAGCCGGGCGAGCGGTGAGGCCCCGCCACCGCGCTGCTCGGGCTGCTCGGGCTGCCTGGCTCCGAGCCGCGGCCGGCCCAGGCAGCGCTGCCGGCCCTGCACTCTCTGGATTAAGCGCGAGTGCTTTGGGCAGATAAATTGAAAACCCTCAGCCCTGGAATACAGACCGGCGTACGGCGCCGTTGCCTTAGTGCAGCGGCGGCGGCAGCGGCTGCCTATGGAAGAGAGGATAAAATGCAGAACGAGGGAGGCTCGCGTGCCTTTACGCCTTGAGCCGTAAGGCCGAGACGGCGTTCGGATGGGAAAACACGAAGCTTCGCAGCATATGTATTTATTTATACATTATACACCCGCACCTATCCCTCCACGCCTGCTAAATAAACTATATACACACGTGCACACGCACACACGCACACACGCACAAGTGCCGCACCAGCTCGTCGCACCTGTAGCGCGGGGCGCGCTGCGAGGACGGGCCTGGATCGCTCCCGCAATCTCGCCCGCGATCTCTCAGCGGAACTGGCTCTTAGCATTACTTGTTCAATCCATTCAATCAAATTTTCAATTAACGGCAGAGAATTATCACTGCGTTCAGCCCAGAAGAGAGGGAGAAAAGAAGGAGCCGCCGTCACGTCGCAGCTCCGAGCGCGGGCGGCCGCCGCGGCCAGGCACTTCGGGGCCTCCCCGGGGCTGCGGGTTCAACCCACCGGGCGTTTTGCAGGCACGAAGCACCGACCCTGCCGATACGGATGTTTTTTCCTTCCTCCCTAAATGCGCCGAGCAGAATTTCTCTGCGCCGGCCCCGGACCGCAGGCGGCAGGTTCCCCGCAAGGCCCCTAAACCCCCGTCTCAGCCATCACCGCGGATCGGTGGCTCCCGGCCCCGGCATACAGTGGGATGCTCCCGGCACCCAGGGGTCCGAGGCGGGAGCATCCGGCACCCTCTGCCCCCGGCGCCCAAATCCCCGCGCCCTGCTGGGCTCTCGCCCCCGCAGCCGAGCCGGGGGGAGGCGGCCGGGGGATGCGGGAGGGAAGAAGGAGAAACCAGTTATAATTACGGAAATAAACACGAGTCGGGAAGAAATGCAAATGCCTCGTGTTGTGAATTACTTGACAGAAGAAGTGACAGCTTTTTATTAGGGTGATAACAGCGAGGAGTGTTAAAATAGAATAATCGGTGCAACAAAGGCAATTTTCATTCTGAATTTTCATTTTAAATGGATGATCTCGTTTTAATCAAGCGAGTCATCACAAAATGCTTTTAATTACCCAAAGTCAAGAGCTATATTGTAATTTTAACGTCTACGTTCAGGCTGATGATTAGATTTATACAAAATGGGGAGGGGGAGGGTTATTGCCCCTTCCCTGTTTTCCCTTTTTTCCCCCTCGAGTGAGAACACGCTCTGAAATTACCATCAAAAAACAAAAAGGCTTTATGCAAAGTGCACTCACCTTGCCAACAAAACAGAATGGCCTCGAAGCGGAAGATGTTTGTTAAAATCTGGGTTTGTTTATTTTCTCCCTCTATCTCCTTCTGTGCTATTTGAAGCAGCTGAGCTGCTAACGTGAAGTTTGACTTTTTGTGCTTTTAAAGGCATTCTGGGAAGCCGCCGTGCGCCGCGCGCTTGGACCGCTTCCCGCAGCCTCCGAGAAGGAGCCGCATCCGCCATCCACCATCGTGCCAGTGAAAAGGCTAATTTCAGGCTCGATTCCAAGCACAAAACCCACCTCTTTAGAAGCGGTTATAGCCGTTATAGCCCGCCCCGAAAGACGAAAAGCTGCACAGAGCATATATTGCGTTAAACCCTGAGACCCGGAGGCGCTGGCTTTGGAGCGGCGTCCCGCGTGCCTGGGCTTCCCGGGCCTTTCCCGCCCCGCCGGCACGCACTGCTCCCCTCGCGCTGCGGTTCGGACCCAGCGCAGCGAGAGGGGCTGCAACGCGTTTGCAAACGCGCTCTCGGCAGAGAGGCCGCTTTTTCCCACCCGTTTAACAACGCGATTCCTATTGCTGTGCATTCTTTGCAGCACACGGGGATTAAAAACGCTTGAAAGCCCCGACCAGCGACGAGATGTTGCATTTCTAAATTCCCCACGAAGGCGTGAACGGAGACGGCCCCTGACGCAATGCGGAGCAGCGCCGACGCGCCAAACAGCTCCGCGGGCGGGAGGAAAAGCAGCACCTCTCCCCTCCGACAAGCCGCGAAGGAGGAAAGCCCCACCAAACGCCCTGGAGCGAAGCCTCGACGGAGGGCTGCAAGCGTGCTGGAGCGATGGGAGGAACCGGGAGAGCCGCGAGCATCCCGCAGTGGGCGAGAAAACCCATCCTGCTGCCGGCGCAGGAACAAGATTTGCCACCGGGAGACTTTCCCCATCGCCCCTAAACCCTGCGGCCCCTAACTCAGCCGAAGCCCGTGCCCTCCCGCAGCATCGCGTCTGCTAAGCTGGTTTATTTTCCCAGGCCAGATCGGCCCGGGGCAGATCCCCTTCCCCTCGTCCTGCCACCGCCTGGGCTTTTTGGCTGCGCACTAAGGCCGTGGCGACACCTCTATTTGTTTTTCTAAGAATTTAATGAAGATCTTCAAATATTCAAACAACGCAAGCATCAGACCTGGAAATGAGCTGAGCCTTCGGAGGCCGGCTTTCTCCCTTCATTAGTATCAATAACAACCGGGAGCTTAATTGAGCTGCTTTAGACGAGCGCGCGGCAGAAGGAGGAAGAGGGTTTTCGGAAACCGAGCCGGCCCGCGCCGCGGCGGCCGCTGCCCTCGCCCGGGCTCCCGGCAAGGCGCCGCTCGCCACGAGCGTGCTCAGCTGCTGCTTAAACTACGAGCGGGGCCGCGAGCTCCCCGGCCCCTCTGGGAAGCTGCTACATGCGTTTCTCATCAACACGAGCTTTCGCCTGAGATTTTTTTTTCCTTTGCACAGGAAAAAAACGGTGGAATTCTTGTTATATATATTTTTTACTTTTGCCAAAGAGCATCAACTCGAGATGAAATACTTCCCGGTGCTGACGAAGCTTTGATACCGTCGTGCCAACTCCATCGAGCCGAAGCTTTTAACTCAGCATTGTTCTTCTTTTTAATATCGGCTTTGCGACGTTTGTCCTCCTCCCTCTGGCCCACGATTGATCCGCCTGTCCTATTTATCTCCTCCATCTCACCGGGCCGTGGCCTCGAGCCCGCCGGAGACTCGCCGTCGATCGCGCAGGGCTTTGGGTGAAACCAGTTATTTTCCCTCCCCTCCTCACTGCCTTTGCTTCTTGCTAAGCCTCTGTTTCATCTAGAGATTAAACACGTTCTTCGTGAAGTGGCTTTAGAAAAGGGAAATTCTGATCCCCCCCCCCAACACAGAACAAACCATTTTGTTTTTCTCCAACTTATTCTGCCCTCACCAAAAAATAAATCTGAGGTCAGTTGGAAACGATGTTTTTTCCCCTCTGATTCTTCCGTCCAGCCGCTGACCCCCCTCCCTGGCCTCTCCGCAGGCGGCGGGAGACAGAGCACCCGGCGCTCAGGCTTAGGCCCCTAAATTAATGTTTTTTCCCTCCCTTCCCCATCAGTCAACTCTCTTCTCCAGAAAGCAATTGCAAGCACCTAAGCGAAACTTGCTGCGCCAGACTAACGCAAGCTCCATCGGGAGAAAGAAGGGAAAAACCCCCTTGCAAAGGCGTTTTTTGCAGGGTTTTGCCAGAAGCAACTGCAGAAAACCACAGCCGGGCCGTCAGCTTCTGCAACGCCGCGGAGCGGACGGGTGCCGGGATTACGCAGAGACCGGCAACGCCATGTCCATAAAGATTTAGTTTAGCGGATTAAACTTTAATGAGGTCTTTCAGCATGGAAATTATTTAAAACACATTCAGGGAGAAAGAAAAGAAGAAACTTTCCCGGGTCCGCTCGCGCACACACAGCGCCTCCCCTCAAAGCGTGTGCACATTTAAACTGTTTAGGGTCATTTCACGAGGCAGATTTGCATGCCGAAAACATCGCTTTCCAGCTTCAGGCGGCTGCCTGGGCTTCGCCGGGACCACGGGGCTGAACAGCGCTGCCGAGACCATTTTGCTCCGTCTCCCCCATCCTCCTCCTCCCTTGCCGGTACCAGGCACCGCAGGCAGAGCCGCTGGAGCGCTCCACCGGCAGGCGCTGGGCCGCCCGCCCTCCTCCAGATTTCATTTTAAAAAATCCAGTGTTTAAAACAATGTAATAAAGTCCCCCAAAATTGGCAATTCTGGATTACACTGGCTCCAGGGAGGAACGACGCCAAAAATCAAGTGTCTTCCCCCTACAAACCGCCGGAAGAGAGGAAGCGAGGTCCTCGCAACACGGACCGGCGAGCTGGGGATAATAAGTCTCCCTTAGCCGGTTTCTGCCTGCTTTAAGACTTAATTAGTATAAAAGGCCCTAGGAAGGCTGAGGATTATTTATGGGGAACGTACCAGTAGATACGGCCTTGACGAGAAAAGCAGCGGAGGCGGCGTGCCGATGCGCGGGGAGTTTGCGTAGGTAACTAAATCTCAGTCTTTACTGCCTCGTCGCTTAGGGGAAAATCAGGGCGGGAATTTTTTTCTTCATCACGCGCAAAATGTCAAGGTATTGCAAAAGTTTTGAAAACTTTGGCTGAGATGTTTCGGTTTTTTACTGCCGCAGGTTTTTTTTATGAAGCTGCACAATCATTTTAAAGGAAAATTGCTCTGATGAGCGAGACCAAGAAGCCGAAGCCCGGAGCAGCTGCCCAGCTGCTGCCGTGACGGACGTTGGGTTCCGGCGCCCCGAAGGACCTCGTTGGCCTCCACCTTTCCCGGCTGTAATTAACCCTCGGTTTCGATCATAAACCCCGGCGCAGGACGGGGCCCGCGGAGGCGTCCCCTGCGCACAGCTCCTCAGCGCCGCGAACGCCGCCAGCCCCCCGCACCCTCCATACCGGATTTTGCCTTCAACAATCACTTAAAAATATACCCCCAGCGTCTGCATTGTAATTTTTATTTGACCTTTAGTTGAAGAACGGCTCTAATCGACAACCGATTTTTATTTTATTTTATGACAGCTTTTCTTTACACTGTCACTCACGGGTACGTGGTTAAGAGAAAACGGGGCGGGCAGCCTCCGCTCCCGAGAACCTCGACGGAGAAGGATGGTTAAGGACACCGGGATTCCTCTGATTGCTCTTTTTCAGCTGCTAAAACGCCACAGAGGGCTTTCGTTGAGGGGAAACTTTTCTAAGCATCGGCAGATAATATCTCACGGGGAGACAGGAGGGAAAACGCAGCGGCACTGACCCTTCACGCTGCCCGGCTCTCGGTCGCGGACGGAGCGATCCCAGGCTCTGGGTCGCCAATCCTTGGCTCCAGACGCCGAGCCGCTGGCAACCCGTCGCCCCTCGGATCCCTTCCGCCCCAGCGCGGAGCTGCTCAGCGCGCCCAAGGGGAGGCCACCTTCGTTCCCGCGTGCTCTGCGATCGGCACCGGCTACACTTGGCCCCAATTCGCTTCTTATCACCTTCCAAAAGGGCAACCCGGGAGCCCCGGGGCGGCTGCTGGCTGGAAGCGCCGGCGCCGGGCGCTGCCGGCGGAAGAAGGTGAGACGGAGCAAAACGCCTACGGCACGCGGCGACCGCAAAACTGAAGCGAACCGAGAGGGCTACCGGGCGCCGGGGGGGCCGCGCGGGGCCGGGAACACGTTCCCACGGCAGGACCGGGCAGCCGCGGCGCGGGACGCGGGCGGCCGGCTCGTCCTGGCCGCAGCGAGCGCCCCGTTCCCGTGCCGCAAGCGGAGACGGATTGCCTGGGGTTCGCTTGAAGGTGCTCCAGCAAGGATTAATCACCACAGAAACGGCATCGTTTTGGGTCTGATAAAGCCTCGGAAAGGCCGAAGCGGCCACCTCGCCGCCTTGAGGTTACGGGTGCTATAGATCCCGTCGAACACGGGGCCAAGCCTGACTCTGGGTTCACCCAGCCCGTATCAGCTAAACCGGGTCTCCCGCCCGGCTGACGCAGGACCGAGACCGGCAGCCCGGATGCGGCCGGAGCCGGGTCAGCCCTTGCGTCCCCCCAGCGCCGTCCCGCGTGCGTGTCCCCGGCATGGCGATCCGGGAGGGCTCGCGCAGCCGGGACGCTTATCTGCTTGCAATATGGCACAGACAGCTGCAGACACGAGGTCTGCTTCACCCAGAACTCGGGTGACCGACCGCAAAGGCATTTGTCGCTGTCCCCCCCCTCCGAAACCGGGAAGCTTAAACAATATGCATCATTTATGCACCTCGAGAAGCAGCGAAAATCAGAATTGAAAACAGACTGGTGCTTCTGTCTGCATGTGTCTGCATGAAATATTCAGCACGAAGCCCGAGTCCTGCTGCGTGTCAGGGCTCGGCAGCGCTGCACCTCCTCGCGCGGCAATCAGAAACCGTGACAGCTCACAAAAAATAACAGCCGCTCCACGCGCCAGATACCATTTCGGGTCAACCGCTAGGATGAGGAGGTGTTTTGAATCCTCTTCAATATTTAAACTGCGAATGAGCCACATCGAGACCCAGTCGCTAATGGCTTCTTGCCACAGCAACGCCAGGAACGCGGACGACTTGCTGGGATCGCTCGAGAGAGTCGGGAAGGGCGAGGAGAGAGGCGCTGCCTGGGGCGATCGCGCGATGTCCGAAGCTGCTCTGCCCGGCGTCGCAGCCAGGCGGGAGCGAGGAGGGGAACGTAGGCAAGGTGGCAAACGAGTCCTACCTGGGCAGACCAGGTTCTGCTTTAAGAACTGCTGTCAACGTCTCGTCTCCGCACGTAACGGAGAGCAAGATCTCGTCTTTACAGCACAGAGATGACAGCCAAATCTCCGTCAACCGCTTCCCTCCAGCTTCCAGCCGGAGCGAGGCAAGGGCCGGATCCCTGGCGCAAGGGAAGAGAAGTGGTTTGCAAACGGGGGGCAAGCGAGGCTGCATTTTGGGCTGAAATCTGTGGGCGTCAATCCCATCCCCATTTGCTCTGTATCCGCCCCCAGGGACAGTTCTGCGATCGCAGTTTTTATCGCCCATGCGTCCTCCTCGCGTTCAAAGTCCTTCAGGCTGGACCGGAGCACTAAAAATAAACTCACCTGTCAGTTTTCCCAGTTATTACAAACAAAATGTCCTTTACGAAAATGTAACAAGTGAAAAACCTCGTATTGTGTGTGCTTATTCGCATAAAATATTTAGAAAGCTCCTAATGTTTTTATGGCTGTAATTAATCTTGTGTTGCGTTGGAGGAGAACAGAACATAAAAAACCCACTCCGGCCTCAACGAGGAGCCGGGGCTTCCCGGGGCAGCTCGGTGGCGTCCCCGCGCTCTCCCCGGGGACCCCCGCCGGCCCCCGACCAGGGCTCCGCGCTGCAGGTCCCTCCGCCTCGCGCTGCCGTTGCGACGTGGGAGCAGGCGCTGACGGCATCTCCAGCAGCTTCCCGGCTGCGGCGGGGAGCTGCCGGCAGCCGCTGCTGTAAGCTAGGGCGGCCCCAGGGCTGCTGCGGCTCGCGGCGGCTCCTCCGGCTTCGCGCAGGGGTGCACCATCGCCTTTGCAACGCGGCGCAGCCCCAGATGGGTGCAGCCCCCACGTTTCCAGCAACTAGAGCGGTTTTATCGTCGGCACTGGGTGCCCTTGGCCTAGTGCTCTGCGTCCGGCCCCAGCAGAGTTTGCAATCGAAGCGCAAGACGAGACGGGTTGGCATCAGCGGAGCCACGATGGGGTAAAGCGTTCGACCGGCGCAACAAGGACGAACGTACTTGACATTGCAATCTTGATCCTTACACTTCTGACCGGCCCTTTGGAGAAGGGAGATAACGTGCAAAGCTCAGTGCTGCCCCTGGGCGCCCACCGGCCCGTAAAACACCGACGTCCTTACGAGGCCGAGCGCGCCGCAGGTCCCCCAGGGCTGAAGCTTTCGGACTGCCTGGTTCCGGGTCTCAGCACAGCCCGAGGCGCAGATGGGCAGCAAGGAAACTGGGATAAGGCAACAGGAGGTGACGCACGCGGCCCCAGCGGGGCTGCAGGGGAAGGGACGCGTGTCCGCGCGGGTCGCCCGAAGGGTGGGAGCGGGGGTCGGGTAACCCCACGGCTGGACCCCCGAACGTCACTCTGCCGCGTCCCCTTCTGCCGCCGCCTCCTCAAGTCCTCGCGTGCTTCTGCGCAGGCGTTTTTTTCTTTAGTTGACTTTCAGAGGAGCCAGACTGCCAGAGCTGCCCATTCTGCCTGCAGATGCTCCGCGTTGGCTGCCTCTAAACCCTTTAAATAGCCGCAGCTAAATCACAGCTCTGTCAGGCGATGCTCTATTTAACAGAAACTGCCCATCTCCCGCAGCAGCCGCAGCCCAGGAATCTCCTCCCGAGTCCATTTTCTCGGCAAGCGGCAGCAATAAATAAAACCCAGCCAGTTGGTCCTTGAAATGCTACCGCGGCCTCTCGCTTGATTACTTCTGCCCGGGATTTTGCCAACCGCGCCGCAGTCTCCCGCAAACGCCGCCCCCGCCGGGCGGGATGGGGGGGAAGAGCCAGCGCTCGGGACGGGAGAGGGGGTTACGCAGCGGACGGAGCGGGCGATCCGAGCCCCGGCGTTTCCAGGAGGACGTGCCCGAGTCAAAGCCTCCTGCCCTTGAGCTGTACGGCAAAAGCGAGGTCCTGCCCGGGAAAGCTGCCGGGTCGTTTCCCGCAGGAGCCAGGAATGTTCCCCCCATCTTGGCCCGGCTCCAGGGTAGTTAATTGCATTCCGCCTGCCCAGCGTTAATTAATTTGGTGTCGTGCAGAGACCGCTGCGCTGGGCGCATCCGGGAAGAAAACCTCGCCGCCTCCCACCCCCAATAAATAAGAGCAGGGGAGGGAGCGGGTTAGCGGCTGGCGCTGCGGCTCGGCAGCCGGGACGCCGGGGTCCCGCTCCCGCCTGGGCAGCCGCCTCCGCCGCGGGGGGAAGCATCTTGCCAGGGTCCAGCCGTCTCCTCCGTTAGCTCCGGCACTAATTTGCTTCCGCCTAGGAGCGGACGGATCCAAGCTGCACGCGGAGGTCACCTCCACGTCGCTCCCCGCAGCCGCTGCCCTGGTCTTCGGCCAGGAAGAGCACGTCAGGACTGACCGACTGAGTCGGGTCCCGGCTGCCAGCCTCCAGCCTGGACTCGGGGGAACGTCCAGAGGGTTCGGCCCGGCTGCGGGACTCGGGTGGACCTGGGGGTGTCCCGGGCTCCCCGAGCACCAACGAAGGTTGAGCCGCGGAAGGAGGAACTGCTGGGCGGGCAGGTGGGTGCTGCTGCGCCTCTGTCCTGCCCTGCCGCCGCGGGCGTTTTCACCCCTCCCCACACCGCGGGCAAATAAAAGGCCCCGCGGATCAGGGCTGGGGACGCAGCAAGGTCTCCTGTGGGTCTTCAGAGCCGCGCAGATGGAGGGGTCAAAATGCAGGTGGAAAACAAGCCCCCAGACGCTTGTTCCGAGCACGGCGCTCCCAAGGAGATCCAAGCAGCACAAGCAAAGGCCAGGCTAATTCCCGTCTCCTGCAGAGACCCGCGCTGCAGAGATCCCTAAGGAGCTAGGGACTTCTCCAAGCACCGCTCGCGCGAGGAGCTGCCGGGGAAGCTCATGCCGTGCACGCAGCAAACCCGCCGCGGCTGGGGCGCCGCTCGGAGCGGAGGCAGCGCCGGGCACCGGCCCCAGCGCACGCCTCGCCGGCAGGGCTGGTTTTGGAAGGCAGCGCTGCGATAGGAGAGCCCCGATCGCACGCAGAACAGATGCTGGTTATTTTAAACCCTACTGCTAGCTCATTAAAGCAGCTGTCTGCCGTCCCCCGAAGACGGCGGAATTAGGATTCAACTCGGCCAAGAGCGCAGCGCAAAAAACCACTACCGCACGAAGCACTAACGAGCTGGCGTCCGGCACGGGGAACCGGGGAGCCGGCCGCCCGGGGCGAGAGGTGAACGGAGGCAGAGCGGCACGTCGGCCTCTCGCTGTCAAGCTGGAGCACAGTTCAGCGGTTTCCCAAACAAGCCAAAGCCACGAGCCGTGCCTAGTTTAATTTTTTTTTTTTTTTTTTTTTAATTCTAGCGCTGATGGTTTTTCAGATTCGCAGCTGGGATCTCAATCAGCCAAGAAGCAGCAATGCAAAGAGCCGGGTGTCCTCTCCTCCCTGCCCTGGCAGTTTAATTCCCCGACCTGCAGCTCCCTTCCTCACCTGAACGAGCGGAGAAGGACGCTCAGGAGGCGACCCGGGAGGCGGCACCAGAGCCCCCGTCCCCCCGCAGAGCCCGCCGGCGTCTCTCAGCGCGGCAACGGCGGCGTTTCGCACCCGGCCGCGAGCAGGGTGCAGAGCTGGACCCGACCGCGGGACCCGACCGCCTGCGGTCAGGGCCAGGGCACGCGGCTCTGCCGGCAATTTGCACGGCAGAAGGTGGCAGCAGCATGGATCAAAACTATTGCAACCCCCAGATTCACCGATGGGCACGCAGCAGGTTGATGGACACACGGCAGGTTGGACACGCGGCGGGTCCGACGGGCCCACGCTGGCAGCGAGCACTGCCGTCCCGCAGCCGCTGCCTTGGGCCAAGGATCTGCTCGTATCGGGGCAGGAGGAGAAAAGCAAACCCATGAGCTTTGCAGGCGGGAAGGCGAGAAACCCCTTGCCACGAGGGAGGCTCTGCCCCGAGCTTCGGGCACCCGACCGCTTAGAGCGGTGGAGGAGGAGGAAGCCACGGGTGTGCGGCTGAGGATCAGTTAATAGTCAAAGGGTCCAGGTGACTCCTTCAGACCTCCTGTGAGCGACAGCAGACCACTTCAGAGCGATTTAGACTACTCTAACAGAGACGTTAACCTTTTCCAGCGTCTCCCAGGCTCCCCCGGCGCGGAGCTGCCGAGGGACAGTCTATTGCGCGGGCGAACAAAGAGCCCTGGTTATTACTCACGAGCGAGTGGCAGGGACGAGCTTTACGTCAAGGAGATCAATAAAAATGCATCAGCAGCCCGTGCCGGGCACCGGGAAGAGGCGGCGGGAGGCAGAGACGCAGCGCCGAGCGGGCAGCTCGCGGCGATGGCGGGAGTTATCGAGAGCCGATGAGAAGACACCGATTGCACTTTTAATCTCTCGGCTCCTCCGGTCCCCGAGCCGGGCAGCACAGAGGGGCCGGAAACGTCCCTGAGAGCAACTGGGAGCCCCGGAGGGTGACGGGGGCCAGCGGTGGCCTTTGCTTAGCGCAGACGTGTCCTCTGGGCCCTACGGCACGGGCAGGACCGCGGAGGTTGGGACAACACCAGCGCTGCCACGCGCTGGCGGGGCTAAAACGCAGCTTCCCCGCCCTAACCCACCTCCTGCCCTTCCCCATCGCGCGGCCGGGAACCGAGCGCTGCCCCCGGGCTCCAGGAGCGCGGGAGCCACAGCCCGGGCAGCTTTCCTTCCTGCAAGGGAGGTCGGAACGGTGCTGCTCACACATGCAACGAGTTTGGTGGGTCTCAGTATCCCATAAACCCAACGCTGACAAGCTTAATAAAAAGGATCGAATGGGCAGAAGAAAAAAAACAAACCAACCCAGACTGGCAGTCCTCTCAGCGCGCAGGGATCAACACTCCCCGGTACCCGCGAAGCGGCACCCTGCGAGCTGGCAGCCTCCGGGAAAGGCTGTTCTGTTTCCGCGCGTTGTAGCACACCCGCACCGAATGCAACACGCCGAGCCTGGAAAGCAGATGGTCCGCGGAGGTGAGTCCCGCTGCAGTTGTACCGCCAGTCTGACACCCCGGGGAGAAATCCCACAGGCGGGCTCCGTCCTCAAGCTCTGCCCGGATAAAGCTTGGGGAGGCGGGGGACAGGACGACCTCTTCGAGAGAGCCCAGACGTACGACAGCTCTACCAAGGGCGTGGAGCAACCGGGGTTAAGCCGGTGCCACCTCCCCTCGGAGCCACAGTGAGCGGCGGGTGCCTTTGCCCATTGCATGTAAGAGAGAGCGCGTATTTAGTGGTACATCTGGGGAGCGTTAACGGGCTGTTGCTACAGCCAGTCCTCCCGCCAGCCCTGATCTCTGTTTCGCTATCCAGAGCGTTATAAAACCCCCTTGGAGAGGCTCGGAGCACGGATCTGAGCCGACCTCACCTGCCTCGGTGCAGCCGGCAGAGGGGGATTTGGCCCCTTCCGAGAGCAGCTGAGCCTCCCGCTCCCCATCTCCTCTTGGAGCCGATCTGGAGCAGGCAAATCGGCGCACAAGGCACGGCAGCTCATCCGCATGGGTTTCACCGAGTCGGGTTATTATCTAAATCGGATTAGAGATGCGAAAAAGCAGGAGAGGCAGGTCCGGCAAATGGGAGAGGCCACCGGACCAGAGAAAGAACCCGATAACAGCAGGATCTTGAACGTGGCGAGGAATATTTCTCAGCTAGTTTTGTAAACCAACCTCCCCCAGATGCAGCTGGACGCTGGTTCCCGAGAGACCTTGTTCGCCTGCCGGCTCTGCTGAGCTCTCGGTCCAGTGGGAAGAGCAGAACCTCCAGACCAGGGCTCAGAAGCAGATGCCCAAGGCTGCGGGCAGATCCCTTTGCTCGGCATCCGCCATCGCCCGCCGGCGGTGGATCGTCCGGCAGGACGCCCGGCAAGAGCTCACCCCGCGCCTCTCGCCCGCCGGGCAGCGCTGCAACGCGGCACACGCTGCGAGCGACTGGAAAGCGTTGCGGTCTCATCTCTTCGACTTCGAGGGGAAATGACTTGCTTTCCAAGCGGCCAGCATCCCGCAGGCCGGGCCCCAGCACAGACTGTGCCCGAGCCCAGGGCTCTCCGCTCGCCGGGATCAAGCAGGAAACCAGGGAGGGGGCAGGGATGGAGCGAGGGCTCCTTTCTGAAGATGCAGTGCAAATCCACGCACCATCCGAATCCATCCCTGCTCCTAAGCCTGACGGGGCAAAGCTGGCAGGAGCTGCAGGACAGCCCAGGCACCAGCCGGTGCCCTCCTTCCCGGTGCGATCCAGGAAACACCAGGGCCTTTGGGAGCTCTTCCGTGCCCTCCCCAGGGAACGCCATGGCACTGATCCGTGCCTCGGCAGCGCGTGGCCGTGGCGCTTTGCAACACCCCAGCAGCGGCTCACGTGGAGGTGTCACCGCGTCCCTCTCCGCTGCACGTTGACGGCAGCTTGCAAGCCAACGGCGGCCTTTCCCGCTCCTCCGGATCCCCCACGTGACTCCGCTCTCGCAGCGGCTGGACCCAGCTGCTCGGATCTGCTCTGACAACACGGCAGGAGATCCTGCAGGGGCGGAGGAGGGATCTCAGCGCTCCGAGGTTTTCGCCCCGCAGGTTTTACACCAGCTGTACCAAACCTCAGCAGCAACGTAACCGGGGTTGTTTTATTACGTGGCTTTGCTGAGCAGAAAGCTGCAGTTTGCTTTTCGGGGAGGGTGCGCAAAGCGACGCCGTGGGAAAGAGCCTGCTCGGAAATTCGACCCAAGAGCAGCCCGAACGTGGCCTCTGCCTTGGGATCCTGACCATCGGAGCGCCCAGCTGGCTCCCCAAACCTTTCACGACTGCAAGATTTGTTTCTTTTCTGCAGCAGACCGAAAACAAGATGTACCCAAAGCCTGTGTGACGCAGGACTCTCACACTTCCCTGCCAGAAAGTTTGAGACCATTAAAAAAGAGCTCTCGCTTTGCCAGCACTGTGTCGAAACCAAAGTATCTTCACAAAACACGCGCTTTGGCTCCAGCAAAACGGCACATCTGAGTTTCCCGGTGGGTGGAGAAGCTCCAAGCGGCTCTACCGGCTGCAGAGGAGACGAACAACCGTTTTTAACACCTTTACAAGGTGAACCTCAGTCTCTTGCCCATTTGGGAAGCACGGAAGCAAAGATCACGCTTTTCTTCCATAAACTCCCTCGTGGAGCAGCCCTTAACCAAACCAGGCTGCAGAACTCCTGGTTCATAAACAGGTTGCCCCTTCCTCGCTAGTGCGGCAGGCCACTCACACGGATACTGCCACCAGAACCAGCACTGCCCGGCAAGGCAACCGGGTTTTTATACGAGCTGTTACAGTGCTTCTGAGTAACGTTCATTTTATTCAAATACCTAAGAAATGCTGGAGGCAACTGCCGAAGTCTTGGTTCCTGCCTGTCCCTTAATTTAAGGCAAGAAAATATTCAGTCGACATCTTGGACATCCAGCCAGACCAAGCGTGGCTGGGGCTTTTATTCCTGACTTTTTTAATGCTGAAAAATAATAAGCATATTTTCAAATAAGAAAACCATTTTAAAACACAGTATGCTAAGGCTTCTTTACCGACAGCCACTTAGTGCGCTTTGATTGGATTTTCCTTGCCACTTCCCTCTGAAATCTTATTTTTACTCAGCAGCGTCACTCTGACTTTCCAACTTGAGAAAATAAATGGCTCATTCCTCACCTCTGGTCAGAAGCTGTCCCGGGAGGGTTTCTGCAGCTTAGCAGCAAACACCCACTCAGCTCTTCCCTGCAAACTTCTCCACGGTCCCACGGAAGCTGCACCCGCCAAGCAGATGTTGTTAATTAGCACCAACAACTCGGGCGTGTTGGATTGGAGGAACTTCGCAGGAGACTTCCCCCTTCTCTCACCTGGCGTATGGGAGGCTCTCCTAGGGATTCGCCTTGCAAAGGGGAAAACAAGGAGGATTTGTGGTGATTTCGCTCCGGACCTGAGGTCTGTTTTACGGCATTGGCCCAGGGGGAGCACAGCTGGCTCTGGACCGAGCTGCTTGCTGGTAACTGAGCTCCCTTTGGCTCCTCAGCGTCACCACCACCGTCCAGGACGGGCCGTTATCGTCTCTCTGATCCCCTGTCTTCGAGGGAACGCCAATGGCCACAAACGCGGCCTTTTCAATCTTTCCCCTTCTCCTTTCCCCTCATCACCCTGCAAATTTAAGGGAAGCTGCTGTTCTCGGATGATGGCGTGGTGGGTCTCCCCGTGGTGGCACACGCTGCGCAGAGATGCGACGCGACTGAAGCCAGAAACGGCTTTTTTGTAGCTGTCACTATGGATAAGAGCTCGCAGAAAAAGGATTCATGTATGTTTTCTGCCCTTCTCCACCCCCCAATATCCCCCCCAAACTCCAGCTGCTTAAACCAGAGCTCTGACTTAATTACACCCCGCCGAGGGAAGAGCCTGGTTCGGAAACGAAGCACGAAGGGATGCGCGCTGGGACTCTGCCAGGCTCCCGGGGAGGAGGAGACGGCAAGGCGGCAGCCGTCAGCGCTCCTCGAGGCAGGGCACAGCGGTGGGGCGCTCGTCTAGCACGCCGGCTTTTCCAGAGCTCGGCAGTGCCGAGCGTCGCTCCCCGTCGGCCGGCACATTTGGGGCCTGCGGCGGGTGGCTGAGCCTTTCCGTGTCTTTTAGGAGAGGGCAGAAATCGCAGCCACCGAGACAGCCGCGAGGGGGAAACTGAGGCACGCGCTTGACTGACTCCTCCCAAAGGTCCCGAAGGGTTGCTCCCCGGCTGGGCTGTCCCTGCGGAGAGGTTAATCTCCCGGGATCCACGCTATACCATCGAGCGACACCAAGTTTTACGGGCTACCTCAAGCACTCGAGCACCTATTCAGCCGCGGCAGGGCGCCCGGCAGGAGCCTCCGCGCTCGCCTCCTGGCTCCCCGGATAACGGCAGGGCCTCCGCGCAAGGTCGCTCCGCTCTGCCTCCATTTCCCCATCTGCAACACGCCTTTCCACTGCAAAGCAAAGAGAGATGTGAAAATACCGGGAGCCAAATAAGCGCCCGTTAAATATTTGCATTCATTTCTCTGCTGCTGGCATCCAGTTAGCTCTGATTAAACCAAACTGTGATCCTAGCCGGACAAATCCAGACCTCCGCGGGAGGTAAGCTGGGGTGCAAGATGATCTTTGAAAAAATCTCACAAGCTGAGGATCCCAAGAGCAGTAATCCAACCCAATCCAGCCCAAAGATGACATCTCGACGCACAGACCGAAGAGACCGTAAAGCCTGCGGCCCATTACGATCCTCTGAGGCTTCTGCCCGGCGGGAAGGCGACCGCGACGCCTCCGGGGTGGAAGGGTAACGGGGACGGGGAGTTGTGGGGTTTGGAGATGCCGTTAAGAAGAGCGGAGACGCCGGCCTAGCCTTGACCCATGTGTCGGGTCCTCACGGTTGGGCCGGGGAAGGGCAGCAGGAAAAGCCGCTGCCCAGGCACCGCGGCGGTCTCCAAGCCGGGGCACGCGCTCGAGCCTCCCCGAGAGCGGCAAGGCAAACGGCTTTTCTGCTCTACCCTAAACAGGGCTCAAACGCTCTCCCACCCAAATTTGCCTTCCTTTCCCCCCTCCTCGTCCCCTGGCGTCCCATGGCAAGCCTGGAGCCGGCGGCACGCTCGGCTTACGTCCGAACACAACCGAGCTCCGGAGGATTTCAATTTTTCAAAGCTTTGGAGGAAAAGGATTCATTTAAAGCCCCTAAAAGATTCAGCCCATTTCGCAGCTCCTTCCAGAGATCGGCGTTGTGCTCTTTAAATAGGCGGCGTGTTTTAAAGCTCCTGCCATCATTTATTAAATTAGCCTCAGACTTGCAAATGCAGCTCTGCCTTATTGAATCTTGTAATATTTATTTGCCAAGTTGTGATATTTGAAATTGCGCATGTTATACAGATCGGGGAAAGAGGGAGGTGACAGGGAAGGCGCGAGGGGACGGGGGAAGGAAACCACTTCTGCGGGAAACCGGGTAAATACGCTCGCGCATCCCAAGAGGGGTAGGGAAAAGGTATTGTGATTAAAAGGACTGCCAGGGTATTTTAAACAAGGGGGAATAAATAGACTTCTCTCTGCATGGCACAGGCTCCTCTAACTTGGAAACTTCGTGACAGAAGATGATTAAAAATATCTTATGGCGTGTCTGAAATCTGCAAGCTTTGATGAGAAGAATGTTCTGGGGAATGAAAGGAGATCAAGCGAAGGAGGCACGCTCTCCTACACAGTGTTTTACAGGCCCAATTCATGACTGCAGATGTCGCGGAAAATAAATTAAAAAAAAGGCTTTTCTTCTTTTTTTTCCCTGCTACCTAACAGAACAGGAGAAGAATACCCACAGGGGCTCCTACGCCAAGAGGATCCCAGGATCCCTTCCCTTCCTCCGGTGCTCGGAGCAGCGGCGCTTTACACCGGGAGCCGACGCTCCGGGAAACCCCGGCGATGGCCGAGGAGCTGGTGAGCTCTTGCCTAGAGATGTCACTCCCGAGCCGGCGAGGGCCGCGGGGCTCCCGGTACGGCTGCCGGCGAGGGCCCCGGTTTGCGGGAACGGTGCCGGAAAGCGGCCGATGGGTGGAAGGGAGCGAGGTGGCAGCGCTTCCCGCGCACTCCTGCCCCCCAAACCCCAGCGCCGCTGCCACATGCCGCCCTGGCGGGCACCGTGCCCGGCCGGAGCCGCGCGGGCTCAGCTGCGACCCCGCGGCTGGGAGGGCTCCGCTCCAGCCTGCTGCCGGCGCTCCAGCTTCCCGCCCATCCATCCGGGAGCAGGCGGCCTCCTTCGCCCGCGCTGCGCAAGGAGGATCCCGGCCAAGCACCGGGAATGGGCGGCCACCTGCGCCCCCTCCCCGAGCGGCAGCGCCGGGGGCCCAGCTGGGCCGAGGACGGCGGCACGAGGAGAGCAGACTTTGCAAAAGCCGTCGCGCAAGGGGCTCGGGAAAGAGAGCGGCCTCGGCCCCCCGAGGGCAGCCGAGGTTGGAAGGGCTGAAGCGGCGACTTGAGAGGCAGCGGCATTCCTGCTGCGAGGGACGCGGCCGGGATGGAGGGTCCCCATGAGCCGTGTTGAGCGGGCGGCATTGCCCCCGTGCCCGGCCACCGAGCCCGCGCCGCTGGGCGTGCCGTGGCCACGCTTTCCTCCGTTGTGCTCCAGCTTCTCAAAATTTACCCACAAAACGTCTGTGCCTTAAAAAGAGTGATTAAAAAAAAAAAGAAAAAAACACAGATTGAAAAACGCCCTTGCTCAGAACCCCTGCAACACAAATACTTGCCCATCGCAGCTTCGGTGCTGGATAAAATTCCCAGTAACCTCGGTCCTAGCCCACAGGTGAGCTGGGAGAACACTTCATCCATAGGCCTTTTTCTTTGAAGGCCTGGACCTTAAAGCTGCGAGTGCCTGCTTTGCAAAATGAGCTATTTCAGATCATTTTTGATCAGGCCTTTCTCTTTTTTCTTTTTTAATGATTCTAATTTTTCTGCCGCTCGGAGACCCGGCCGCGGTAACCACGGAAACTCAGCTTCACAGGCAGAGGGAGTCGAAAAATACAGTAGCACCAGCAGCAACTACAGAATCTAATCATCTCTGCTAACTGTGACATTAAAAGAGCCATGTGATGATGCATAGCTGAAATAAGAGGATTTCATTACTGTTCGCTTCATAAAACACTTTTCTTAGTATTACTGTTAGCTCAAATTGGGGCCCCACTGTGCAAGGTGCTGCACAAGTTACCGCCCTCCCAGGAGGGCGCTTGCAGGAGTCCAAGGGACCCGACAGACCAAGAGGAAGGGTAATAAGAGCGTGTCAAGGCAGCTGGGGAGAAACATCCCTGCAGCTCCCCGAGGCGGTATTCCAGCCCGCGGGAGCCATGAGAGCAAAAAAGAAAGGAAAAATCAAGGGGGAAACATGCGCCGTCAGAGAAGGCTCTGCAGGGATGCTGAATCGAGAGGCCTGTGCCTCAGTTTCCCCGCTAGCATTAAAGATCTAAAAGCAGCACGAGGCAGCTCCCTCCTGTTGGAAGGTGCAAGCCACCGCCTAGAGCAAGAGCCTGGAGAGCCTCTCCCGGAGCAGCCCGGAGCCGCGCTGATGAGTGACTCCACCGCTGCCGACCGATGTCGGACGAGGGAGAAAAACGGGCAGCATCTAGACTTGCTGACTGCTGGTGCAGCCACTGCTGCTGCCGGGCTTCAAAACCTCGGGATGAGCTTCCCATCCCACCTTGCCAGCGCGCTTCATTTCCAGTTAAGCACGTTCCCTTTCAGCCTGCGCCGAGTCGATAGGGAGCTGGAGCGGAGCCAGGAGCGCGGCTGTTAACCCGTGCCTTCCTCCCAGCGAAGGAGCCTGCCTCCCGCTCTCCATCCGCCCCGTCCCCGGAAAACCCTCGCGGCCCCGTTGTCCACCGACCGGTGGGTGCTGAGCGCCGGGGCAGCGCCTTGGCCAGGCTATCGACGGACCCGCTCGAGCATGCGGCGTGCACAAAATACTGCAGATAGAGAGGCTCCGTCAAGGCCTGTGGCTGCAGGGAAATGGATTTGTCTCCCAAGTTTTATTATAAATGAAAGAGCAATGAGCGGGCGGCTCGTTCCCCCACCTGCCCCCCGCACGCACGCGCTGCCCTTCGCCTGGGTCTTGCAGCGGCTCGGCCGAGGGCAGAGCGGGGAGCGGAGGCACACGGGGAAGAGGTGGCAGGAGGGAAACGAGGTGGCGCATGGGAACCGCAGGCCGGGTTCGGAGGCCGGAGGAGCCACCAGGCCTGGCGGGCTCCGCAGCCGGCTCTGAGGACATCGGGGCGCCCAGGTGCTGTCCCAGCCCCCCCGCTCCGCCTGGCACACGCCGGGGCACCGTTCTAACGCAGGCGGCCTTGGCACGGGCATCGGCCAGATTTTCTCACGGGCCAGAGCATCCTGTTCCTTATCCAATTCCTACACATGTTCCTCCTGGACCCAGCTCAGCTCAGCTCCTTGCCTAACCACCCCGGAGAGAGAAGGGAAAGCAAAGAGAAAGCAGCGGGGAGGAAAGGTTGGGGATTGCTCCCTGGCGCCGGGGAGAGGGAGGGCTGCCGTGAGTGGCAGCACGGGCGAGGGGGAGGAAGGAGGTGACTTCATCTCATACCAGGGAGCCGACAGCCGGCAGAGGATAAAAGCCCGGGAATCCCTCGGCTCCAGCGAGCAGACCTCAGCTGCCAAGAGCAGAGAGGGAGATGGGAAGCCTGGGTTTGAATTGCAAACTCAGCCTCCCGGCCCGGTCTTTCCCACGCCAGCAAAAAAAAGAAAAGAAAAAAAAAATCCAGAGAGTGGCACGCCTGACAGCACGGCGCCTGGGACGGGATGCGGCTGCCCGCCCGCCGACAGCTCCGCTTGCCCCTCTGCCTCCTCCGTGCCGACTGCCGGGGCGCCGGGAAGGAGGGAGGAGGCAACATCTGTCTCACCATCCATCGCGCGCGGCTGCTGCCGGAGACGAGGCCGGGCCCATCTCCGAGCGCCTGGCGCCGGCAGCTGCCCGCTCCCTCCCCGGGCTCCGTCCGCGTTTTACACACCAGCGACTTACCCCTGCCGCTGGCGTTCACCCCGCAGAGTCGCCCCGGACTTTCCGTGCGTCCTCTCCCTCTTTGGTGCATTTGGACGATGCATTAGATGCTTAACGCTTTCCGCGGGAGACGACTGCCGCCACGCTGCACCCCTTCGCCAGCGGGTTCGGTGCTATTCCACACCGCAGCGTTAAACCAGTTAACTGCTAGTTCCAGCTACCATTTGGGAAAAAACAAAAAAATTACCACGTCCTCTTCAAGCATTACATTATCAAGCTAATCAGCCACCCATTGCAGACAATTAATCTGCGCGCAGGCACCAAAAGAAACTGTTAGCAATTAGAAGTGGAAGGACACTTTTGTAGTTAATTGGGAATATTGCACCTCTGCTACATGTTTAATTAGTTGATGGAGTGTGTCCCTTCTCAGCCATTTTTCTTTCTAAATTATACTTGGAATTCTTCCCCTCCTCCCCCCCCAACTAATTTTGCCTTCAAAAATAACAAATAAACTGTGAGTGATTTAAAACCTGACTCTGGCTTTCGTCGGATTGCAGCTTATAGCATGTGCACTCATGTTTATAGTCCTCCAAGAGATAAGGGGAAAAAGTTTTCTTTTCTTTCAGACCGTCTCATTTTTGTTCCTGAATCTGATTTTAAGACCTTGCTTCTGCATTTCCACACTTCCCCGATAATTCTCATTTTCCTCCCATTTCCTTTGGGATCATCAGGTGATTGAACGGGAGGGCCTGGGAGGAGAGCGGAGCCGGGCACATGCCGTGATACATTCATTTTAACACTTATTTTGCAAAGGTTCTAAATTTTATCTTCGCATAATGATGCTGCTTTGCATATCTATAGCCGCTTTCATCCGATGATCTCAGTGCATTCTACCAACTGTTAATTAATTCTCCAAACACCCTGGCAAAGTTAGTAAGAGGGCTTTATTTGGGCTGGTTTTGGTCTAAATTCCTTAAGGGGAGGGTAAACCGATGCAGGGGGAGGCTGCATGGGATGTTTACAGGCACTTGGAGAGCCATGGACAGCACAACAGCCCAGGAAACGGGTCAGGAAAGTCAAATTAACCAAATCCTGTAAATGCAGCCGCAGAGACACACAGTGAACACGTCGCCTGGTCCAACAACTGCACGTCCCTGGTTACCAAAGGATCACGATTCAGCTTCAGCATGGTGTTAAATGGGATGTTCCCAGACCCGCAAAGCTGTGTTCAACAACTGTGGTTTCCATGGCTCCTCCAGACCACGTTCCCATGTGGTTTCGTGCCAACGCATGTCTCAGCACAGAGCCTAACTCCTCACCTTTTGGGTCTCAAATGCTCTGGAAGATGCACGTACAGGGCGTTTTTTCCTTGGGGTCTTTGCTTTTGTCATGCTTGGCATCGCTTTCCTCACAATCTAAAGCAAAAACACTTTTATACCCAGAGGGATCTATTTTTCATCACCTCGCAACAGCACAGACCAAGAATAACTTTGCCAAAAGTTAACAAACACACACACACCGTCCTGAGGCAAGAGTCAGCCTGGCAATATATGCCTGCTCGTCACGAACGGAAAAACATCGCAGGGCCCATCTCTAACCCAAGCCATGACGACTGCCGCTCCCGCACCGTTGAAAACGCAGCATGGGTGGCACGTACGATCCTATCTGCCAACTCCAGCTAGCCTCACTCCGGCTCCAGAGGAAAATGCTTTGCCAAAATAACATCACTTCAAGCAGAAAGATCCAGCATGTAGGCATTTAGCATGCCCAGGGGACTGTTGGAATAAACCGCAACAACAAACCTGCAGAGAACTGAGTTGGCAAACCCAGGAACACCAAGGCAGCCGCGGTCCTTACCTCAGTTCTTCAGAAAACGTTTCCTACTTTATCTAATGCCATTGACTAGTTTGGACCATCACTGCAAGAAGCAGGCACCCCAGCTGCAAATCAGCTGCTGCATCTTGTCGTTTGCTGGAGCAAAACCACCCAAGTTACACCTCAAGTTTGAGGGCAGGAGAAAACATCTCCAGCTGTTGAGCTGGTGGGGGAAAAAGTAAAATAAAAATCACTTTCCAAGTTGCCTGAGGACAACTGTACACTTGAAAGGGGAAGCATTTGTGTGGGCGACTCTGTATTACTCTCCATCTCTAGGGTAGGATCCATTTCGGCAGCCCAGGAGGACTCTGATGGGGTTATGTCTGTGTTTGCCTCTTCTCCCACTTCCAGACTTGTTGACACAGCTCATGAAACACCGTCTTCTAGGAACACAAGTAAATGAGACAGATCACAGAAACTACCGGTACTGTTAGGTCACTGCAATTCTGAACCGGTAGCAGCACAAGTTACTCAGTGCAGCAGTGAAATCATTCAGCATTAGAGGCTGAAATTCAAGATGCATTGAAGTCAAAGGGAACGCATCCACCAGGCTTTGGATCAGCCTGCAAAGCACATGGAGCGCGTGGGCGCTTTCTCCTTTTGCCAGGGACAATCCAAGCAAAACTCAACCTCCTTCTTCCTTCAGCTGAAAGAAAGCATCAACAGAAAACTGAAATTTTGGCCTGGAAAGAAGCCAAGCGCTTCTGAGAGCCGGCCTGTGGTCCTCGCACTGAGGATAATGAGAATTACTGAAGTGCCTTTGAAAAGTGCCTTGAGACCGTGCCATGTTACATCCTACTATAACACATGGATGGATGCAGGAACCACCTGACGTGGACCAGGGCAAGGCTCCCACACCAACCGCAGGGTCTGCAGTCTCGTCCTCCCCGATGGCCGGGCATCTCGCGCTGCTGCAAGGCAACACACGGCGGCTCTCTGAGCCTCTACGGCAGATGCAGGCAGTCAGGTTGTGCCAGGATCTGCCAGGGAGCTGTGCCTGGTGCGCGGGACCGTGAAGCAGGAGAGATATAGCAGTGTGTGGGGGGGGTCCCCTCAAAAAAACTGTCCTTATAAGGGGCCCCACAGTGAACTGCACGGCCCCCAGTGAACCACATACATCCCCAGTCTCCTTGCACACTTCTCTGTAGGCAGCGGAAAGCGGATATTCGAGACGTCCCTTGGTCAGATCAGTCAAGTCTCCCATCTCTGACAGCCCATAGCAACGGCTGCTGCAGGCAAAGATGCAAAAACCTACCCACTGAATCAAAAACCTTATTGAAAGTTACAGCATAACCCACTCAAAGGAAAATTTCCATCTTGTCCCCTCCCTAGAGTTTAGCTTATGCCCTAAAGCAGGAGGACTTGATCTCAATTCCAAAACTCATAGATGCTTTCAAATCCCTGTTTTGCAGCTCTGGCCACTCTAGTAACTGTATATAATGGAGGGAAATCTCTTTGCTGGAGAACTGCACAAAACAGCTTGGCTGAAAGGCAGCCACACATTTGTTTGCTTGACCTGCTTTTCTCACAACCTGAAAAGACCCACGCTAGCAGGAAACCCAGCACATGTTAATGGTCCACGCAGCACCATGCGGGGTACACACCAACGGCTGCCTCAGCACAACTCGGCTGTGGAGAGACGACAGGGACAACAACCCACCGTGCCAAGGAAAGAGGAGCAGTTAAAAAAGAAGCAAGCAGAAATGGGGGAGAAAAACACTTTTTCAGACTCTGCTGCCAATTGTTTTCCTCAAACACTGGATCCTCCTCCCAGCCCACCCACGGCAGGCAGGCTGACCCCGCAGCACGCTTTCTTCAGGCAAACAACTGGGGAACATGTGCAGCCAGGCAGGTTTTGTGTACCAGCGTATTTGGGGGCTTGCCAGCTACTGGCTGCATCCTTGTTCTCCTCTCTTTGAAGGAGAGGTTTTCCATGGCACAAGAGCAGAGAGCAAGCAGGCCAGATGCTTGGGACATCCTAACGGGAGCCGTGGCCGGGTTTCTCGTGTTGCTTCAGGCACCTCTGACACGGGGCAGGCATGTTTGAATGCAGGGTGCTGAGCGCTGTTGCCTGGGGGCACTGAGCACTTCTGACACCCAGAGAAGTGCGGCCTACGCAGCCCAGGGAAAAGGAGCTGGGGACCAGAACAGACACCCCTGTCCACAGCCACCAGTGAACAGTGGGGTAGGTGAGGGACATGACAGATGTTGCCTGCACAAGGAGAAGTGGATGTGAATAAATGCAGGCTGGCAACACAAAGATGTCCCTACATCAGAGCACAGCTGAAGTGCTAAGGCTCTGGACCAGGATCCCCAGGGGGATAATAGGACCAAAATCCTAACTACTCTAGGATGGAGCATGATGGGCTTATGAAAAAGGATTATAAGGCCGAGAGCTCGTGACCACAGGGGTTGCACTCGATGACTCAGTCCCTTCTGTCCTGCATCAAAGAGCAGCATCTGTTTATGTCCTGCAGCCTCAGTGAAGAATTCCCTTTTTTATATATAAGCCACGTCCTGCCTTACAGACCAGCTCTGGTATGGCCACAGGGCAGAGCGCTGATTTTTTTTTAAGCCGGCGTGATGTTGTCATTACAGCAGCCCGCTGGCAGCTCTTCCAGCCTGCACAGCACCTGCCTTCGCTGCGGCAGAGCAGGCCGGGCTAGCCTGGCAGCCCGGAGGGGACTCCTTGCCCCGTCGCGGCTGCCCACTGCCATCCTGGGCCTCCCTCTGCCCCTCGTGACCCGACTGCCTGCGGAGAGAGCTGTCGAGGGCTGAGAGACACGACCCCGCTTATTGCTTCTCCCAGCCCGGCTCATGGTGCTGCTCTTCCAGCGAGCCTGAAACAAAACCTGCCCTGGAGCTGCGGGGTGATCTAGATGCAAAAGTCCTCCTGAGATAGCTGGCTTTAAATAGGAAACTCATCCTCCTTTACTGCTGGGGCATAGGAAACTCCCAAGTCCCTAACTTGTTCCTCTTTCCCAAGAGAGCCTGCTCCTGCGGGTTTCCAGATGGCACAGTGTTAAATCAGAGTCCAGGGCAACTCTCTGGCCCCGTAGCTCCCAACCAGGCGGGTAGAGAAACAGGGACCAAGAGAAGGCAGAACGGGTTTGTTACTCTGGGCGCGTCCCGGATTGCTTCGCTCTGTCATGGTGTTTGCAATGTGGACATACCTTCACGGAGATGGCGTGTGCTACGGTCTGCTGGGACCAGAAGCCTCGCTGCACCCAGAGATATCACAGCGGTAGGTCCTCTCCTGCCCTCCTGCAGGGCCAGCGAGCTGAGGAGGGGGCCGCTGCGAGCGCAGAACTCCGGGCAGGGAAGACTCCTTGGGAAGCTGCTGGCTCGGCCCCATCTGGAACAAATTAGCAAAAGAGCTGTTTGTCAGCTGCTTCCACATTGACGAACGGCTGAGATTTTACACCACTAGCCTCCCCCAGAATGAAAACTAGACAGGCAAGGAGATTTATTACTCACAAACCTCACAGGATTACGAATGCCCCATGGAAGAAGACCTGCCTGAGAGAAAGTTTTTAACTGGCACACAAGAAGAGGACAGCCTCGCCAAAATTACCTCGGAGCATGGAAAATGGAGCAGATCCCTGGCTGGATTAAGCGATGGCATCAGCAAATGCAGAGTTTGAGAAAGGGGGTGAAACAGAGGAGACGAGGGCTCTGACTTGAGGACCACCCAGGAGATGAAAGATGCTTTCTCAAACTGCTTCTCAGCCCCGCAGCTTTGGATGGTGCCTACATCAAATTCAGAGACCTTGATGATCTCCCAGAGTGATCTAGTCGCAAATGACTTCAACAGAGTTTGAGATCTCGGGGAACTGGATCTGGTCTCATCTTTGGTGAGGGAGGGAATGAGTTCGTCTGCGAGAAACTGTCCCTAGAGACATCTGCACAATATTTTCATAGATTTTTATAAGTCTTGTTTACCTGTTCCCAAATTGCAGGAACCATTTGTATTTCTTTGTTGTTAAGTTTTCCACAAAGCTTTTCTAAAAATCAAAATTGTGTTTGAAACAGATATTGAACATGTTTTGTTTCCTGACAACCACACGTAGAGATTCAATTTGTATATGCTTCTCTGAATATGTCACACTGTGATTGCTCACACATTAACTGACACAGAGCAGGATGGGAAGCGCTTTTTCCTGTTCTATGAGAATTTTGGAGACTAATAAAAACACCAATGGTTTTGAAACAGATTTTAACATTTTGTAATGTGTAAAACAATGTTTTACTAGAAGGGAACCAAAATAAAACACCATGTCAGACAAAAAAAAGGATATTTTAGGTTTTGAAACACAGCAGTACGGAAACTTAAAACTATTTTCCTCATCTCCCAAATTAAAAGGATTTCAAATAGGAAAAACTGCAGAACAGACAAGGAAGATTTGTCTTGCAAATAGTCTCGGTTAAAATAAATCAGACATTTTCTGCTGGAGCCCAAATCAGAAACTGCTAACCAGATCTGGCCACTCCTGCAGACATCATCATCCTTTCTCCCTCCCAGAAAAATCCTCTTCTCTTGACAGCATTGGCTCATGCATTTCCTCTAGAAAAACAAAGATAACTGACTTCCACCCGCTGTACAGACATATAGTAAACTTTTGCACTGCTAATTATTCTACATGCAGGGACATAACTTCCCCCTTGATCTTCATTAGAGAGGAGGGAAATTCCAAAGTTTCAGAGGTTTTGTTATTGTCTTGAGAACTACAGGAGCAACTCAAGAAATACATCTAGCAAGACAAGACAGAGGATGGGTTTTGGAGGTGGTGCAGAAGCTCAGGCACGGGCTGGGGCTGTGGAGCTAGGTTGGAGAGCTCCCAGCAGCAAGTTTTTCATCTGTCCAACATTCCTACAGCTGGGAATTACAAAGGCGGAAAGAAAAGAGAAAAGGAAAAAAAAAGAAAACAAAACCCCAAACCTGCATTCATTTTAGTGGTGTAAATGCAAGATCTGCCTCAAATTCAGATCTGCGGCAAGACAACGGGAGTCACGTTTGCTGCAGCAGCGCCTCGCTGCGCCCGGGGCCTTGCGGCACCCCGTGACGGAGCAGGCAACACACCTGATCTGATCCTCGCTGCACCGTGCTACTCCCACACGTGTGCAGAAACGCACTTGCCGACCCCCCCTTATCGCACACACCCTTCCCCAAGCCCCCTGGGCCTTTAATGCACCCACGCTCCCACTCCTTGGATTTTATACACCCAGCAGGATGGCTTACGCAGCCGGCCGAGGGACCTGGAAACGGTGACGGCTGCTGGTGGCAGGCGGGTGGGGAGGGGGAGAGAGGGAGAGCGCAGCAAAGAACGGAGGGGAATATATGTGTTTTGAAGTGAAGTTTAGCTCCAGGGTTAACTGCATGATGAATGACGGCAGGTGCATACTTAACAGCATCACATTAGTGGAGTCCTCTTCCCTCGCTGCCCACTGCAGTGCCAATGTAGCATCTCTACTGCAACGAACGCTGTTTCAAGGTTACTTAAGCAATAAATTATGTTATATGCTTAACATCCCCGCCGACAACACCCACCCATGACTCGTTCATCCTCCCCATTTATTTTCCCTTCGCAGATGCATGGCTGGAAACCTGCTCCGTCTTTCACCACATTACAGAGAAGGAGGAGCCACTTCCACTCAACAAGCTGTGGAAACAGCTACAGCTCGATAATTAGAACAGGGGCCAGATCCTCCATTGCCAGAACCTCTCTTGGCTCCGCCAAAGTTTTGGGAGCTGTGCTGATTTACACCAGCCACTGATCTGCTGCCAGGAACATACCAGGCAAACCAGCAGGGAAAGTCTGTAGCGGGTTCAGGCACAAGGCAAAAAATGCAAGGGACAGTGGCCGAGCTGCTAAAGAGGGAATTGTTATAGAGTCATAAGGCTGCAAGAATCCCTGCTCCGCGGCCAGCTTGCCATCAGCCTGCAACCTCTGTGCCGTTGCCTGCGTGAAGCAATTGCAAAATCCCCTCAAAATGGCACATACTCACGTTGAAGCAGTGATTCTGCCTCCAGTTTTAACTGGACACATCAAGAGAACTGATCCCAGGAGTCAACCACCCCTTTTTCCCCCACCAGTCCCAGGAATAAGCAGCAAGTTTCAGTCCCGGAGACATCCTTCCTCACGCAGGGACGAATGCTTTCTTTCTAGCATTGAGACAGGAGCCGACCCAATTTCACATCCCACATCAGCTTCTCGGTTAGATGCATCTAAAACAGCAACGCATCTGCTCCTCCATCCCTTGGCACCAAGCACGCCCCGGGGTGAGCAGCGCAGAGGGCCAGTGCGACCATCCTTTGCCGTGATGCCATATGGCTCCGTCAACAGCAGTGCCTGGCCTGCTCTACCGTCAGACCTCTACGTGCCAGATGCCCTTGTAGGCAGCTGCACGCAGGATTAAGTGCAACGTGTTCAAACCATGTACAATTATGTGCAACCATTTCTCCACTGCAAATAGATGGAGTACCAATGGAGCAGCAGTTACGGTCTTGCATTAGTAATTTCCAAAGGACAGTTGTGTGGCCACTGTCCATTACAGCCAGGGCAAATGAAGATGAATGAAAGTGAGCTTAGATGCTCCATATGCCTCTGCTCGTTTACTGCAGGGAGGCCTGGATTACGTGAAGCATCAAAAGGGAAAGTTTGCAAGGCAAAGAGTTACAATTCCAACCTGAATCTCAGAATATAATGTATTTAGCTGCAGATGCAAGTCAAAGCACCTGAGATTTCAGTGATTTTAAGCATTAGCAAATGGGATCTGGTCTCTTCTCGTCAAGATTTTTTTTGCCTGTCAGTCCTACCTAGTACTACTTCTCTATTGCTTTGCAGCAGTGGATCTCAGAGAACTTATTGGCTATAAACCCCAGCAGCACTAGGTGAGAGATGACCAGTGGCATTCCCAAGCTGCAGAGGAACTACCAAGGAATAAAGCCACAATGAAAATGTGAACCTGGGAAGACCCTTAGAAGCAGTCTCAGAGGAATGGAGCACCAGCAGGTCCCAGCAACTTCACTGGGTACCAGGGGAGGGGGGCAGAACATGGAGCTAATTAAGGAATATACCCTCAGCATCTCAAGGCTCCAGGAAACAAGAGGCAAAATAAGCTTCACAGAAATGTCTGAAAATTTGCCTGAATTTCAAGGTCATGCAGCAAATCAGGAAGAACAGGACCCAGGTGTCCTGAGCGTGATCCCTTTCTACCCTAATCAGCATGGCCTCACATAACCATTTGAACAATTGGCTTATTTCACAAAGTGACTTATAGATGCTATTGTAAGCAGATCCAGTCAATATATTTATTTTCCTTTTGATATACAGCTACAATAGGAAGCCATGCATGAAGTTTATTAAACCTGGCTAATTTTCTATCAGTTCTGCAAAGTATCGATTCTTTGCATACAGTTATCTGGCTCAGCCTCAACTTGGAGAAAGAATCATTTAAAAAAAAAAAAACCCAAGAAAGCATCCAATTTCTCTGAAACAAAGTTAATCTGAGACGGCAACGTGTCACTGTCCTCATGGGCAGAGCCCTTTGATCGATCGAGCCAAAGACAACTGTGTTATTTAGGAGCCATTTGCAAGCTGGCAAATTAAGCAAGGATTTTTTTTTTTTAAAGGGCTGGTGGGGGGGGGGGAGAAGTAGCAGCTTTACAATGGCAGTAAAACATCCAAATGATTTCTTTCCCCTGGCAGGGCCAGATTCTGCAGATTTTAGGGGCAAGAAAGCAGCACAGAAGGATCTGCCCCTCTCCATCTCCCCAAGCCCAATGCAGGGACTGAATTCCCTTTGCTGCACCAATATTTTGACATCCTGGTGAGTCAAGAGCAGATCTGGCCTCCAAAGGGGTACGGGGCAGGATCCTCACATGCAGTGCAAGTGGGGAGGAGGCACCCCAAGTGCTGTACTAGCAAGGTGCAAGCATCACAGGAGCATGAACATGTCCATAGGAGCCGCAGGTGCTCCTGGCTCACGGTGCAAGCAGCTCCGAAGCAGTGAAGCCTGGAGCAAGGCGACAGGGAACAAGGTCTGGTGTTTGCATGGGTCTTCTCCTCCCTGCATCCCGGTGGGTGCCTGGCCCACGTCTGCCTCCTTGTGCTGTTCTCAAGCCTCCCAGGCAGATAATGCTTCTGAAGCCACACGTTCCTGAAAGTTCTTGAGAGCACAACTGAAAACCCTGTCCAGCAGGAACTTCACAAACCTAATCCCCGATTCTCTGCCTTTCTCAGAGCATTTGCATAGTAAAACCAGAGGCAGGGAGTCTTTTATCTTTAAATCTTCATGCTTAACTGGTATTCTGCACAAACAAACCATTATCATGGCCATTTTGTGATGGAAACCAGCAATAAATGTAAAGATGCTATCTAAAACAATATGGCAACATGCTTTACCACATCAATCTCGTGGTGCCTACACTTAGATTAGCATGTCAGGCCAGTTTGCAGCGACTTCCTTTGGTTTAACTTAACCTGCTGCTTCTCCTGTGCCGTAGGCTGCTCGAGACCAGCTGCGAAGCATCATCATACAAGACAGAACATATGCACACGTAAACAAATTAAAGCTATCTCCAAAACAACAGGCCCCTGGCTTCCTGGAAGAGCTGCAAAGAGAAACTTAATCAACAGCAGCGGGTGAAACGGTAAAGGGGAGGAGATGGACCTCTGCTAATGAAGGCAGCGCTTGCAGATTGCAAATGCTTGCTCGCAGCACGCGAGGAGGGAACGGCAGGGTCAGCAGCACGAGAAGCGTGCGGAGCCTGCAACCACGCTGGCTCCAAGGAAGGTCTGGGCTTCGCAGCGCAGGGCAGCCAGTTTAAGCACATGCAAAAAGAGCAAGGAGCTGAGCCGGGCACAGGCTCAGCCTTGGCCCTGCGTGTTACGGCAGGTTAGAGCTGCAGCTATTGTGGGTACATTAGGGCTGGTACCATGTTCTTTCCTGGCTTCACCGGGTCCCTCCCCAGGGGCTCGTTAACAGGCTGAAGTTGCAGCAAAATCAGCTGCACACCAAACTGTTAAACCTCTGCGCACCTCTGTGCAGATGCTTTGGTGTCAGTTTAAGCCTGCCTGCCACTGGCTTCACCTCGCGTCTTTAAACGAGGGAGTGCCGACACAGAAAAATGAAATAGCAGAAACCTTTCCCTTTGCTTTCCAGCTGCAGGCTGGTCCCTCACCCCAGCAAGCTCTCTGCCAAGTTGGATATCCTTCCCTGCTCAAAACCTCTGCCTTGGCTCTACAGGCCCAACCAGAGGGCAGTTGCTTGCAGTGTATCCTCTGGGCGCTCATGGCCAGTGAGATTAAACCAGAACAAGTCTTACTGAAAAGTGTGTTAATTTAGCATTAAGGAAAACACATTTAAAAAAAGCCACTCATGCACATGCCTCGTTGTTTGCTCCTTTCTAACCTTACACTTCGATGAACAGCTAAATCTAACTGGTTTTAAATCCTCTTAACCTGTAAGAGCAGGGCAGCCAGTGTATGTTCTCTTAGCAAACCTAGAAACCCTTTAAGATATCCCAGGGCCTCTTAGAAGAGTTCTTGCAGCCTGCCTCCTTGCTCTGCAAGCTAGACCCACTTCTATTTGCCAGAAGAAAGCGCTGGAGAAACAACTGGGAGCTCCAGCTCCTCCTTGCCTCAGGCCACAGACTTGGGAGCAGACAGGCGGAGCGTGCCACTCGCAAATCCCCCGGTGTGATAACAAGCTGTCAGGGCATCCAAAAGCATGAGCAAACTGTCCCCAGCCATAACGGGGTTACGTTTGCTACGAGTGGGTCAGAGCTGCTTTACCTCAAGAGGATGCAACAGCTATAAAAGCAAGTTTTGGACAGTCCGACTTGTGACAGGCCACTCCATTCACGTGCTCACAGCCTGACATATGACCCAAACACCCCGAAAGCAACCCAGCTACGGGAGAACGCTCTCACTCATCTCACACATACAGTTAGTTGTGGGCAAGCCTGATTTTGAGCAATGGGCCGTTCTAGTTTAAAGCAGGTAGGAGCTGGCTCGCACTTAGACACGTGGTGAAAGGTATAAACTGCTTCGTTACTGTGTGCACCTTGCTCATGAACACCGGCTAAACTGATGGGGGAGAAAGTTTTGACAGATGTGCGCCCACAAGCAAAACTACCATGGCTTATTGTCACACCTGCAGGTCAGGCAGATGTTTCCTTTCAGATACAGATGTGTCAAGGGAAGACATCACTGCCCGACAGTGCTGTTCACTCACTCCTTGCCAGATGTTCCTAGGACCACAGCCCTGACAACTAACAGTAGAGCATTTAAAATAACTAGCTGATTTAATACAAGTGTTGTCTTAGTCCTAAGCAGTTAGAGGTTGTTTTATGTCCTAGACTACAAAGCTTTGTATAGCTAGTTTATTATATTTTTAAAACCATCTTAATATAACAGTAGACGATCTGCTATTCATCTTAGATGAGGCAGGAGGAAAGCTAGAGTCAGACTAATAGTAGAAAAAAATAAGAAAAATGTAATAGCCTAGACCCTGTTACTGCACAACCTAAAATCCCCTAGAAGCATATGAACAGAAATCAGCTTCTTTATTATGTCCACCATAAAATTCATGGAAGTTCATTGCTTTTTCTGCTTTTCAATTTCCCTCTCCAGAAGAAAGGGGCCATATCTGGGACTGAAACATGAAGTCTTATTCTGCACAAAGGATCAGTGGCTCCACTCAGAAAGCAGAACAGCTCTAATACTGTTCTCCTGGTAGTCAGGAAAGCTGTAATTCTTTATTTCTGAGCATCTTCTCTCAGTCAATATGTATGCGGCACACCAGACCCGGCGAACATCAAATCGAAAGCAGAGAGGCCCATGCAGCCGAGCGTCTGCATAGCTCCAGGTGGGTTCCCAATTCACCACGTCAGCAGAAGACACCAACGCCAACCATCAGCACTTTCAGCATCGGCAGCGCCAAGGGGATTTCAGGGAAATTCTTCCTCCCTGGCTGCTTCTGTCTAGGTGGCAACATCTGTGCAGATCCTTGAGCATCACTGCCAAGCGGCAGCACTCCTTCCCTCTCTGAGCTTACTCTTTCCTTCTGCCCCAGCAGTGTCCTCCTTTCTAACCTTCTCATTCCACATTCTAACTCTTTTCTGAAGCAGCAAGGTCTCCACTGCAAGGGGGGGAATCTCTTCAGACCATTCCCCTCTAAGCAGGCAGGGAAACCCCAGCCTGTTTTGCGTTGCAGGAAGCCCACGATGATTCCTTACAGTGCTCCTGCTGGCTCTGAGTCTGGATGAGCTGCGTCTCCTACTGCTTTTCCACCCCATGCTAATTTTCTAACTCCTCTTCCAAGACAAGCCGCCATTTAGGATAAGCAAGGCAGCTTGAGCGGTACAGACCCGCACAGCCCTTGCAAAAGCAGTTCTGCCTCACTTAGGTATTACACCCTGCCACGGGGCTGTGGTCCGGCACGCAGCTCTGGGGGAGGTGAGAGCTTCTCCACGCAGCTCCTCCGGCTGCCTGGAAACCCCACATCCGCCTCGCTGCCCTGCGGGAGGCTCAGTGCCCTGCCGTGCAGCTACCGCGAAGGAGCAGGTCTCCAAAGGGCTGTGCTGGCACGAATCCCACCCGCGCAGCGCAAGCCGGCAGGGTCCCCTCCACCACCGCTGCTAGAAGAGCTGCAAACACAGCTTTGCCTTTGCAGGCGATTCGGCTCCACCTGTGCAGCCCCATCCAGCTCCCCAAACCCAGCAATTTCCAAATCCGGGTCCCCTCACTCATCAGAAGGGGCTTGCAGGAGCTAAGCTTTTTTTTTTTCCCCCTGCAAAGCAGCAATTCCATTTTCCTCCGGCCTTAAGCAGCTCCCATCCATCTCGCGGCATTACAGAGCCCGTGCTGGTTGTTCGGCTGCCGCGAGTAATAACAGCTTGTACCGCCCAGATTACCCCAGGGAGCCGCACACCCGGCGTTGCGGGGTCCCTCGCCAAGGGGGAGAGCGGGAAGGGGCGGTGAGGGCAGGGGGACACGTGGGCCAGGAGGAGATGGGCGCCCGGCGCCGCCCTCCTGGGGGAATGCGACACCATGGGGGAGAGAAGACACCAGGGATATTTGGGAGAGAAAGTGATGGAAAAACGGAGGATCTGGAACAGCGGTGCACCCACACCATCTCCATGGCGTCTTATCACCTGGCAGAGGCTGCTTCCCCCCCCCCCAAGCGAGGCACCATTTTGAGTCCAGCGAGCTCCTCACCACAAGGCCATGGTGGGGCAGCTGCCACTGCAGACAGCAAGAGGAAAGACATGAAGAAAGGCAGAAGCGGAGAAGAGGGACGCTGAAGGAAAGTGGGCAGGAGGAAGGAGGGAAGGGCAGGGCACCGGGCAGGGAGGCAGCCCCCACCCCAGCCGGAGAAGCTTCTGGAAGGCGGCGGCAGGCAGGAGGCGTCGCCGCCATCTTGGGCTGCCTCAGAGGCCCCGCCAAAGGCCTCCCCTGGGACCACGGACATCGTCCCCGCCGTCCCGGCATGCGGCACCCGCTCCTCTCCCCTTTCCGTGCGGTGGCCGCACTCTTGTGCCTCCAGCAGGAAGGCGGCACCAACGGCACCGGGCCGGGCAGCCTGGCCCTCGCTGCGCCCCCGGGGCCGCCCCGCCTTGCCGGGGAAGGGCCGGCTCTTGGCAGCGCCGCCGCAGCATCCTCAGCGCTCACCTGCTGGCGCCGTGGGGCCTCCGCCAACTTGCAGGGCCTCGGGGACCCGACGCTTGAGCAAGGTCCCGCAGGTACCTTTGCTGCTGGAGCAGATGCTCGGCCTCGGAGGAAGAGCCATGGGCTGAGCAAGGCACTGCCACCCTCCTCCAGCAAGGGTGCTCCAGGGAGCTCCTGCCACCACGCCAGCGGGTGCCTGATGCTCCTCCTGGACCACCTTTACCACAGCCTGATCCTTCCCGCCTGCAAGGTGACCAGCGTCCTGGCTGCTGTAACAACCAACATCCACCTTGCTGCGAGGTGCCTGAAAAGGTACCAACGGTGGAGGTGGAGCAAGGAGCGGCAGCTGCTCACCAGCGCGCTTGGCGGTGACACCGGCTACGCCGAGTGTGCCATCTGCCTGGGGACCTTCGAGCAGGGCGAGGCGCTGAAGGTCCTCTCCTGCTCCCATGCCTACCACGGCAAGTGCATCGACCTGTGGCACCGTGCACAGCCCCGCGGCAAGACCTGCCCGCTCTGCCTGCGGCGCGTGACCGCGGTGGTGCTGATCCCCCTCCGCCATGCCCCGCGCATCCGCCAGGAGGAGGAAGGTGGACACGAAGGGAAGCAGGAATAACTGGGAAAGGCTCACCCCAACTTCCTCTTGGCAAGTCAGGACTCCCCCCGCCACCACACACTCCCTCCTCCACCATCCTCGTGACTCCAGCTCCAGCTCAGGCCTCCTGGGAAGCACCAAGTGCAGCACAGGATTAAAAAAAACACATGGAAATGAAGGAGCAGGGAATAAAGCCTGAAAGAACAAATGAAACACTTGAACACACATCCTTGGCTCTCCCATTTTGGGCTGCTGATCAAATCCAGGCTGGTTCCCAGCCGGAAGGTCTGCAAAGGCCACAAGCGCAGAGCCTGAGCAGTAATACAGGCTAGCTCTTGCCAAGCCCTTAGCAGGTCTTGCTGTTCCTTTTCTCACTGTGCCTCTCCTCGAGCTCTCCCTCACCAAAGCCTGCAAGAACAGGTTCATTACCACAGTTACCTGGTAACTTTTAGCATAGGACTTAGACTGATGAAACACTCTCCTCCATATTCAGATTTTCACATGCGGATAGTTAAAATGAACAAAAAAAGCTGAACAGAGGATGTTTTTGCTTGATGCCCAAGGTTCTCGGGGCATTTTGCCAAAGCTGGAAAAGGCAAGATATTTCCATTAAGATTTTCCCATAAAGAAAATGTCTTCCTCGCTTGCAGGGCGAGCAGCTGAAACTGGAGTCCATTTCCAGTGATGGGCAAAGTTGCAATGGCCCAGATTTGCTCAACTGCCTTTTTTAATTGTAGGCACTAGCAGATTATGGGTACTTTGTAGCAGGTCCATAAATGCTTTATAATCTGCTGTATGCATTAGAGCCCAGATTATCATGCTTGTACTTGGTAATAACACAGAGGAGGGATTGCCCGGACCCCTGGGAAATCCACGCAAAACACCTGGGCAGGGCACATGGTGCGGAGGGGGATGGTGCACATGGCAGGGCTCCCACAGACCAGCTCTCTATCCTTCTCCCACTTAAAGCTGGCTCTGGTGCTCTCTGTGCCACCTCTATAATTTGCCTGCATCTGCTCTCGCTTCCTCATTCACGCACACTGGCAAATAGCAGAGCACAAAACCTCTCCACATATACAGCTCTTTCTCATCTATCCAGCTCATGTTTTGGGCAGTGGCTCCAGTTGTTTCAGCTGTCTATTCTGTAAAAACATTGGTCATTCATTCCTTTGATCCTAGATGAAAGGAGGTGGTTACATGCATCAGTTCCTAAATCAGCTTCTAGAAAAAACTCCACCATCACTAACAGGGTGCAGGTCTGCCTCGCAGCAGGCTCCCTGCAGAGCTGGGGGCTTGCTCAGTCGGCAGGAGGGAGGAAAAGTGCCCCACGGGTCTTAATAAAGAACTGGGAGTACTGGAAGTACAAAGGTTTGCACTGGAAGGTCACTAGATGGCCCCAGATCTTCCTTCACTGCTAATCCCTGGTACTTCGCTTCAGCAGCCTGGTCCTCACTAATGCTACAGCATGACCCTAAAGGAGCAGCATGCCCTTACAAAAGGGGCACTGAGCTCGAAATAGGAATACCTGCCAAGATGCCTTAAGCAAAGCACTTACCCCCCCCCCCCCATTGCTTTCTCCACTCCTGGCCTTCGGCTATTCACAGCAGACAATCTGTTGCTACACATCTGTGCGATGCCCACTGCCCACAGACCTAATATAGATAAAGAACAAGTCTGATTATTTACAAACTCACATCACAACCCTGTCAGGCTGCTCTTCTCAAGCTGCAAAAAGCCTCCAAGGGAAAAAAGCTGTACAGACTTATTCCAAGTTAAATCAATGCTGGATCAGAAGCCAGTAATACATGTTCTGCTGGAGTTGCAACAATGTCCACCTGAGTCAGTCTCCTCTGAATCTTAGTTTGAACTGTTTCAGCGGGACCAAGGTTGGATTCTGCAGGCAGTTACACAGGGCTAAATCAACACTAAACTCCTCTGGGCAGAGCAGGCTTTGCTGTGGGATGTAAGCAGGAGAAGCTGGTTTTATATGCCTACTCCTGCACTAAGTGATAGCCCCAAAGAAGGGGTATAAAGGAACACAGGGACTTCAGGGGTGGTGAAGCAAGGGATCTGTTAATAGAGGTAAACAGTCTTTTCCTTTCTAGCTTGTATCTTTGTTCAAACTGTAAAATGGGACCCCATTCCCTGTAATTGCTCCGCTCTTGCACACAACTGCTGTCTCCCACGTGTGGCCTGTTGACATTTAAATAAATTGCAATTATTCCGATGAAGTAGATTGCAGGGACTCCAGAGAAAATGGGTCAAGAGTACATCCAGGAGCATCTGCAATGTATTTAACTCATGAATACAACAGGGGCAGAGCAGGAAGGAGTAGAGTGCTGGCTGTAATGCATGCAGCATGGGGCTGGAGGGGCCTTCAGGACAGCCTGGCACAGTCCCATGAGGGGGGTGGGAAGCTCGGCTCAACCTCAGCCAGCAAGAGCCAAAGCCTTCAGGACACCAGAGAGAGGAGCCAGACAGCAGTGATGCAAATGGACAGTGTGGAGGGGAACCAGAGGATGGGGCAGCTCTTCAGCCCTTTGATTAAAGACAATCTTGGCCAAAATCCTTCTACTGCCTTCCTCTCCTTCCTTCTGCAAAAGGATTTAGGGATTTCAGAGGCAGCTAAGGGAAGGAAAAACTATCTCACACTGCTTGTGGGTGGAATATGGGCATCCTGCTCCCCATCCAGACATCAGCTTCACTTCTTCCCTCACTCCCCAGTCTTCTCCATACCCCATTCCCTTCTTCCTCACACTCCAGCCTTTTCTCTTGGAGATGATCTGTCCCCTTTCATCCACATCTCCTTATGGGGCAGTGCTAGGTGTTAATGATCTCCTGGTTGGGACTGCTAACACCCAACTTCTCTTGGGTGTGGTGAGGCAGCCAGGATGGCTGCCTGTACCCTGCACATTCTAGGATATAAGAGAGTGTGCTGGAGCAGCCAGAAGATAATGGCATGCATGCTCAGGGTGGGAGACAAGCACAATGCATGTATGATCTACACAGCAGAATATGAAGAGTATCAGCCAATCCTTCCTTGGTCCCACATCTGCCACAGCATACATACACAGCTGCTTGTCCGGCCCCAAAGACAGACCTATCCCTTATGCAGGTGACTGCTAGAGCATAAGGCTTTAATTTGGAGGCAGAAATGGAGAACTGAGTGCAAGAAAAGAGGGGAGGACTTCAAAGGAAGTTGGACAACAGTAGGATGATGGACGCCATCACAAGAAGCATAAGACCAAGCCAAAAATACACCCTCAAAGAGTTCTCCCAATGCACCTCCATTTCCTTTTTCATCTCTTTCTCTGCCAGGAAGCATTCAGCTTCCTCCCTCAGAAGGTTTTTGTTTTGTTTTTAAATGCATCAAAATGTCTTCTTGCAAGTGTAAAACTCTTTAGATGAGGGAAAATAAAATCGATTTGAAATCACAGCTGCTGGGAGTCTCTGGTACACACACACATACTGTCTGCTGACATTTTCTGTAGCTCTTTTCCCAGTGAAATCTGTCTCAAGCAGAGCCCAAGGGGGCTAGTAACGAATCAGTTGCCTAGTATAAGAGTGATTTTTTAACTACAGGTCCAACACAACTGCACCAGGAACCATGGGGCTACTCCCAAGTGGATCGTTAAACAAAAAGGGTTGTTTGTTAAAAGATACAGGTTTTTAGGGATTTGTGCTTCAGAATTGACCTGGGTTCACTGCATATCCAGAGCTAGTTTGTTCCAACAACCAGGAGAGCTATTGCCTCCCCATTGGGCTGGTGTTCCTCCAGGCACTGAGCAGTCACCATTTCTGAGTCAGGAATTGACTGAAAGACAGGAGCTTCCCTGATGAACACCACTCGGAGAGGGGGACACCACTTGTGCCTCATGCTTTTCAATCCTTTTTCAGCTTTTACCACAATAGCCATTTAGAAAAAAAACCCAAACCAGTTTTTATACCTAGAAGCTAAAGTTTATTCATTTGATCCCAGCAGCTGAGATTTTAAAGTAAATAAGGTGAATACCTCAAAATACAGAAGCTGACAACAGATTTCCCAAGCTCAACGACCATCCCCTCCTACCAGGACAGGAGTCCAAGCAAGTTTAGCCCCAGCTACAGCCCAGGTGTATCAGCCCCTTCTGCAAGCCCACTCTCTTGCATGCAGATCTCCTTGTGAAAATGCAGCTGACAGCTGAGAGCTGATTCCAGGCCACACAAATGAACATTTCAGCTTCTGCTAGCTGCAGTTCTGACAGTTACTAATCAAATTAGTTCAAATGACAAAACCCCCTCTACCCTAAGCAATTCCTCTGGCCTGGTATCAAAGGATCACAATTCTAAAGAAAAAAGTGAGTTCATTTGGCCAGTCTGAGCTGCCATATGAACCCCCAGCAGCAGAGACCAAGCCTAACAGCTCGCTCCCACTCTGCCATGTTTTTTAGGAATTGCTGTGGCAGCCACAAGGAAGCATTCCAGTTTACAAGGGGCACATTGCTGATGAGGACACTCATTTGTCCCACCTGCCCAACACCAGCAACATGATACCAGCATCCTACCAGGGCCCAGAGGAAGGGAAATTTGGCTGAAGGGAGATGAGACAGAAGCCACAAGCATGGAGCAGACCAAAGAGGAAGGGGAAAGAAGTGTTTAGGCAGGCTGGCAGTGATGTTACGTGAACCCAGTCTTGGGAAATAGCCACCAGGTGATGTCACAAAGATCTGCAGAAATGATGCAGGAGTGTTGCTTAGCAGCTGGAGACAATGATAGAGATGTGTTGCATCCTGGGAACTTCCACATCAGGATGGTGAACTAAAAGCCTACTGCAGAAGCCTCCAGGGCAGAAGCAGGGTTCGATCTCCATCCTGCTGCTGCTATTCCAGGTCATGACATGGTGGTAACGCCTAAATGGGATGATTCCTCTGTGATTGCATCTTACAGTCTTCCTTTGGGACCATCTCAGAAATCTGTATTCAGAGCTACTCAACAGCATTCAGCATGAATTTTCCGCTTCATCTTCTTCACTGTGTGGTTGCCACCTTCTTCTATGACACTGCTGTTGCAGAAACCTTCAGCCATGTGGTTTACAACCACAACTCCATGTGCGTTGCTTATAAAGCCCTGCCTGCATGCTTTGGGCCACCGCTCCCAGTAGAAGGGATGACAGGGTATATGATCAGGGTGACACCACCAAAAGCTTGCCATGCAATAGAGCATCTGCCAGCAACCAGTAACACCTCTGAGACATATATTGCACTCATACAGGGGTCTGGCTGCTCTTTTGTTGAGAAAGTTCTTCATGCCCAGCAGGCTGGATATGAAGCTGCTGTTGTGTACAATGTGGATTCAGAGAAGCTGGTGAACATGATGTCTGATGACAAGGAAGCCCAGCAGCAGATTGAGATACCATCACTCTTCACTGGACAATCGGTCTTCCTCCACTTGCAAAGGACTTTGAATTATGAGAAAGGGGCATACATCAGCCTTATACCACCCAAACACTATTTCAATCCTTGTCAAGATGCTGCTAAAATTTTATGGGACACAACTTGGCAGTACTGGCTACTCCTGATGAAATACCCCTCTTACTACATCCTGCACTGCATTGCATGGGAGTTTGGATTCATGTTCAATGTGATCATTGCCACTATCCCACTTGTGATTGGCATGAGCTGGTACAGGAAAGCCCGTCAAATAACAGTGCGCGCTTACCAGCGGGGAGACAAGTATGAAACCTGTGTCATCTGCATGGCAGAGTATGAGGAAGGGGACCAGCTGAAGATCCTGCCCTGTTCCCACGCTTACCACTGTGCCTGCATTGACACCTGGCTCCATACCCAGCCTGGGAAGAAGACATGTCCCTTCTGCAAGCAGCAGGTGAACACCCATGGGCAGTGTGTCCACCTGGATGTGAGAAATAACCCACCAGAGCACACTGGTGAGGGCTTGAATGAGGAAGAAGAGGAGGAGGAACAGAGCCATGAGGGCAGTGCATTCAGAGAAGGACACGGGGATGAGTATGTTGAGGGGGAGAAAGATGACTGTGCAAGCACAGTGGAAGAGGAAGGGTTTGATGACCTGGAAAACGGCACCATTTGAGCTGTGACTAGACTATGTTAACATTAAACCAAGGCAAACTTCCCTGTGCTTTCCCTCAGCTTTCAATCCAGGCTAGCTTTTATTGGGAAGCAATTAACAGTGCAGTTTTGGCTCCCTTCCTCTGGTTTCCACAATAAAAAAGGAAAAGGCAAGAAACTTCAGCTGGAAATATCAAATACTCCTTTGGTCAAATCAACAGGGAGAGGCAGACAGGAGGGGAGAAGAGGGAGGAGATTTAAGAACCTTTGATAATCACTGGGATCTGGTTTACATCTGCCAGGTTGCTTCCTCAATTCCCTCCCAAAACATATGTGCATGTACAGATGCACACACTGAACCTTGCTTTTCAGCAAGACCTAAGAGGAATGCCCAGAAATCCCAGGTGAGAAATACCTCCCCATGTATCCCAGTTAGCAGGAACCATTTCCTAGCCTAAGCCACAGTACAGAGGTAAAAAATGCAGGGTACTAAAACACAAAGCTGAAGTGACTCCCCCAACAGCAGTTGAACAGTACCAGGGCTGGGAGGAGACTGCAAGCGTCTAGCATCCCCCCAGCATCTCATCATCCAGCGCTGTGCCTGCAGATGCATGCTGTCCCCCACGTAGTGGCCAGCTCAGTAGAGTTTCCTGCAGAGGACAGCATGGCCTTTAACTATACAGGCAGAAAAACTGTGCTGGAAATATTGAGGGCACTTTAGACACTATTCCTTCAGACAGGAGGTGATGCCAGTGGGAGGTAGAGGTCTTTACAGCAGGATTCACTTTGTGGAGCTGGGTAGATAGAAAAAAGCGAAACACTTCTGATCACAGCATAATTGGCTGCTTTTGCCTGCTGGCTGGCCATCTCGCATGCTCGCAGATGCTGATGTGACAGGTACATGTAACCTCCTGCTACCTAGGTTGTTCCAGGTCATTATCCAAATGTGCCTAAGCACCTTAAGGGGAGCTGGATTTATGTACTAACATGATGCAAACAGATCTTCGCCTCTTCCCTAGATACATTGGACACAGTCATATTATTTGGGTAGCCTCTGAATACATTTCCATTTCTGCTTAGAACAGCAGAAGCAGAAATCAGTGCAGACTCCCCAGACTCATACCGATGGCTAACGCCCACTGTGGGTGCGGCATTCAGCCAAGTCACAAACTGCATATGGGGATACAGTAGCTGGAAACACTCACAAAACCACTATTAGCATTTAATCTCACATAAGAGAAAGGCAGAAAAACTCTTTACTAAATACTTCATGCCAAAAACTAAGAAAGTGAACAGCTCTAACATACTGTGACCAAGACAAACCTTCACAGCTGTACAAAGGCTAAATTCCTAGATCAAAGGCTCTCCTCTAAACATAAAACATCCTAATTCTTATGAGCAGTACCCAAGAAGTGGGCTGTCAGCAGATCACTATTAGGACCATGAAGCAAGACAACACAGCTATGACTAGCAAATGGGACTAGTGCCTTGCAGCATTTTGCTTTTGAATAGCTACATTAAGACTCTTGAAGCAGCAGGAGTTTAGATAATGCTGTCTGAAAACATCAGGTCTTAGATCTGAAAAGTATGCTCTCCGAAACCCAGAAATCCTAGCGACTTTTGAAAATACCAGCTGCAGTTCAAACAGACAGCACCCAGACTACTCTGGTATCTCCAAGGTATACTCAGAGCTAACACACTGCAGTTATCTTAGTGCTGGGAAAAATACATAAATGTGATGTCCAGAGGTGAGCTGGACCTGGATCCGTCACTCTTATCCCAGGGAAACCTAGGTAGCTTCAGGTGGGAGCAAAACAGGAAACTGGAGTTTGATTTTTTTTTGCAGTGGAGAGGCTTCAAACCAATTTCTCCTGGAATGAAACATGACAGCATTTCCAAGGATTTGATGGAAACAAGTCTTTCTGCTAGTCCTCAGACTGAGCAATTTCATTTGTGGAACAAACGGGGGAAAAATGATTTAAGTCAGTTCACAGGAAAACCACACTTCTCTGCAGGGTGCACAGCCTCCTGGGAGCCACAAATCACCTCCGCTGCTGAACAAGGCCCCTCAGGGTGCTTGCAGAGGGGAAGGAGATGGGTCCTTCAGAGGGCGATTAGCAGCAGGAAGTTCACTTAGGTGCCCTTAATTGCCTTCTGGAGGTAACTCTCCTGTCACCAACTCAGAGAGATGGGACTAGCTTAGCTAAGCTGTACAAATGCCATACCTTTTCATCAACTCCTGAACATCCTGGAGCAGCCATACCCAAAATTACCCCTGTCTACAGACCCTGTTGAGAAAGGTGACCCCAGGTCCTCAAGGGGAAGAGAGTAAAAGAAAAGATGGCAGCAGCATTCCCATCTCCTGTCTCAACACTCACCACCCTGATTTGCCTTCAGCTGAGCTCTGGGAAAGCACAGCCACTGCAGATGGGCAGGGAGCAGCCTGAAGAGCCAGCATTTTCAGCATGCTGGTGGCATGATTGGCCAAAACAGGCTGCTGCCTCCCACAACAAGTGCCTCACATCCTGCTGATGGAGTGATTGAACAAGACCCCCGGGCCAGACCTTAAGATGGCTCTGGATAATGATGCAAAAAGCTATGGTGCCATCCAGCTGCAGAGTGCTGGGCTTGTCACGAGAATCCCCAGGGGAATTCTCTGGGCTGTATTATGCATGAGGTGAGATGAACTGATCGTAGTGCCCTTAATATCTATGAATCCCTTTCCATCTTCAAAAGCAGTACATGCTCTAGACAGGCTCTTTTACTGAAATGGGTCAGTAGAAAAATAGTTCCTTCTTACAATGCAACACCACATTGCCTTAATTTAAAAAGGAGAGAAAAAAGGAACAGGATCTGGGTAAGAACAAGACAAGCTCTTCACTGTTTAATGATATCAAAGCCTATTGCACTGGAAGTCTGAAGAGTGTGCCACAGAGAACCTGACCTCCAGCCCTACAGCTGTCAGATCCGCCGCCCTCCATCAGCATTAATGACACTCCTAACATAGCAAGGTTAGCTTATTGCCAGGGTGGGACAGAGCCCTTGTAGCCTGGGTGAAGATTATTAACTCCTCTGGAGGTAGCACTATCCTAGCTTTTAAAATAAACTGCATCAGATGATGCACCAGAGGAAAAAGGAGACAGAGGTCTGCACCCTGCTGGGGCAGACCAGTTGACCGTGCAGACACTGATGGAGCTGTATATCCTGCAGCAGCACAGGGCTGTGGCTGTCCCAGGGCAGCAGCACTGCAGCTTGATTGTGAATCAAGAGAGAAGTTAAGGGAAGTACAGTACGATGAGTTCTGGGAAAGGCCAGGCTGGAAAACGGACAGGCAGAACTTCAGGGAGGATTCACGGTTTCTGCAGTGGTGCTGTAATGGCAGTGCATTTAGTTGTCAGCAAACCAGAGGAGGCAAGAGATGAGAAGAGAGCAGTTACTGGGAAAGGGACCCTGATCTCTGCATGTCCCACGGCTCAAATTGAAGGGAATCAGTATCTGCAGAGTTTGACTCAGGTGCCAAAAAGGGCTGGGAGTGTGTGTGGGGGGGGGGGGGGTAAGGGGAATGCTATTTCATGGATCCTGCCAAGAACAGCTTGGAGAAGCAGCCAGACCCCTGAAGAACCCATTGGAAAGCCCTAACAAGAAGGGTGAGGATGAGCCTATGTGAACATTTGAGCTGAGCACCATCCCTGTCTAGAAGCCTCAGTACAACCCATATGGGCCAAATCTCCACTGATAACTCTGCCCTGTGGGAGTACCTACAGGCGCCTGAAAGTGCTCAAAAGCATTGTGCCTAAGTGAGCTGCCAGCAGCCCTCCTCCTTTTCGCAAGCTCCCTGCCCCCATAAACCAAGCTCCACTGCACATACTCTATTAAGCAATAACCAGGTTCCGGCGTGGCCTCGAAGAATGACTTACAGATCTCATTTGTCAGGGGGTTCTTTGCCGTTTCTTGCACATTTTATTGCAGGCTTTTTTGTGCACAAACAGTTCAGTATATTGCTGGGAGAGTCACCAGACTGTGACCCAGAGGGAAGCAGCTGATGACCCAGCACTAGGAACTATTGGGCTTAACCACCAGAACATCAACATTATAGATCACTGGGAGCAATTAGGGTGGCTGAATACCCCGTGTGCAGCCTAAGGGCAACTTTCCAGAAGGGACATTTTCCCCATGCAGAACCAGCACTAAGCCTCAGCAACAACACTTAAGGAACTACTTTGAGGGTTTAAGTGAGACTTAAGTGATCTATAGATCCTGTGCAGGCCAAAGGCAGGAATTTCAACCTTGAAGACTCAAGTCTAATGCCTACTGTAATAAAAAGTGAGGCAACTTCTCTGCGGCACAACTCCATTGACATCAATAGCGTTACAGCAGCAGGAGCTTTACCTTTGATCTCTGAAATCCACCTGGGGAGGAGACAGAAGGAAGGAGAGTCCTCCTGCCCACAGGGCCAGGAGTCTCTGCTACCCAAAGGCTGCAATGTGCACAGAAATCTTCCTTCCTCGGGCCGTATTGCCTACCTCCCACACAATCACATGGCAGGAAATTTTTCTTGCAAGGTAGGCATTACTAGGGCCTCCCTTTCACTGAGCAAGCAGGTGTGAAAGCATCCTCCCCCCTATAGACACCCATCCCCTTTCTCTTCTTGCTCTTCTTTCTTATCCCCTTCTGCCTTTCTTTCCCACACTTCATGCTGCTTCCCTTTCTCTCCCCTGCTCCGAGAGCTTTGTATGCCCTGGAACAAATCAAGTTACCCCAATGTGTATTTTTTTTTGCATGCAGGAAGCATGGTACAGCTAAGCCAGGAATCCAGTTCTCCGGGGTAATCTGGAAAGTACAGCTTGTACATTACTCACTACAGTAGAACAATCAACAGAGTTTCTGTAATGCAGTAAGATGGATTGAAGCTACTTAAGAATACAAGGAAATGGGATCAGTACTTTAAAAAAAAAAGTAGCTTGACTCACCAAATCCTCTTCTACTATAGCAGCTCTGAGCTCATGCACAGCCTTAGATTTCACACATTAGTGTGCTGCAGCACAGATGCTTACAGCTGGCAACACTAGACCTGCTGAACAGCAAGCAGGCAAGCCCCCACCACGGGTCACCCATACCTCGGTTATTCTGATAGAAATGCACGACAATCCCAAGCCGAGGTAACAAGGAGCAAGATGCAGCTCCACTATGTTGCTCCCATCCCTTCCTCCGTGTCTGCTTTTGCATTAGAATCATTCTGCTCTTTGGTACTTTTCCCTTTCAAATATACTTGGAAAATAAAGATCCCACTCTTCCCATTGTAACCGCACCAAGACCTGAGCAGACTGCAAAGTCTCAGAGGCTTCAAGCTACTTGTTCTCTCACTTAATCACCAAGATTGATTCCACACCTCCCTTAAAGAGATGATGCGTGATCAGGTACAAGACTCCTTCCCTGACCCAAAAACCATTTTCTCCACAAATCTCTCCCTTCTTGAAACCAGAGATGCTATTCCAAGACTTTGAGAAATGATATACCAACAGGGTAAAGTCTCTCCAGGGCCAGATACCACTAGCCACAGTAGCACTGGGAAAGAGGCCATTCCTATTACTGACTAGGCATCATAGATCTTGGGAAGCATCCTCCACAGAGACATCCCCCACCGGAATAGCCAATAACAGTATGGCGCTGAGTCATCCTAACAGACAAAAGTTGTCTTCTGCTAAATCAGACAAGTGCCTTTCAGATCAGAGGGATGGGAAAGACTCTGTAGAGAAGGCTGAGAATTTGGCCTGAGAATCTGGAGGGAGGGACTGAGAAGCCAAGGGGGCTGAAGCAGGCCTTGGAAAGGCTCTGCAGAAGACAAGGGGCAACACTACCTCTTGGAGGACTTTAGCACTCCCTGCACTTCCACTGCCCATGCCCTCACTGGGAGGGAGCTTGCAGTATCTCCCCTCCATTCCCAACCCTGCAAGGGAGAGAGGGCTAGCCCTACTGCCAGCACAGAGCATGCCCGACACCAGGAGGGAACACAAGGATGAGAAACTTGGAAAAATGTGGATCATACTCCTTATATGTATGTGAATGGAATCCAAAAGTCTTCTGCAAGAGAGAAAAGCACTGGGGATGGGGAACTCAGTCCTCTTGTCACATTTGTACTGCACCTCTGATTTTGATCAGTTCCCTACAAACCTCCCTTCTGTAATAATCATGACTCAAGCTTGGTATTTGGCTTAGACCATGGACTAGGTGCACAGTATAGCTAAAAGGCAAGAAACTCATTTTATAGGTGGGAAAGAGATGCTTAGAGAATGAGGGGCACATCCAAGACTTTCTATTTACACATTCCACAAAGCATCTCTATTACTCCTATTCGCTGGCTAACAGCATGAACTACTGTAATAGTTTAAGGATTGAGGTCTGAGTCTATTTTTCCTTCAGACCTTTGTGCCCCTCTGCCACAAGGCTGGAGGGGAAGATTGGAGAAACAACTGTCCTGACCCAGATTGACTTTGATAAGTAGCTCCAGCCCATTCATCAACAGAACATTTGCTCAGATAAGCAGAAGAGCAGTGCATCAATCCAGACCACCCTGAGCAGCACTGAATTTCACAGCAAAGCTTACCCTTAAGCACTTCTCTTTAATAAAGTTTGGGGCTGTGGGAAGAGCTGGCTGCATCAGAACAAATGACAGCAACCATGATTACAGGGGTTGGCTGCTCTCCGTCCATCCGCGTTATAGGACTGGGTGTGCAGCACCTGCACACTGCCATAAGGAGACACAACTGGGCCAGGCACAGAGCTAAATTGAAGGTCAGTAGGTAGAAATCAAGCAGGGAGACCAGAGGCAGACTAACACAAGGCTCAAGGTGAAGATTTTGATCAAGGAGAGAAAGTGGAGAGAAAGCACTTGCAAAGTGGCATCCAGCTATGGCTGCTCAACAGCAGGTTGGGCTGCTCCACTGAAAGCCACACCAGGGCCCTGTGGTCTGAAGGGAGTGACTCCACTCACTTTCCCCCATCAGATTTGAAAACCCTTTCCAATATCAGCTTGGTTTTGCTCTTTGATCACAGGGTGGAGAAAGAGAAAAATGAATATAAGACTGTTGATTTAATTGGCTGTACTTGTCACTGGAGCGAGAGAAATAACCCTAGCAATAGCACTGGCTGAAAGACATGCATTTAATTAGTATATGAGATGCATTTGCTTTGGTCAATGAAATATAAATATAAAAACCTTCATCTTAACCTGACCTTTCCAGGAAAGCTCTAGTCTAAGCAGCACTGCCATGAACAGCTGAGCTCTCTTGCTGCTTCAGCAAGCCCAAAGCACCACCCCTGCTCCACAAAGGCTCCCTGCTCACCTCAGCTTTGGCTCTCCCTCTGCAGAGCGAAGCACTGAGTTGCACCTTGCTTTGCATTTATGGCACTTTTCCCCCCATCTATTTACCTACAGGCCTCTTTATACTACTTATACTACTTTTTCAAGCATCTGGCTTGAACTAATTGCCTTCCTCAGTAGTCACAGTCCAACCAGCACCATCCAGCAACCCTGCCAGGGGCTGAGCATCCCCAGGTCCCAGTGAATTCAGTAAACACCAAAATATTGTGGCCATCTTGCAGTGCTACATGGTGAGAGGGGCAGATTCATTGCCCACTGATGAACAGGACCCATGCCAGGGTGCAGGACTTGCAGACTGATGGGGACTGATCTTCCCCTCCTATCACCCAACTATTTTTTGAACTGTGGAAGGCAACAGAAGCAAGCTGTTCTTTCAGCCTTAACTGCTCTGGTCAAGGTTTACAGCCAAGTTGTTTTACTGAATCTCCCCAAAGTCCTTCCCAGTGTGGCTCTAAGGATTTAGGGTTCTGCCCTGGGAGCTTCTGGGGAAGAGCCAGAAGCGCAGAGGCAGAATTGGACAGAGATTAGTTAGAGGCCAGTGTCTGCACCAGAAGTTGGGATTCCCACTGCAGGAATAAGCTCCATGAAACAAATTACTTTTAATTAGAGCAGGTGCGTGCTGCCTGAGGAGCATCATTGTGTAAACATTTATTCAAGTCTTTAAAAAGGCCTGAGACACACAACAAATGCTGTTTCTGTGGTCACAGCCCTTCCAGCCAGGCCAGACCACCGGTGCTCAAAGCGATCCATTAGAGCCCATGTCCGCTGAAGCTCACACTGACGCAAGCCATACATTTTTCATGCCTCTTTGGGAGAAGGATTCTTGAGGCTTTGATGACGGCATGTTCCCTTGCAACATGAGGTCAAACCAACCATTTCCTGCTTCCCAAGGCCTCGGATTTACCCCAGGCATAACTCCATCAACTTCAACAGATTGATTTTGGCACTGTGGCCTCTTTTTTCTTTAAGTCCCTTGCTGCAGCATTAAGACAACACACCTGGCAGAACTGTTCCGCCTGGAAATCCATCCTCAGATTGTTTTATCTCTATTAGCCCTCATGAGCAGATGACAGGGGAGCATGAACATAGACAGTGTGGGATGAGACATCCACCCAGCTGCTAGTTCAAAGGCATGTCATCATTTATAACACTCCCAGCTATTCCAACTCTCCCTACTTGTTCTCAGTTAAAAGAAACAAAGAAGAATGCAATTTCAAGTTCTGTGTATTTACTGTTTGGGGGATGCTGTTTATTTTGGTGCCTTTGCTCTCAGGGTAGCACAACTTCCCCAGCCCCATGGGGCATTTCTCTTCCAGAGAAGCGCCACCAAGCCATGACAGTCACACCATAGAGCTCTGTTAGCAGCTCCTGCAACCCTGGCAGGGGACTCCAGGCTTTGCTCCAGCCATGGTGCCCTCACTAGCAGATGCAGGATGCTGACAGAGGAGCATCTTCTGTTTGGCATTCCCACCTCAAAGCACTTTTCTGGCTGTAAAAAGGGGCAGCAACAGCAGGGAGGAGTTAAGACAAGTCTCTCAGAGTCAAACCTCTCTGCAAATAACTTGGGCACACTTCCAGCCCAGCAGTAAGGCTACGCAGAACTGACTTATCCCTAGAGACAGCAAATGATCTGATCCAAATTCCACTGAAGTCCACGGCAAGGCTCATTACCTCCGTCTGGCATTAGCTCTGGCTCTTTGCTCACAATAGCTCTGAGCAAGAACTCCCTCTCCAAGGAGCTCCAACATGATTAACCAGGGAAACATCACTTCCATCTCGAACTGCCAGGGAAAAGCCCCAGCCTCTTCCCCACACAGTGCAGGGACTATGGCACCAACCAAACCATTCTGGCTGGGCCCAATAGAGGGCAACAATATCAGACGAACCAGTTCATTGAACTAACTGGGAAGAGCAAAGGTGAGAATTGCTGCCCACACTGCTGCAGGGCTGCTTCTATCCCTTCCTTCCCTCCCCATGTCACAGGGAGGCAAGTGGAGGCTTGGGAGACCTCGCTGGAGGAGATGGTGGCACAGCCAGGACCAGCCACTCCAAAGTGGACAAGCTTTGGGTGCTTCCCAGCCAACCTTGCCAATTTTTCCCCTCACCACCGGACCCAGCAGAGCTACCGAGCCACCCAGGCTCTCCGAGGTCCCGTCCGCTTGGGCGGACCAGGGCTCTGAGCACCACGAGGCACCGCTCACAGCACCAGCACCTGCTCAGATGTGCTCTGCACACCGAGCAGCATTGCCTACCTGCCTCCCCTCCCCGCCAGCAGCCTGTTACAGTGATAACAAGATGCACTCGATGTAGAGCCACAACCTTCTGCTAGGCTGTTTTGCATAGAGATACCTTATACACTAGCGAACCTTGTTTAATTAACACTCTTGTTTGCCAGAGGTCTTCCCTCAATCCCCATTGCTTCGGCAGGGATAGCAAGAGACCTGATGGAGAGAGACTTTCCTTGCTGGACCCTTTGAGCAGGGGAGCAGCAGTAAGGCCAGGGAAGCACTGTTGCCTTGTCCACAGCCTGCTCCACCCAGAGGAATTGCTCTGTGCGTTATCCCGATGGTGCCGGCACGTGTGCTAGCTCACCGCAGCCTCCCCAGCGCTCATCTCTGTCCAGACACATCAGCATAACAAATCTGGGCAATCATATCACTCAAAGGGAACGTATCCCAGGCTCGTAAGCAAGAAGTGCCCACGGGACCCTGACAGGAGCCATCAGTGCAAAAGGCAAAGCGGCTGAACCAGTGTCCTCGCCCACTAGCGAGGTCCGGAGCGCAGCGTGCCCAGCGAGAGGAAGGCTTTCTTTGTGCACGCGGTACAAAAAGCGGAGCTTCGAGTTGGCTCTTGTCAGTGGAGCTACGGGAATCATCTGTGTGCTTGCACAGTAAAATGAATGAGTTTAACCACTGTTGTGGTAGGTTAAGCTAATATTTTACTCTGCCTCCACAGCAGGCTCAGAGCTTGCAGGCAGACAGGCACTAACTCCGTGGCCTGGGGTGATGTGACTGCATGCGACCATGATTCCAGCTCTTGTTACAAGAGGGTGTTATTAAGTGTTAGACATACGGCTGCAGACAGCTCCTGGGAGCCAGGATTTCACCCTTGTTCCCACCCGGGAGCCCATGCAGGATTCCCAGCATCAGCAAAGGCAGGATTTTTGCCCCATCACCAGGGTTAGCTCACGCTTTCTCCAGTCTGGTTACGACGTGGGTGGCAGCCACGTCTGCCAGAGCGCGTTACACACCGCATGTCTCCGTCAGCTGAGGCAAGCTGTGCCCGAGGAACTTGGTGGAAGCAGACAGGCGAAGCTGGGATTTCGTTTGGGTTGCCAGCGTAGGCTTAGTCCCCGAATCCCGCTGGGTTTCATTCCGGCGGGCTCAGGCAGGCAGCTTGCGTCAGAGCAGGGCAGGGAGCCCGGCGCTGCCCAGTCCCAGGCTCCTGCCTCATCCCTGCGCCATCCTCCCTCCCCACGGCACGCTGGCCTCCTCCAGGGCCACCAGCCCTTCGGCTCCCTGCTGAAACCCGCTTGCCAGCTCTTTGAACTTCCCTGCAAGGGGCCAGAGAGGCTCGATCCCAGGCACCGAAAAACCCTGTTTGATCGCTGAGCCCACGTGAAGGCAGAGCTCCACTCCTCAGGGCACCAGAAAGCCTGGACACCAGCCACGGAGTTGAGATCAGGGGCTAAGTTATCTCCAAGTTTGGGGGACTGGGGGGGAAGAAGGAAAGGCTCTGTTCAACCCTGAAACCCAGCAGCTGAGACAAGCTGGGAGCTGCAGTTTGACCAAAGGAATTCCTCCCACCAGCAGCTGGGGAGCTCGGTTCAAAGCCTGCAAGCCAAAGGCTTGGCCGACAGCCTGGAGGACTAGCTTGTCTCTTGCTGGGTATGTATTTGTTTTCATCTGGATTTACACGATGAGATCAAAGCAGCTGTGCTGAGGTTAGGCGGGATTTACCAAGGGCAGAGCTCTGGGGCATTTGGTTGCAGCAGTTTTGCCCCGTCTCTACTTCACCCAGGGGGTTTCTGGGCTGGCTGGAGGAGGACCCAGACTGATTTGCTGTAGCCTCTAATTAGTGTGCACCCAGTGCTCAGCAACACCAGCCTCCTGACACTAGTTATGCCTCCAGACAGCAGACTCCAGCAGAGAATGCCAAAACAAGCTCCTAGCGCTATCTGGAGCGACCAAGGAGAGTGTTTTGCTGGCTACATGTGAACGCAGCCCCTTCAGGCAATCGCATCTTTGCACAGTGGGTGAACAGAGAGACTGAAGCCAGGAACAACTGCAAACCCACCTTACGGGACACAGCACAGGGAACCAGGCACTTGCACGTAGACATCCGAGTCCTCTTTTCAGGCTGGAGGAGTTGCCAGCTTTACTTATCAAGAAGCGAGGAAGCTGGTGCAACTTTGCCAACGCTGGCATGGACCAGTCCTGCACGAGCATGGGCCACGCTGCAGCAGCCCAGCAAACAGCTACTTTGGAGCCCGTCTCCACCACGCGTCACATCTGGCCACATACACCCCTGCACAGTAAAACCAAAATGCTCTTATCACAGCACACAGGGCCCTGGCAAGCACAGCCTAGCAGCTAACCGCCCCTCCAGAGCAATACAGCAGGAAAGTAAGAGCTAACCCTCCCCATAAATAGGTAAAATATGAGATGATATTGCAGGGAAGCCTCCCTAGAAGCGCACAGGGGCTCCAGAGGCACAACAGACCCACATCCTCCAACATCAATCCCTCCATGGCAGCAGCTCGAGGAAGCAGCAGTTAACCCCGCGGCGCTGGGCTCTCCATCGCCGAGGATGGATGAAGCCCTCCCTCAATGGCTGGGGTTACACTGGGTCTGCTGGAGCAACCTCCTCAGCAGGAAAATTATTAGGGCTGAAATTTGGGGGAGGTGGTTTTAAGAACAGATGGTCTTGCTTTAGTATTGCAACACACTGCCAGCTAATTAATGCTAGCTGTAATTAAACTTTACACAAATTAGCTGTCAGCTATGCTAAAGGGAATCATTTCTCTCAAATGCCACCTTGAATCGCTGAGTTGTGAGACTTTTCTACAACGTAATTAAAAGAAGGAGGCTGGCATGGAAGGGGGCGGGCAGCAGGGGAGGGAATAGCCAGGAGATGAAAGTGGCAGGCTAGAAAGCCACTGTAGATCTGCACCCTGCACCAGCAGGCTCCTCTCCTTTGGTTTAAGGGACCCCAGGGGCTCAGCTGAGCCTTCTTCCCCTCCAGCATGCAAGGGAGGTTCCTTTCAGTGCATCAAATTGTAGGTTAAAGCTGAATTTTTGGCTCCTGGAAGGGGAAAGGTTTGAGCACAAGAGGGCTGAGTAAAGGTGGCAAGGCCTGAGCAGGAAGGGGAAGAAGCTGGGGCAGGAGGCGTGATGAAGCACTCCTTCCATTTGGAGAAGTGGAGAACAAGATGCATTTGCCAGGAGAGGGCTGGCTTTGACAAGTCTTCTGCGTAGAAGAAAGGAGTCTGTCAAAACAGCCATGTTGACATTTTCCAACAAGTTGCATTTTATTCTAAGCAATGATTTGGAAATTTTAGCTCATTTCTGGTTTTGCTCTTGTGCCAGCGCTTGTCAAACAGTGAGCTATGCAAGGACTAAAATGAGAGCACCACGACCGACCAGGCCAGCACTCGCTTCAGGAGTGAGGGGGAGCCGCAGAAGGGAACTGGGAATATTAAAATTAATTTGTTCCAAATTCAGGACAGAATTTGCTGAAAATCAAACCGGGGAGACAGACAACAAGTATCTTACATCAGATCACATTCATGGCAACAGGGCAGAGGCTTTAAAACGCGTCCCTGTTTGCACACAAACAGCTAGAAGAGGTGCTCGAAGGCACGCAGCCTTCCCACCAAGGGAGGCAGCTCGGCCGCCCCATGGTCTGCCGCTTGCAGTAGCTTCCTTACAGCCATAACGCCTGCAAACGGAGCCGGGACCATGCGAATCAGCCCAGGAAGCTCCTGCAGCTCCAGCCCCAACTCACCCTGTTTGCCAGCCCCAGCACAGCCCCAGCCCTACAGGGATGCACGGCTTGGCCAGGCCACCCTTCCCCAGCACATCAAGGTCCATGGGTGAGGGTATAGCTACCTCCAGGGTGCCACCCCACATGGGGACAAGCCAGGAGCCAAGGGCAACCCCAACACGGGCAGTGCCCTCCCCAAGCAGGGCACATCCCCACGGTACCTGAGCACAGTGGTGACAACCAGCTCCTCCAGCAGCCCCAGGTGAGGCTCAGGGTTCCCATGGGTTCCAGGGTCTGTCCAAGCAGGAGATGGAGACAAGGCTATGATGTAGGTCTAAGGGCCATGCAGAAGACAAGGAAGGGGGGACCATTGCCCTAGCCTGAGCTTAAATAGAGCTGCCGGGTGGCGGGTGGGGGTCCCAGGTGAGGCTGCTAATTGAACTAATTGAAGGCCAATTAGTGCCCTCAGGGTCCTGACAGCCATCAAGTCATCACACCGCTGCCTCAGGGAAGAGCCCAGTAACCCCAGTTAGACTTGATGACTTTGGTCCTCAGGGTTATTTCCCCACCGTATCCTGGCTGGTCCCACGAGCCCCATCCAGGCGCTCCGGCTCGCCCACGGCCACGCCAGCCCCGCGCGCAACGGGGGGTCGACAGCCCCGGAGGCAGCCCGGGGGCCGCGCGGGGCACCCCGGGGACCCATCTCGGGGCTCCAGGCAGCCCGAGGCGTTGCTGATGCTCACATCTCACGTGCTCGTGGGTAATTGATAGGCCCAGATGTTTTCCACTCCGTGATGCAGAGGAAAGCAAAAATTGCCATGGTTCCTGCCAGATGGACATGTGGAAAATTCCTTCCTGATCCCAAACCTGCGAATCGGATCAAGCGGTTGAGGGCGACCTGGCAAGGGAAGGCCTCCCGGCACGCCGTCCCTGCGCCCGCTGGCTCGCTCGGCACCCGCCTCCCTCCCTCCCTCCCTCCGCCATTCAGAGGTGCGGGCGCAGGAGCACAGCTGGCCAGCTGCGTGCCGGAGAAAGTATTTTGCAGCCAGTGGGACGAGGCTTGGGATAACTTATAGGCATCGTCTCGCCGCAGAGCTCCGAGGGTTATGAGCATCTGGGGGGCAGAGCGAGATTTCGCACGATGCAGCGGCGAGGGCCAAGACCCCGCTCCTAACCCCAGCCCTGGCGCCGGCGTGTGGCGTGGGACCTGCCACCGCCCGGCAGAGCTCCTCGCTCCTCAGCTTCCCGTCTGCAAGCCAGCGATAATAAATACTTCCTCCGAGCTGTATTATCCATGCATTAGCTTTATCGATGAGCAATACAGGACTTCAGACAGGATGAGGACCCTGGTAAATGAAGCAGTGCAGAGCCGGAGCTCAAGGCAAGTGGAAATCTGCCCATCTGTAGCTCCGGAGTTCAGCAAACATCTCCTCAAACCGGGCTGCAATTTCATGAGTCTGTGCTCTGCACTATTTGCTTTTGCTTTATATCGTGCTTGGAGGGCTCTGGATGACAAGGACACTATTATTATTATATACTCCGGCAGGCGGGTGCCTGCGCGCTGGCTCAGGTGTATATCGGTCGGGATAAATTACGGGCAGACAGCAAAGGGAAACGTTGCGTTTCGTTAACGCACCGCTTTTCGTTTGCGCGAGGGGTTTCTCCGGTTAGAAGCCAAACCGCACGCCCGCCGCTTGCTAATTGCGCTTCTCGGAATCAAAGGCTTTAGCCGAAGGGATAAATACATAAAGTTGTCGGGAAAGCAGCATTTTCGTCTTGAACTGCAAGTGAAAACTGAACTAATGCAGACCCTTTTGACAATCAAAGCGGCAGAAACATGTATCTGAGCTCCGTGGCTATAGGCGGCTTAGAAAAGATGACGGCGAAGAAAAAGATGCTCTCGTGAGGCCAGGAAGCCTGCAGGAAGGGACTGAAATTATGCCGGGAAACCCCTGTTCCCGCTCCCTTCTGCCAGTGTCTCGTGTCTTCGCCCTTTCCCAGGCGCCTCGTTCCGCCGGATATTTGCTCAATCTCCACTTTTCCCGGCTTCTCAGACCGTCTCGCCCAAGAAGCATCCTTGGAGCCGCGGGGCCTCAGCCGGCGAGACGGAGGACGGAGCCACGCGTTGTTAACGCCACTTCCCGGAGTCTGCCGGAGATTTATAAGGAGCAGCCAGGCGTGAGGACGGCGAGGGACGTGGAGCCTCTCTGCTCCGTCCGAGCTCGGGGTTATTAATAAGGGGAAAGCGGGGGGGGGGGGGGACAAGACTTTTCGGGTGGAAAAGCAGAGGAGGTTGGGTTTTATTTATTTGCGCTTTGGTTCTTAACAAGGGGAAAAAATGCCTCTGTTGCAGATCCGGCAGCTTGAAATCGCAGTATTTGCAACGTGCCGGGAGGATTCGGGCTTGGTGGAGAGGCCGGATCCTGCTCTCGGTCGCGGTCTCGGACATTGGTGGTGCTGGAGGAGGCTTCGGCCGCCCTCGGGCGCTTTCCTGGCTTCCTTCAGACTGGCGCCGGTGTAACGGCGCGCAAAACCCGGCGCAGAGCACGCCAGGGACATCCCAGGCGTTTACGCATTTTCACGCGGTTCCTACTGAGGCTTTTTTTTTTGCTCAGTTTTCATTCACACGTTCCCTTTTTACCCTGAGAATAAAGTTAGTCCGCTGTATTTTTTTTTTTAAAAAGAAAAAAAGGTGATTAAAAAATAAAGAAATAACAAGAATAAAAACCCCGCCGGAATCTCTGCAGCTTTTTTGCGAAAACGACTGTGAAATGTATGGAGTTTCCAGAGTTATTGTAATTAGTTAGGGCAAACATTTTGTAAAGCCATATTAATGCCCAGGCGTCGAGGCCGAAGCGCCGGACACACAGCAGAGAGCCTCCGGCTCAGCTCTCCCGGCTGCCCAAATCGCAAGCGGGTTGGGAGAAAGCACTTTGCCCCGGGAGCCTGGGAGGGATGCAGGGGCTGCAAACCCCAGGACGGAGCGGAACAGCCGCACAGGGAAAAGGGCTCCTTGGGACGGAACAGCCCCGACAGAGAATGAGATCTAAGGCTCTTTTCTGCTGCGCTTTCAATATGGTTTAAGCCATGAGACTTATAGAAGCTGGAGCTTCCTGCATGCTGCAGGAGCTTGAGCTTGAGCAGGCTTGTGCATGTGTGTGCATGCTTGAACATGTGTGTGCATGCTTGCTTGTGCATGCTTGTGCATGCTTGTGCATGCTTGTGCCTTCTTGTGCATGCTTGTGCCTTTTTGTGCATGCTTGAGCATGCTTGCACATGCCTGTGCATGCTTGCTTGTGCATGCTTGCGTGTGCATGCTTGCCCACACTTGTGCACGCTTGCATGTGGAGTCCGGAGCAGCCTTTGGGAGCTGTTTATTCCCGGCGCCTCTCAGCAGGAGCAGCTCAGTAAGCTGGGACGCGTGGGGTCGCCTCTGTTGAATTTCTCCCAGCGCTCCTGAGGCCAAGGAGGGTGGGCGGCAGTGGCCGGCGGAGACAGATGGATGGAAGTGGTGCCTCGGCTGTTTGGATGTTGCCAAAGGGTTGAAGTTGCCTAGAGGTCACTGGTAGGCATCAGCAAGGTGGCTCCAACTAATTAATGCAAATAAATTATCCAGCTAAGGTAACACGGGTGCTCAAACAGCTTCATTATTTCCGCGGGAGCGCGGGAGGGCGCAGGACCCCCCGGCACCCTGTGCCCCGCGGGTGCCCCCAGCGTCACGGCCAGCAGCGCCCAAGGGCGGCCAGCAGCTGTGCACGAATACGTGGAGAAATTGCCAAATAAATGAAGAAATTTCTCCTCGGTGCGGTCTTATAACTGCTGTTTCAGGCACCTCTGGAGCTGAGATGGGAAGAAAGTAAAAAGAAAAGAAATACAAAGTGCGATTCCTTCCCAGTCCGGGAACGACCTTGGCATAGAAGGAAAAAAGCGCAGTTAGGCCAGCGCAGCTCCACTGAAGATTTTCACTTGATCGGCAGCCGATCAAGCCGGATGGGTAAAATGAAACCTCCTGAGCAAAAGCTGCATGTGCTTTTCTTCATTTGCAACCAATATATCAATCTGGCCTTCCCACGCAGGTTACGAAGCACAACTCTCCATGCTTTTGGAGCCCGGAATTAAAGAAATAACGGCATAGAATTAATATAAATGGTGGGGGAAATCACATTTCCTGTCATTTAGAGAAAAAAAAACCTTATTCAACAGAAAATCTGGCACCGTGCTGCCGATCCCCAGTTGGGGAAAAAAAAAAATATCCTTAGACAGGACGCAGGCGTCAGAAGACTGATGCAAAAATCATTCGATTCTGAAAAACAGGGATTGGAGCAAATCCATCATGGAAAGAGCGGCTGGGCCGGGCAGGGCTCGGGGACGCCCTGGGCCGGGCGGAGGCAGCTGCCGACAGAGGCTGCGTTCGAGCCCGCGGCTCTAAGAGCAAGTTCGGGAAGGAAGGGAAAAAAGGGCGAATTTAATAAGGGCTTAATTGGATTCTCCCCGGTGGAGAAAGCTGCCGCGGGCCGCGGCCCCGGCATCTCCTCGCCGGCACTGGGCGTTCGGCCACCGCTTTCCTCCCCCTGGAAAAGCCCTTTCCCGGGCGGCTTCCCGGCAGGCGCCTGCCCAGCGCTCGGTGCAACGTTATCGGTGCGGCCGCAGATTTAATTACAGCAAAATATCCCGCGCCGGCAGGAGCCTGGTTGTCATTCGGGGTTGTCTCAATAACTATAAAATAAATTGCGTTTCTATTGCGCCTTTCATCCGCAGATCTCAAAGTGTTTCACCAGCGTTAATTAATTTAGCTTTCAAATAGCCTCTCTGATGCCGTCTAAAAATTTAATAAACAGGTAGGTGGCGAGGCCGGTAGCTCCCCGCATCGCCTCCGGGCTCGCGGCGACCCAAAAGGCCCCAAATGGGGGAAAATTGGGAATCAGAGCCCCGGGTGCCGCTGCGTTCGCCCCCGCGGCGGCCAGGAGCCACCTGCAACGGGGGAAGCCCCGGCTGCGAGCGTCGGGCGCCGTTAAGGCGCGTGACATATTGAGGGAATTAAAATGCATTTAGGGAAATCTCCAAATAGCGTGTGTTTTTTTTTTTTTTTTTTTCCTCCTGGCTTTAAAGAATAACGCTGACTGTCTCAAGCTGCGGTAATGTATTCAGGCAACACGACTGAGTCAGAGCTAATTGAATTTAAAAGCAGGTATTACATCTGCGCCTTCGGAGCGAGCGCGTCCCGGGAAGCGCCGCCGTGAGGAAGCGTTTTGCCCGGCTATGACTTAATCTCCTTTCACGGGGCGCAGGACCAGCCCGGCCAAGTCACCCGGGGGCGGCTCGGGGCCGCCGCCGCCGCCGCCACCAGCGGCAAAACTCAGCCCCGGGCTTCCGAAAGCCGGCGAGATTTTCCTTTCGAGGATCCGCAGATCGGTTAAAAGCAGCTCCGGTGTCTGGGTGCTGCTCCTCTCCGCACAGCCCCTTTTTGGGTGTCTTTTGGCCCAAAGCAATTAGCCGAGCAAAAGCCGGGCGCGAGCCGTCGCTGCTTCCCTCCCCGGGCAGGTTATCGACTCCTTCCCCGGGCTTGAAACAGGGCCAGGAAAAGGCCCCAAAGAACCATTTGCCAAAATATCCCGGCAAATCAGCGTTTCGCGTCGCCGTGTTCATCACTCGGCCACAGGGGAAGCAGCGGGGATCCCCGAAACGCAGCCGGAATTTCAAGCGCGGACGACTGATTTACGCTGCCAGAAATTTGCACGGGGAAAAAATAATAAATAAAAAAAAATGAGAAAGAGCTCTTCACCATTCATTAGTTTTCTCTAAAATTCATTCATCCAATTAGGCAGCGGAAATGGCGCGTTGTAATTTAGATACCCGGCGACACACCGGGACTATTGATGGTTCCTCATTCAAGGCAAACGGGAGCAGAATAAACCCCAGGCTCCGGGCTCTTCAGACCGTAATTTCCTCCTCGTTCTGAACCAGGAAATCGTCCAGAGAAACCGGGAGAGGCGCCGACAAGCGCAGGCTGGGCATCAGGAAAACGGAGCCGGAGCCGCGAGCACGTCTTCGCCCGAGACTCAGCTCTCAGCTCTGAATTTCTGGGGATTTTTCTTCCCCAAATACCTCGGTGTTTGCAGATGAAGCGTGCAGAACAGGAGCCGGGTGGTATTAGCGTTACAGCGATCCGCTGCGCTGGAGTTCGCTCTGCCCCGCGCCGCCGACTGCGCCGATCCTCCGTCCGCGCGGGCTGAGAACGTGCACAAGCCGAGACACGCCAGGGAAAGGCCGTGCGGGGCAGGAAGGTGGCCAGAGCCGGTAAATCCGGCGTGTCCAGCATTGCAGCAATGACAAACAACGCGATTTTTCCGTCACCGCCGTTTTCTGCCCGGGTGGAAGCGGAGGTTCTCGCGCCGAGGCCGGTGGCTTTCCCGCAGGGCTGGAGGAGGGAAGCAAGGGCCTGGTGCCAAAGCTCTGCTAGCGCTGGAGGAGGGGGGAAAAAATCCCCTTGGCCCCAAAACCCTACCCGAAAAAAGGAAAAAAGTAAATAATTCCCCCGGAGCCTTTTTGAAAATGCCGTAATCGCCCTTGTGGTCTAATTGCTCTTGGTTTTACCGCCGCGACGCCGTAGCAAAGCCTGGATTCTCGTAAAATCGGCCTCACTTTGCACGCGTTGTCTTTCGCCGCTGGCCTGCGGCTCTTATTTTTTAATCGCCTTTGCAGGCTGAACCCCCCCGCCGTCGCCCGGGAGGGGGCCGGGGCACCCGCGCGGCGCCTCGGGGCGAGCACCCGCGTCGGCCGCCGGCTCGCGTGCCCCAGCGCGCAGGCACAAGGGGAGAGAGGGGACGCCCGAAGCGCAGCGATTTCTGGGGAAAGGGGAGCTCTAGGCACGAAACGCAACCGGTCGGGAACGCAACGAGAACGTGCGAGGAAACAAAACCGTCCGGAAAGATAAGAGCTGCATCATCCGTAACCCTTTTAATAGCCACCTTATTTCAAACAGCAGCGACGTCTGCTTGCAGGCGCTCCGGAGCGGCGTCTCTATTTGTTTTCTTTTTGATCTACAGCCGCAATACGAAGCCATGCGTGAAGTTTATTAAGCCTGGGTAATTTTCTATCGGTTCTGCGTGCTATTGATTTCATCTATACTGTTATCTGGCTCTGTCTGGACCTGAAAAGTCATTTAAAAACAAACAAAAAAAGCATCTAATTTGTCAAAAACGCAACTATTATGGGATGGAGGATGTTGCCATTTTGGGCGCATTAGCAACGTGCCCAAAACGAACGCGTTGGAGATACAGATATTATTAAGGAGCCTTTGATGATGCTGAAACGAAAGCGGAGGGAGCGGTTTGAGCTGAACCAGAGCCGGATCGGAGCTCAGCTCCGCCGATTGCTTTCTCAAGGGGTGGAAGGAAAACTGGATTCACTCTGGCTTTCATCCAGCCCTGTTTCCTCCTGAACCACCTCTCCCATGGCCAACCTCTCCCGCGGCCTTGAGATTACTCCCAACTTATGGCAGAGCCAGAGGGAGATCAGACGGCGCTTGCCCTGCGGCTCTCCCCACCCTGCCGTAACCAGAAATACCCTTTTTCTGCCACTTGGCAGTTTTCCATGCTCCTAGGTGACTTTTTTCTCATACCAGCTGGACCAGGGCAACCCAGTGACATCAACCAGCTTGGACTGCGGCACAAGGAGAATTTGTCCTCGCCGGGCTTAGAAAAAACAGAGCGCAGCTGAAAGCTGCAAGATGAGTTGCCCAGATGAGATTGCTTTGTGGGACGCAATCCAATTCCTGCTGGACAAAATCCATCATCCCTGTCGGTACTTACCTGTCTCCACGCTGGCAGGCTCAGCGGAGATGCCAAAGATAGCAGGGACCTCGAGCACTTCAGAGACCTCCCGAACCCAGTCCCACCAATTCGTGGGGAAAGCCCAAAATGAGCTTGCCAGGGGCTGGGAACACCTGCAAAAACCACTGAGGAGCAGCAGGACTGACGTCCTCCCCCAGCTGCGGCCAGTAACCTTGTGGTTGCTGCAGTCACCTTCCAGACGTCCCACGAGAAAAACCTCTCCAGCCCAATCCAACACCCAAAAAAACCTCTCCAGCTCAATCCAACACCCCAAAAAACCTCTCCAGCCCAATCCAACACCAAAAAACCCGCTCCAGCCCGGTCTAACCTGGTCAAGCAACGGGAGAGCCGTGGGCCAAGGCCAGGCTCCAATCCCTGGTGCAACCCCAGCTCAGTGCTTGCGCCTGTAGGCAGCGGGCGTTTCGGGGAAGGGGCTCGATCCCTCCGTGCCCCCCGGTTTCGTGCAGGGAATTACTGGGGCCTGTTCTTTCGTGCATTGTTTTGGGGAAGTGGGGAGGAAATCTCCAACTTTGTCTCTAATGCGCCGTCACCCTGGGCTGCGCGCGGCCCATCGCTTCCCGAAGAGCTAAGCAGCAGCCCCACGGCTGTGACATTTGCGATGCATTAAGTTTAAACATTTTCAATAAAGAAAAACAATCCATTCAGACTTGCTTTATGATTCATAGTAATTGCAAATAGAAGCAGTTAATATAATTGTCCAGCTGAGACCAGCAGGCTGGGAACATGTAGCAGTGAGATGTACAATCAGGGAAGGTTGGGAGGGAATTTAAGTGCAGGTTAAGCAAATGCATTACTTTAATAACACACAGAGACAGCCCTTGTAGTTATAAAGAGGATAAAATAAATATTGTACCAGAAATCTACAGAATGGGAGGTTTTATCACCAAGAACTGCCCGCTTGCTATTTACTTTCAATTTAGATTTTACAAAAGCTGCACTTGCCATGTTTTTTATGTATGGAAGAGAATGACTTGAATTGACAAATGACCTTATTTCTCCATAAGTTTCGAAAGGGAGCCTCAGTTTCTTAAGGAAAAATGATCACCTCTCAGCGGTCGTCCTGGAGAGAGAAAGATGCTTTTTTTTTTATATATAAAGGTGGAATATAATTCAAAGAGGAGACGGTGCTGCTGCTCCCCTCGCTGCTGGAGGTGGGCCAACCTCCTTGGCTCCTCCAAATCACGGAGGAAGGAACCTGCTTGTCTGCAGTGGTTTTCTCCCTGCATTGAAGCCCATCCTTCCTCAGACGTGACCACGGGGGCAGCTACGCCCCGATGTTGTGTTATACCTCGTTAGCATCCCCTTTAAATAATTAACTGCTTCGGTTTGGGACATGTGAAGGAGGCAGGCAGAGAAGATGCTACTGAAAGACACCACCACCACCATCATCATCACCACCACCACCACCACCATCATCACCATCACCATCATCATCATCACCACCACCATCACCACCATCATCTTCACCACCACCGTTATCACCATCATCACCACCACCATCACCACCACCACCACCATCACCACCAACATCAGCAGCACCACCTCTCCAGCGTAACCAAACTCTGGCTCTCCAGAGAAGAGCTGCACTTCTTTATTTATTAAAATATATTTCTGAGGGCAACATATTAAATCAAAGTATCTTGTTCGCAGCCTCCTGACTTAACGACACACAAACAGCTAAACACAACAGAACATTGGCTCGTTACAACCGTTTATAAAATATTAAGGGTCTTAAAAATTAATTATTCACAGGCACCTTCCGCTTGTTTATGGGGGGGAAAACTCGAGATGCGAAGGACAGAATGGGCTACCCGCGATTCAGGAAGAGAAATATTTTAGTTGGAAGCTCCCTCTGGGTATCCTCGAGTGGGAAAATGGGTTAAAACCGCCCGTTTTTAGGCCCGCAGCCCCTGAACGCCGGCACCTCGCAGAGGTTTCCTACCCCGTTAACTGTCCCCCGTCCATCCTGTCCTCCCGGTCTACGCCAGGAGCAGCGGGGACCCTCTGGACTCGGATGGAAGCAAAAACGAACAACCACCGCCCCAAAAAACCGACCCCCATCGCAGCCGATGAGCCGCTGGCGCAGGGCGTGCGGGATTCCCGCGGTGCCGCGCGGCCGCGGATGCAGCCGGCAGGACCGCATCCAGAGGGCTTCGCATCCCGGGAAGGAGACGGGGAAGGCGATTTGAAAGGCGCGGGATTTGGCGTGGGAAGCTCGTGGGATTGCAGCGGCTTCACCGCCAGCCCGCAGCCTTCGCCCCGGCCGTCATCCAGGCGGCAGACGAGGATGCTTAACTCGAGGGGAAAATAGCGTGTGCTGAACCGCTCTGCAGGTCGGAGGCGTTGGAGACCACGCGCGTGCGTGTCCAGCCCGGGAGCAACGCAAGCCTGGAGGCACTGCGGGGAGGAGGAGGAGGAGGAGGAGGAGGAGGAGGAGGAGGAGGAGGAGGTCCCCGTGGTGAAGCCGGCCCCAGGACCACGTGCGCGCCAGCTCCAGCTTCTCCCCACCCGTTTATTTTTGATGGTGGGACGGTTGCTATAAATGCAGCCGGCGGCAGCTCCGATGAGCAGAGAAGCGGTTCCCGGGGCGCTACGGAGAGGAGGCGGCCGGGAGCCCAGCGTCCCCTCCGGCTGCGGCCGCCGTTTCCCGGCCCGCGGCCCCTCCATCTCCCCCTTGCCGCGCAGCCCGACGCGAAAACCGCGGCGGCGACGCAAACCGGGCCTTTTCCCTGTTAACGGGGAGGCGTCACCACCGGCAAAGCCGGTACGGGGAAAATAGAGAAGGAAGCAGCATCGTGCATCCGAATTTCCCGGCTGGGGGGTGGGAGATGCTCCCGCCGGAGAGCAAAGGTGGAGGCGGCGGCGGGGGGCCGGGGCGAAGCTGCACCCACCGAGAGCGTTTGCAGCCTCTCCGCCGCTTTCCGCGATGAACCGGGGCCGGCGCGCTATTAGCAGGCTGCTCCGATGATTAACAAGCGCTCCTAATAGCTGCTTTTAAACCTGCTCTAAAAACCACCCCCCCGCCGGAGCCGAGCCGGGAGGGAGCGGGCAGAAACGGGTGCAATCTCCAAGGAAACCAGAAACAAAATGGGCTTTGGCACATCGCAGCACCAGGCGGGTAATCAAAGCTTACAACCGGCTTTAATTTAAGGTTAATTATTGTTTACTCTCCGGGGGCCGCTCCGGCGGAAAGCGGCAGCCGCTCTGACCTTGAGCGGCGCGCGGCAGGGCCCCCGCGGCCCCCTCGGAGACCGCGGGAAAAGCTCGCCCGCCTCTCCCGGGGGAGCACAGCGGAGCCCGGAGAGGCAGGAATCGGTGGGAGAGGGAAGGGGAAATAAAACGGAGGCGGAGGCGTCCGAAGCGGAGGCGAATCCCCCAACTGGTCGCGCGCCGACGAAGCTTCGTTCGCGCGCCGGCCCCCGCTGCGGAGGCTGTTAATTAATATTGGCCTCCCATCGATCCTCCCGCGCTCAGCGGCATCGCGCCGGCGTTTTCTCGCGGCCGCGGCCCCAGCTTTGCCGATGGGAACGGCGAGCGCCGCGTGCGCCCGCGCCGAGCCGAGACGCCGTCCGGGCCGCGTGGACACGGAGACTTGGACGCGCTCCCAGCGCCGCTGCCTCTCCCCTCCCCACCTAAACCCGCGCGTCGGCCAGCGCTGAAGGGTTTTGGGCTGGGCACGGAGGGGAACGAGGCTGCCGGAACCTTTTTGCAATCATTTTGCCTCCGCAAAGCCCCCGAGCGCTTGAAAGCACATAGAAATAGAGGGAACGAACAGCGGAAACCGTCTAAGCAGATTGGGAATGCCGATCCCGGCAAACGTATGCGGCTTCACGCTTCAAATCACCTTGAGCGTTTGCAGCGCACCAGGATCGCCTTTCGCTCGTAATTAAATACGCCCGTCTCCGAGCGGAGCGCGGGAGCTCCGGGGACCCGGCGCGTCCCCAATCCCGCTGCCTGGCTCTGCGGCGCCGGCAGGGCGCCGCCAAACGCCCCTTCCAGGCCGGACTCGGAGAAGCCTTGCAAACCTTCGCACGCTGCTTTTGTAGCGCCGAGGGGATCCCAGGCCGGAGACGAGCGAGGGGATGTTGGAGGCGCCGGGGCGCTTTGCAGAGGGACCAGGCTGGCCGCCACCAGCGCGGCCTCGGCTCCTCCGCCGGCGAGGAAGGTGTCGGAGCCGGCAGGGGGGAAACGGCCGTCGCCGCGGGGAAGGGACGAGTGCCGGTGGCCCGAGCCGCGGGGCAAAATCTGCCAAGTGCTTTAGTCGCAACCAGCCTCGCCTCCAGACGGACGGATGGACAGACGGACACCGCGGTTCCCGAGCCGGCCCGGCTGCCGTGCCGTATTGCCTTCGTCTTCAGGCGCGCTCAGGCATACGCGGTCGCGTCACCGAACGGTCTCGGGGCGGCTGCCCGGGAGCGGGAACGCGCCGGGGACCTCTCTCCTGCCACCCGCCCTCGGCTGGAGCGCGGCTCCGTGCCAGATGCCAGCGACCTCGTCCAGATGTTTCGTCCCGGCGACACCTGCGCCGAAGCCTTCTGGAGTAACCGATCTCGTGCCGTGTCCCGCACCGGGGGCTGCGGCCGCTCCGGGATGCCGCTCGAAACCCTCCTCCCGGACCGCTCGGGAGCTCGGCCTCCCGCTCTCGCCTCATCCCTGTGCTTTCCCAAGCCGGGAGGAGACCCAAATCTGCCCGTTCTGCCACCAAACCCCCAGGGGTGATGCAGGGTTTTTACAACATCTCAAAATCCTACACGGCTTCCGAAGGGCAATCCCTGCGGCTCAGTCCACCCGGTCTGGACCCCACCGGGTCCTCTCCTCCGCGCCGCGGCCGAGACTGGCTCCGACCTCAGCCTCTCTCCCCGGAGCTCTCGCTTCTCGGAGATAAGCGAGCGTGAAGGTTTTTAAAGCTCCTGGAATTAAGGAACATGAGGGGGTTTCAATAGGTTTCAGAATAAATTGTCCATGAAAGTGTTGGGGAAAACCTATCTAGGGAAAAAAGAGCGCCGGAGACGATGATATATCTGTGGCCGGGAAGAGGCGGCGAGATCGGGAAGCGACTGCCTGATTGTTCCATAAGCACCTCTTAAAAGCAAACACAATAGACATGAGCAGTTTTTAAAATGACAGACAATACAATGGGAGATAATATATTTAAAACCCATATCAGTTGTTAACAGACCATAAAAACGCCGGCACATTAATCTATGCTGTCTGTCATAGACTCATGAAGCAGCTGTGTTATTTTATAGTTTCGTTCCTGCGGGCTTCTCTGACACTTCCACAAATACATCTCAATTTATTTGGATAAGAACAAACAGAAATATTGAATTCTTCTTCCTCTGCTTCTGCACTTTTTTTTATTTTTTTCCCCAGCCCCTACAAATAGCAGAAGGCATCTGGTACCGCTTGGAGAGGGCGTTTTTGCTGGCCGGGATGGTCGTTTTAGGAGAAAGCCACCAGGCGGATGCACGTCTCGCCCCTCGCTTTGGGCTCTCCGAGCTCCTTTGGTGCCTTTGGGCTCCTACAGCGCGACAGGATCCCGTCGCTGCCGCGGGTGAAAGGCCGCAACCTGCCGCGTGTAAAACCCCCCGGCGCCGCGGAGCCGCTCTCCCTCTAACACCATCGCTTCCTTTTCTACGGTGCAAATCCCTTATCGCACCTTGTTAAAACGGTCTTTTATAGACTTGTTCCTGGAAGCTTGACAAGGCTGAAGATTTGGCTCCCTTGTGCACCCCGGACTGCACCTTTTCCTGCACGTTTCCCAGCAAACCCTTTTTGGGGGGGTTTGCACCCATCGCCTCCCCTTTCCCCCCGCGGGAGCCGTTGCACGGGGCAGCTCTCCCCGGCCCACGTCGCTCTGGGATTCGCAGCCGGACGGTTCTTGAATGCCAACATGGGATGCAACTTCTGCGCTTAATAAATGTCTTTTTGCGCTTTGTCTTCGGGGCGCTGCCCCCATCTCCGCCTCCCCCCGCGAGGTGGGACCAGCACGTCACTAAATCACGCCCTAACCCCCATCGCCTTTGCTGCCTATTTGCTTTTATTTCCAAAGAAGAGGAGGACAAATTAAGTGATAGTTTGTCCGCCAGGAAGATAAAGCACGGATGAGGTACGGGGAGCTTCGCCCTCCCCGCCGGGCCTGCCCAGGTCACTGCTGCGACACCAAAGGACGGTAACTGCTGGAGGTGCTGCGATACGCCCCCAAATTTGCAGTGCCGTGGGCCTTTAGGGAGGAGGAGGAGGAGGAGGAGACGGCAGGAGAGGGGCCGAAGCCCGCTGCACGCCCCAGGGAAGCCGGGCGAGCGTGACGTTCCTCGCAGACCCGTTCCTCGATCCGAACCTTCGCTCGGTGCCCTGGGTCGCGGCTCGTGCTCTTCCCGAGCGGGGCGGTCAGGAAGGAAGCCTGGAAAGCCGCGGACCGAGGACGGTGGTGACAGCGCGGCTGAGTCACCTTCCGATGGGAATTCCCAGCCCCTCTCCATCACGGGACTGGGATGTCCGTGCAGGTCCAGCCCTGGCACCCTGGGAAGGACCAGGAAGGAGCTGGAAACATCTCAGCGTCCTTCAACAGCAAAGTCCTCGTGACAGGCATCAGCTGAGGCCAATAAATGCTCCAGACAGATGGTCACCAGCGACCTGGTGGCCCCAAAGCCATGAAGTCCCTGGAGGACACCGCTGTACACCCACTTCGCTGCCGTTTAGCAAAGGACCGAGCCCAGCCAAACGGCACCTCAGCCCATTTCTGCAAAATCCTGAAGCCTTTTGCCCCCCTCGCTGGGCTCTGGAGGCTGCTGGAGTTGCAGGAGGAGCTCGGGGGCGAGGAAGGGGCTTCCTTCCCACTGGACGCGGCTGGGAAAGCGGCAGCTACTGCAGCACCCGCAGGGACGAGACTTTCCCTGTCGCCGGGACCTCGGAGGCACCGACCAGCCGAGCCTGCGGCATTTGCGCAGGGTTTGGGCAGGACGCTTAGTTTTGGGGCAACGGAGCAGGGCAGACGTTCAAATGCAAGGTGGGCGCTCCGTGTGCGCTCAGCTCTCCATCACCGACCCGGGACAGAGAAAACCATTGGCAAAGCAGCTTGGCTGCACAGAGAGGAGGGGGAAAAAAAAACCCTAATTTTTCCAGTATTATCTTTCTTTGCAGCCACTTATCCGAAGCGGAGCCGGATGCTGACCCTCCCCGAGGGCCTTGCCCAGCAGAAGGGGCACCCACCTTTCGCGCTATTGCCATCTAACCGGCCCAGGCAGCACAATTACGTCCCTCCCATCATAAAAGCATAAAAACGAACATCTGTCATCCACGCGTAACCTCTGGCTTTGTCAGCTGAAATACTGCCGCCGTCCCCGGGATGCTTTATGCCCAAATCCCGCTCCGTCCCCGCGAGCCCCGGAGCTTGGGGCTGTCAGTCAAGTGCAATTTCCCTCTGCGGAGCGGCGAGAAGGAGAAGCTGCGAGTGCTCCGGCACTGTCAGGATATCATTAACCTTTGCCGGGGATTTAAATGGGCTGTTCCTGCCAGCTCAAAGCTGCGCCGGCATTTGCTTCCATCCAGCCTCCCTGCTCGCAGCCTCCTGGAAGCCTACAGATCCGGGCAGTGCCTTGCATCAACCACCTCATCCCAACCCAGCACATGCATATATAAGAATATATATAAATATACATATATATATAAACACCCCTGTCCTTGCCATTTCCATGGAAGATGTCCCAGCAGGATCAATGCACCACCAAGGAAATCAGACCCTGCACCTCCCTGCTGCACCAGATCAAACCCAGCCTTGCCTCCCCTTGGCCTCTATAAATTATACTCTTAACGCCACCCAGGTGCCCCTTTTTCCCCTGGATTTTATCTTAATCTGTGCTCATTCCCGCAGGCTCCAGGGTGCAAGCCTGGCTGTGGAAGCACCAGATTTCCAAGCCGTGATTTGCCGTGCGTCGCTGGCAGGAGCATCCGTGCGGAGGGAGCGGGGCTGCGCATCGCGTCCTCCTCCGCCGGCGGCCCGTCGGGTTGTCCGCGGTTTTCTCCCCTTTTGCTCTCGGAGCTTTTTCTCCGCGTTTCCTGACTTGGAAACACAGAGGGGGCTTGGATGATGTGGCAGAGCCAAGGCCGGGGGATTGATGGTGGATGAGAGATGGACTGCAGCCTGGAAGTCACTCTGCCCGGCTCCCAGAGAGAGCTGGCCCTTCCCTATATATACATTAAAAAAAGGAAAATAAAGAAATAGATAACAAGTAGGAAAGAAGAACGTGGCTGAGACCCGGGGTGCCACGAAGGGAGCCGGCGCGGCGGGATGCGGCTCTCCCGGGCAGCCGCGGCAGCTCTCCGAGCGCCCACCACGCACGCAGAGGCTCGGGGCTTGTTTTTAAGTAAGGAAGCGCGATTTTCTTCCACTTTTTTTGTTTTTATCCCCTAGCAGAGGATTTGCTTCCCTCGTTGGCTGCCGAGCAGTTAAACCACAGGCCTGCGAGCGCATGAAAGCGCCGTGTCCGCCGAGGTGGCGAGCGCCCCGGCGAAGGGAGCGTGCCGGCGCGGCCGGAGGTTCTGCGGCCGCTTCCCGCTGCGAGCCGGGGGAACGAGCGCGGCGGAGCCCGGGAGGTGGGAAAGGGCAGCGCGGGGCGGTTCAGCAATATCAGCTACTTCGGTGATTTTGCAATGTTTCCTGCCTTCGAGGCAGCTTTGCATGGTAATTTGTTTTCAACGCGGACATAGGAAGGGGGGAGCTCTGCTCTGCCGGCGTCGGAAGGGAAGTTTCAATCATTCCACACTGGTTTTCTCCATCAAAACAAACTGTGCAATTCAGGAAATACGGTGAAACCAGCTCTGTCCAGCGGAAAAATCTCGGTTCGAACAAATCAGACGCTTTTGCAATGAAAACCCAGCCACGAGCGCATCCGTTCGCCGGTGCCGTCCTGCCCCTTCTCCCCGGCGGCCCCGGCTCGGCCCGGCGGGGACACGAGCCCCGGCGCTGGGCTCCGAGCAAGCGATGCCAGAGACGGACCCGGAGCCGCGGTCCTGGAAAAGGCCGGCACCGTCCTCCCAGATCGTTAGCGGAAAACCATTACCGTGCAGAGCTTAACGAAGCGAGGACGCCTCCCGCACCCGGAGCAGCAATATCCAAGCACAGGCTTCAGCCGGGCGAAGGAGAAGCACGATTAATCCCATCAGGAGCTGCCATCCCGCTCCGGCGGAGAGCCGGAGCCAGGCGGGCAGGTAGGGACGCGGGCGGCCCGCGGGGCGCTGGACCCGCTGGCACCCTTGTCCCCCCGCGCCGGGACACCCGGCAGTGCCGCCCCGGAGGACGCCGCTCCACCTAGCTGGATCTTGGCTCCCGGCTGGGAATTAAAAGGTTATTTGAGACTTTGCCAACTGCTCTTGATCGGCTGATGAAAGACGATGATAAATCTTAAGAGACCAAAATTAATAGAGAGGAAATTGATTTTGTAACGTGTGGACTTGGTTTATCAGGCTGCTGCCGGCCGGCCGGGATGGGGAAGGAGCGGTGGCGGCGCCCGGGCCGGGGGGAGCAGCTCCGAGCAGCTCCACTGGCCGGATTCGCGGAGGCGTTTGCAGGCGGTGCCGCGTCCCGCGCCAATCCTCCGGCGCCCGCGTTGACGTGGATACGGGTGGAAGAACCTTGTCTGCTGGATGTGCCGTGTCCCCCTCCGGGGGCCCGGCAGGGGCTTGGTGGAGAGCGGCGATGGGTACGCGCAGGTGTCACCCTCCGTAGCCCACCCGGTGCCATGATCCTCCACCTCCTTCTGCTCTGCGGGATCATTCCTGCACCGGAGGGACAGGGATGAAAACCCCACGTCCCTCCTCACAGCCGTTTCACCCCAACGTGCCCATGGTTCCCACCAAGGCTTTCCACCGGTGTTCGGAGAAGGGCTGGACGCCAACCCTTGTCTCCGAACCCGCGGCCTGGAGGGCTCCGAAGCCGTCGCTGCCGCCGTCCACGGGCCAGCCCCGTCCTTCGCCCTGCGGGGACGGCAATAGCTCCCCGGGACGCCGCGGAGGGACCGTTCCCGGGTGGGAAGCGCTCGGCTGCTGCAGCGACAGCTTTGCAACGAGCGGAGTTAGCAGCCAACCGAACAGGCGCTTGCATCTGTTTATTAATTATAATGACTCGGTCTAATTCATTAAGAACTGGGATTTATTTATCAGACGGAGGCGGAGTGCCGTGCAGCATGAGGGTTCGATTTTGGTCTGCGAGACGGCTGAGGAGCCCGGGAATTAGGAATGACTCTGTGCATCGGGCAGGAAAGAGATGTACGCACCAAGCTAACGACATGAGAGAGCAGCAAAATTGAGATGCACGGCGCAGGCCCGCTCCGCTCCGGAGCAGCAAACGGACGGACGTATGATTATGGCAATATAATTTGAGCAAAGTCTTCTCCTCGGATCCTGAGCGTTTGCTGTCGTTAATTGAGATCCCGAAGTTCAGCGCCTTTCATTGCAGCGGCGCTCCGGCGCGGCGCGCTCCCAGCTAACGATCGGAGCAAGATGGAGAGGGCATTTATGGGAGCTGCGGCGCGGAGGCGGCAGAGCATCGCCCAACGCGCTCCCGCTCCCGTGCCGTGGTGTAAATCCGGAGCGGCTCGCCCGCAGCAAGCCGGAAAAGGTGGAAAAAGCTCGCCAGGGCAACTCCGGTGCTGCGGATGGGACTTTTCCAGGCTGCGTGAGTGGGCGGGGAAGGAGCTCCTGGAAGGCTGCAGGACCTTTGCTGTCTTCTCCAACATCTGCCCCTTGCAGCTAAGGAACCGTCCCTCGCCGGCTCCCAAGCAACGGCTTGCCTCCGCCGCTCTCCATCCCGAACCTCCCGACGGGAGCGGTTATCCTAACAACCTCCACCCTGCTGGAGAAGTTGTTACCGCAAGCCCGGAAGCAAGCGTTAAAAAAAGTAATAAGTGAGTTCGGTAATGGCCTGGACTGGAACGGCGGGAGCCGAAGCGAGCATCCCGATCCGGCCCCGCGATGCCGCGCGATGCCGGCCGGCCTGGGCCCCCCCGACCCTCCGCCGCGCTCCCGCTGGGCTCGGAGACGCGCAGGCTTCGCTTTTCATTTGAAATAAAAATAACCCTCGTCAGAAGGTTTCTTCCTTCTTGTTTTCCTTCCCCTGCGGTCGGATACGGAGACGGCAGGCGAGCGGTGGCCGAGCCGGCGTCCCCCGGCAAGGCTGGGAGCCGGCGGGTTGCTCCGGAGTTTTTCTAGGTTTAGCGAGGCGGAAAACGGACAAGGAGAACACAAAAGCAAAGGCCGTCGCTCAGGCTGACGTTATCTCGAATTAATCCTGCCAAAACGTGGCTGCGAGGAGATAAAATCCCATCCAACAAGGAGGAAGTCGGAACCAGAAGGTGCTTTTTCCCGTGGCCGGCCGCGGACGGAGGAGGCAGAGCCCTCGCGGGGGCACAGCGCTGGGGCACATTCCCAGCTTGGGAAGCATGCCAAAAATCGCGGTTTCCACCACGGGAAAAGGTTTCCACCTTTTTATTTTAAGCTGGATCCTTTGGAAGACGGTGCCCATGGTGCTCCCATCCCAACATTGGTCGCGGAGGAAGCCGGGAGGGTGCGGAAGCGCAGGGAGCACGCTTAGACCGGGACCCGGAGAGCTCCGGGAGAGACCGGCTGGAGCAGCCGCTCCGTGTGCGCTTCTTTTATGCCGGAGCAAACGCCCACACGGGCGCACGGGAAGGGTGAAGTCCCGACTGGGGCTAGGACGAAAGCAAGCCCGAAACGCAACGTTTGTTATTAGTTAACACCAGGGAAGCAGGCTATTGCCAAAAAAGAAAATCCAGATCTAATTTCCTTCTTTCTTAGCCCAATTTTCCCCGGAGGAACGCCGTTCCCTTTGTGAGAGCCGCACCGCAGCCCCCCAAAACCGGGCCTCGATCGGCGCCGACCCTCTGCAGCGCCAGAGAAGCGGCGGCTGCGGCTCCGGGCAGGGAGCTGGGTGCCGGGAAGTCGGAGCCGCAGCGGCCGGGCAGCACCTGGCACTTTATCCCGGCGGAGCCGCTAACCAGAGAGCGGCGCTGCCAGCACCGCGGGCGAGCGTGGGAATTTCCTCCGGATCTGACGCTCCGAAGGTTTGCAGCCGGCACCGTCTCCCTCGTTATGTCCCTGCGTTGAACAGCAGAGCTCAGGCAATATAATTAATCGCTGCACCCGGGCAGCGCGGCCAAGGCACGTTCGCAGCCGCTCCGGCGCATCCCTGGGAAAACCAGCCGAGGTGCTGGGAAAGCAGCCAGGCGGCAGCCCGAGGCTGCGACGGGGCTCCGCACGCGCCCGATCCATCGCCAGGTCCGCGCCGAAACCCCCTTCGCGTGCCGAGGGCGAACGCAGGGCGTTTCGCGGTCCGACCCTGCGTCGCCGGCGCCGCTCCCGGCGGGGTCCTACACAAATAAATGAGTGGATAATTCCTGGCGTTAGGACCCCGCCGGTTCGGTTCGGCAGACGCCGCTGCGGTCCCCGATGGCACCTCGCGTTCAGCCTTCGGGGACGGTTTTCTGTTTTATACGCTGAATTTCTGACCCTCCCGCAGGCTCGTGCCGGAGGACTCCGCTCCCAGTTTGGTCCCAAAGGATGCGCACACGCATGTATTTCAGACTATAAATCGCCATCGTTTTCCACGTCCTTCCGGAGGACTTTTCCATAAAGAGGCGCCAGATCCGTCCCTACACCAGGCCGTGCGGGGCCGGGGCACCGCGGGAGCAGCACCCCATCGCTGCCTTGCACTGCCCGCTCCCGGGAACGGGAGCTTCCGGGAGCCCCGCGGGGCGCCGAGCTGAAGCCGGTGCCTGTTCCCGTGTGGGAACAGCGGGTCCCAGCTCGCGGGAGAGAGGCAGGATAAACCGCAGGCAGCGGGCGCAGTGCTGAGGGCGACGGGTCCTGGGCGGCACAGGCGCTCCTCCGCCTTCATCCCGGTATGGAGCGGGATTCCCCCTCTCTGCTAATCTAATTGTGTTAATCCAACTGCTTCCATCCTCATTTCATTCGGACAAAAGGCCTCTGCTGCCTGCCCTGGCCAGGGAGGAGCAATTAAAATCATCATCATCATCATCATCATCATCATCATTGAGGTAATGCAGGAGGCTCCTGCGGAGCGCCGGGGAGGTGGGACGGAGGCGGCCGGCGCTGAGCAGGGCTGAGCTGGCCGTGGCACCGGATCGAACCCGAGGGAAGCAAGAAGCGCGGGATGAAAAGCCGATGTCGGAAGCTGGAGATGAAAGAACAAGAGAGGGAATAACGGATGGATGGCGAGCGAAGGTGCGTGGAGACGCAGCGGGTGCAGCCATCGCCGCCTGCATCCCAAGCAATGGGACCTTGCTTGGCCTTCAAGAGATGCTTAGGGCTGGACGACGGCTCCGGGCGCCGGGATGGGTGACCAGCACGGCCAGGTCCACCAGTTTGGGACGTCGCCCTGGAAGAGCGCACGCCACATCGCCCGGCGCTCAGCCCCAAGGGGTTAAAAACACCCCGGTTGGCTCGTCGAGGAGAGAAGAGAGGAGGCAGAGCACGGCTGACCCTCCTGGAGGACCGGGGAGAAGGTCCAGCACGGGCCGTGTTGTCTCGGGGCCGGTTCCCCGAGTCCGGAGCTCGCGTACGGCGCGGGTTACGCTCGCCGAGCGCCCGTCCGCAGCCTCCCGCGCGGCCCTTCCTCGTTCAGCCCCTTCCGCACTCGCCACCCGAGCTCCTCTCCCCCACCAAAACCCGCCTGGGTTCAGGCGCCGCGGAGCAGCAGGAGAACCCAGCTCCGCCGGCAGGAAAACCGCCCGGCTGCCGCCGATGCCGCCGGCCCGCGGGGAAAGGCAGCCGGAGGGAGGCCCCGATGCAGCCGCCCGGGTTTCCCGGGAGCCGGGCTGGAGCACAGGCGGCCCTTTTCCGGCCTGGAAGCTAACAAGCTTCATCGAGATTTTATGGCTTGCGCTCTGCGGATCCGAAACGGGGACCGCAAGCCAGATCTCTCTGTCCTTTCCCTCCCTGCGACGCCAATGACTTTGGTGCAATAAGCAGCCGAATCCAGCCCATAATTCTTCCCCGGCAAGACAGGACCGAGCCCGTAATGTTCCTGATGGAGCAAAGTACCGATGACACAGCTGAAAAGCATCGGAGGAGCCGAGAGCAGGGCCAGCTTCCCTAGGCTCCATGTGGCACCGCTCCATGTCAGCCCGCTTCAGCTGCGGGATGAAGTGCGACAATATATAATGCACCGGAATACACAAACGTCCGCGTTATCCGAGGCGGGGAGCATGCTGCTGCGCAGGACTCCAGCGCTTCCCTCCCGCCGGCGCGCTCCGCGTTTGCATCCTCCCCCGGCCCGCGGCGTTTCCGAAACGTTTTGCTAAGTTAATTTGTACCTGCAGCCGCTCGTGAATTTTGCAGATTATTGGATCTGGAAGTGAGCCGACACCAAGAGTGACTATTGCTCACGCCGGGATTTCGCTGCACCACCCCCACCAGCTCCCAGCTCCACGGGACGGAGAGCCCCGCTTCCCGCCACGGCTCTCCGGCGGATCAACACTCCGCAGTGATGACGGCGGGTCGGAAGAGAAGTTTGCAGCAGAGTCGGATTCGGCACCGACCCCAAGAAGTTTTGGGGCAAACCAAGCCCAAACCTTCAAAGCGATGATTTTCTTGAGTGGTGCCTTTGGATATCGGTGCCCATGTTCTCCATTGGGATTTTGGAGCAACCGAGGAAGACGGCAGAGAAGCCCTTCCCAGGATAGGAAGCAAGTGGCACTGGTGGAAGGGGCTCCTGGGGGCTCGTGTCCCAGCATCCACGAAGCTCCTGCCTCCAGGAAGTCTCCGCTTCCCTTCGGAGGAGCCACGAAACGCATGGGGGCCAGATCGCGCGGTCGTAGCGCGGCTTGGCAGACATCCCGCGGGATCCCGGATCAAGCCGCAAAAAATCCGCCCGGATTTTGGGCACCTCATCCCCGCGGGATCCACGTGCGCCTGAAACCCACGGCTGCCCCCGGCCACAGCGCCTCCTCGCAGTCATTCCCGGCTTCACCGTGAGCCGTGGGATATTCGGTGTTTTCCTTGGAGCAAATGCAAGCAGATGAAGGAGGGGGAATCTGGCCCAGGGCGACCCGGCAAGCAAATAAACGCCCGGCTGGCGGGATAACGCTGCGGTTTGAGCCGAACTGGAGATCCTGGCGTGGGAGAAAGGGGATTACCTCCCGATCCGGGAACACGTGAAACTGGCACCGGCGGAAATGTCACAGGGCCTGAGCACCGAAATGCAAAGGCAAATACGCGTTCGAGCCCCAGGCTGACGTTTCAGGCTGCGGCTAGAGCAGAAACTTCCAAAACTTTGCCTGCAAAGCCATTTCCAAGCAGAAAGCCAAATCCTCCCCCCAAAAAGAAAGTGGATGAGTTTCACCCGTCTTCTATTTTGTTGTTGTTGTTGTTGTCGCTATTTTCATTTCAAAACCCATTTTTGCCAAAGGCAACATGTTTTTACAAAATGCTTCACTCTCCCCCCCCCCCCCAGAAAAAAATAAAAAAGAACTATTTCTGGGTAGAAAAATCTTCTGTCAGAAATTTCCTGGCCACCTCTCCATTTTATGCCAACGGTTCGCACACTTTGCAGGGCTATAAATGACGGTACAGTAGCAAATCTGGCCAGCGAGATTTTCGACTGCGGTATACCAGTCACCTACCCACAGGATTTAAACCCCCCACTTATTTTACACTTTCCTTCACAACTATCTCTCAGCCATAAAATATACATGGATGCATCGATTGCTCTGGTGATCAAATACCTCTCCCTCCAAAAATACAGCTTATCCAGATATGTAAGCATCCTAATTAAAAATATGTTGAGAGCTGAATTGCAAATGAATCAATTCCTTCTCAAAAAAAAAACCCAAAACAACAAAAAAAAAACCTCCAGTTGAGCAAGACCAGAATGGGATGGTTAATAATTGATATTTACATTTCTCCCATGTCTGATCAAAGGATTTGATTGCATGACAAATGAGGAAATCACTGTAAACTATTATACATCCATTAAGGACACAGATGCAGCAGATAGCATACGAGAGCAAGGGTGATATGATATTTGCCAGAGGACACGGAGCGGGAAAGCCGGAAAGGGCCGGGGCGGAGGAGGCCGGCACGACGGCAAAGGCGGCTTTTCTAGGCGTGGAACAAGCCCGGCGATCGATCCCGGCTTTGCCGGAGGTGCCGCGGGTCAGGTTGGGACGGGACGGGACGGGGCTCTTCTCTGTGCATGGAGGGGACAAGAGGGGAGGCCAGGTCCTGCAGCAGCACCCTCGCAGCCTGTATGGCCCCCATGGACCCCCGTGGGCCCGTATGGACCTCTGCGGGCCCCTATAGGCTTCTATGGACCTCTGTGGGTCCCTATGGGCCCCACGAGCTCTTCTGGGCTTCTGTGCACCACTGTGGGATCCCTATAGGCTCCTATGGGCCCCTAAGAGCTCCTATGTGCTCCTATCCTGTATGGGCCCCATGAGCTCCTTCAGGCTCCTATGGACCCCTATGGGTCCCTGTGGGCCCCTGTGAGCTCCTTTGCGCGCCTATGGACCCCTATGAGCTCCCTTGGGCTCCTGTAAACTCATATGGATCCCTACGAGCTCCCTTGGGCTCCTATGAACCCATATGGACCCCTGTGAGCTCCTATGGACCCCTATGAGCTCCCTTGGGCTCCTATGAACCCATATGGACCCCTATGAGCTCCTATGGACCCCTATGAGCTCCTTTGGGCTCCTGTAAACTCCTATGGACCCCTATGGGTCCCTGTGGGCCCCTACAAGCTCCTCTGGGCTCCTATGGAGCCCTGTGAATCCATATGGGCTCCTATGGGTGCCCACGGGCCCCTGTGGGTCCCTTTGGACTCCGTATGTGTCATCCATCGCCCAGCAACCATGACAACCCGCTGTCCAGAGAAATCCAGAATTACGGATTTGAGTGAGGGGATGCGAAGGAGAAGGAAAGGAAAAATGATCCTTCCAGTGGTATAACTACCCCTTTCAGCAGCCTAAATTTACTAAAAAATTCCAGAGCTCCAGAGTAATTTTTAACCAAAACAGCCCCAAAACTATTCAGCTGAAAGCCTCAAAATGAGACATTTTGGTTATGTCAAACCTGGGTTTAATCTTCTTTTTCCGAATTGGGCGATTCATTGGAAATGACCCTTTCTTGCAAACAATTTTGTTGTTGACAAATCAGCCCCTTCCAACAGAAAAAAAGAGAAAAATCCAACAAAAACCCAGGGAGCGATGAACTGAACGCCAGCACCGACACGCGATCGCCTTCTCCTCTTGCGCCCAGGACCCCGGAGCAGGTTTAATACCCACAATTTGTTCCCGAGGCTGCAGCGGCGGCAGCCTCTCGACCGAATGAGCGTGGGCCGGATCCTGGGGCCGCCCCGGCAATTCCCAGCCGGCTCCGGAGCTAAACAACAGCATTTTGCTGCCGGATTTGCACAGAACAGTTAAAGCTGCTCTTCAGGCTGACATTTGGCGAGCATTACGGAGGCGGGCGGCGGGATCAGGGAAGCTCACGGAGCAGCAGATGCGGTGCAGCAGCATCTCGGGGTGCCAAATCGCTGCGCCACCGGCGTGGATGAGAACAGGGAACAGCAACGGTGGTGGGGACAAACACTTCTGCAGACCCTGCAAATAGCAAATATATAGAACACTGACAACATATTGAAATACATAAGAATATTGAATGCGAGCAATATACCAAATATCTGTAACGCATTGATAAGGGGAAATACATTGAATACGAGAAATACGTTGAATATAAGAAATACATTGAATATCAGTAATACATTGAAAATGGGAAATACGTTGAATATATAAACGACATTGCGCGTGGCAAATACATTGAATAGGAGAAATGCATTGACTATCGGTAATACATTGAATGGGGGAAATATGTCAAATCTTGGTAATGCATTGAATATGGCAAATATATTGAATGTGAGAAATGAGTATTGGTAATATACAGAACAGGGGAAATGAATATGCAAAATACATTGAATAGGAAAGATACCTTGAATAAGAGAAATATATTGAATATTGATAACATTGAATAGGGGAAATGGCTCTTGGTAATGCATTGAATATGGCAAATACATTGAATGTGAGAAATGCACTGAACATTGGTAGTGTAGTGAATAGGGGAAATGAATAGGAGAAATATATTGAATAATATAAACATATTGAATAATATAAATATATTGAATATCAATAACATTGAATATGGGAAATGCACCAAATATGGGCAAATACACTGCATTTTGGAAATATGCTGAATATGAGAAATACATTCAAAATGGGGAATATATTGAATACCAGTAAAACATCGACTGTGGGGGAGACACGGTAGAGGATCAAGGCACCCCGGACGGCGATAGCCGCCACACACCCGCGCGGCTTCGCGCCCCCGCGGCCACGTGCGCGGCGCGCGCGGCCCCTTTAAGCCCCGAGGACCCGCCCCCCGGGCCGCGCGGCGGCGGCGCGCGCCCCCATTGGTGGCGCGCCGCCCCGCCCCGCTCGCCTAGCCTCCGCCCCCGCGGTGACGTCGGCCGCCCCCCGCGCCCGCGGCGGGGCCCGCCCCGCGGTGACGTCAGGCGGCGGCGGCTCGGGGAATGACATCACCTGTGCGAGTGGCCGGCGGCGGGCGGGAGCTCGCGCCGCAGTGTCCCCGCGCCGCGGCCCCAGCGCAGCCGCCGGGCGGAGGCGGAGGAGGAGGCGGAGGAGGAGGAGGAGGGCGGCCGCGGCCCTTCCGCGCCCCTCCGCCGGCCGGCATGGGAGCGGGCGGCCGCGCCGCCAGGTACGGCGGGGGCGCGCTATAGCGGGGGGCGCAGGTGGGGGGGGGCGGCGCGCGGCGCAGCGGGGGCCGCGCGGGCGGGCTGCCCCGGAGGCCGCGGTGAAGCGGGGGCAGCGCGGGTGGGTTGCATGGGCGGGGGGGGGCGGGGGTGGGCGCGTTGTAGCGGGGGCAGCGCGGGCGGGTTGCATTGGGGGGGGGGGGGTCGCGCTGCAGCGCGGAGCGGGCGGCGCTGAGCAGCCGCGTTATACCGGGGCGGGAGGGAGGGACGCGGGCGGGCTGCCTCGGGCGCTCCGCGCTGTAGCGGGGGGCGCGTTGTAGCGGCGCTGCATGGCAGAGGAGGTGCAGGCGGGTTACGCTGGGGGTGGGGGGGGGCGCGAGGGAGGCGCGTTATAGCGGGGGGCGCAACGGAGGGGCGTGGGCAGGGCGCGCTGGGGTCACGCTGTGTGTGTGTGGGGCGGGGGGAGGGCGTGCGAGCGGGTCGCACTGGGAGGGGGCGCGTTGTAGCGGGGGGGGGCGCCTGGGAGGGGCGGGGGCAGTTGCACGGGGGAGGCGCGTTGCAGCGGTGGCGAGCGGGGTCGTTATAACAGGGGAGCGCGGTGCGGGGTGGGGTGGGGGGGGCCGCGTTATAGCGGGGGAGGGGTGGTGCAATGAGGGGGTGCGCCGGAGCCCCCGGCCCCGGGGTGCGCCCGGCCCGTCCAGCCCCGCTCCATGGTCCCGGGGGCCGGCTGGGCTCTGCACCGCGCCCAGCCTGCCGTGCCGGTGCCGGCATCCGGGATGTGCGCTGTGCTCCGGTGCTGGTACCCGGGATGTGTGCTGTGCTCCATCCCTGCTCCGGTGCTGGTACCCGGGATGTGTGCTGTGCTCCATCCCTGCTCCGGTACCCGGCATGCAGTCTGTGCTCCGGTATTGGTACCCGGGATGTGCTTTGTGCTCCATCCCTGCTCTGGTACTGGCACCTGGGATGCACTCTGTGCTCCGGCATTGGTACCAGGATGTGCTGTGTCCCATGTCGTGGTGCCGGCACCTGGGATGCAATCTATGCTGTGTCCCGTGCTTAGATACCGGCACCTGGGATGTGCCCTGTGCTCCATCCCACGCCCCGGCACCTGGGGTGCTGCCCGTCTCCCCTTCCCGGGAAACCACCCCCTTTCCGGCAGGTGAAGCCCATTTCCCATGCTGCGAAACGCCCCCGCGGCCCCTCGCTGGGCAGCTCCGGCTCCGCGGGGCGAGGGGGTGCTGGGCGCGGGGACGTGGACCCCATCCGTGGGAGCGGGATGTGGCATTTCCCGCAGGCTGCGGGTTGGGGCGTTTCGGCTGCCTCGCTCCTCCCCGGTGCTCCGGGGGGACCCCCGCCTTGGGGGGGGGAAGTCTCGCTTTGCCCCCCGGCGCGGGCGCGTAGGAGCCGTGGTGCCGCTCGGCCGAGCTCTCCGGGGCCCCCCGACCCCGGTACCGCTCCGTCCCCACGGGTCTCCGGTTGCGGCGCAGCTGGGGCTCGGAGGCGCCGCGATCCGGGGCGGAAGCGGCGCCGCCGGCAGGTGCATCCCGGTGGGACTCGGCTCGGCTCGCCTTGGGGCCGCTTCCTGGGGAGCGGAGGCTCTCCCCGTGCCTGCTCCCGTGGGAACGCCGGGTGCTATTCGTGGAGTATTCCGGCACCCGGGAGAGTGACACGGAGCCCGGGCTGGCCCTGCCGCTGCCTGCGCCCAGCCGGGTTGGGATGAGCCGCCGGACCTTCCCTCGGGGCGATGCCAGGGCCCCCCCGGAGTGGTTTTGCCTCCCTCCCTGGATGCTCCCTTATTCCCACCTGGGTAAAACACCCCCAACCTGGCGCCTTGGACCTTTTCCAGCCACCTCGGGCTGGCTGCTGCGGGGTGCCGGGAGCTCCCCGGGGTGCCGGGAGGAGGGGAAAACGCCAGGGCCGGGAAAGCTGCGGCGTGCCGGCGGAGGTGCCCTCCCGAGGAGCTCCCTCGAGGTGCCCTCGGTGCAGGAAGGAGGGTGAGAAGTGTGGGGGGGGGCTGCTACTTTTTCCTCTTTTAATCCCTCGTGGGCGACGAGCTGGCCGGGATGGGGCCGTCTCTGCTCTTTGGACGCTTGCCCTGTGCCGGGTTCCTGGGAGAAGGCTTTGAGGGAACGCGGAGGGAGACGGGAAGGAAAAAGCGTTTGTGGTTTGGCGTCGTTCTGGCCCTTCCTCCGAGCGCGAGGTGGAGCGTGCTTCCCCGCGAGCGCCCAGCTGTGGGCGAGCGGGTGCACAGCTGGAGCACCTGCCGCGTTCCTCCTTCCCTCCTAGCGCCAAAACTTCTGCTGACTCCCGCGGAGCGTGTGCTTGGGGAGCGTTTGCCGGTTGTGCTTCCTGCTGCGAAGTTCCTCCTTGGGACCGAGTTCTGCTCAAGGAAATATGTTTGTCCCCAGCAGCAAAATCATAAGTTTTTTCTTTTTTTGGGGAATAAAGCATGCCTTGCGGGTCATGTGAGCGGAGCTGCACGCGCGTGGCTGCCTCGGGGCTGCGGGAGCAGGAGGTCCCTCGCCGGGCTCTGCGGCCGTGGGACATTCTTTGGTTTCCTCAGGGGACAAGTCTTTGTTCCGTCTCGTAGAGGGCTTGGAGAGCTGTCGATGGAGAAGGCGGATGGTGCCCGTGAGCACCTTGGTCCTGAGCGCTGCTTAACCTTAAACGGGTGGGACACGCGCGCCGAGCCTGCCCTTCGCCGAGGCGCTCGGGCCGGTGGAGACCCAGCCGAGACACGGGCCCTTGTGCAACGGCCGGGTGGAAAAGTACCGTTCCTCCTGCTTGCTTGATTATTGGAAGCTGTTAATTGTTCCCTGCCAGATTGACTTATAAATTAACGAGTTTGCTGGCGCTCTCCTCCTCCTTCCTGTGCGTGGTAAGGGCCCATATTTCAAATGGGAAGAGTCATAAATACTTTGAGTAATGCAAGAGAAGCTTCCAGTTGAATCGGTGCCACCTAGTAATGCGGAGGGATGCCTGCTCGCGCGCCGGGGAGGGGGGGACACGACAAGTAGGTGTTGGGGGCGAAGGGAGAAGCACCCTGCACGGCAGAGCAATTGGTGCGCTTGGGCGCGGGCTGTGAGGGCGATGGGACTCCGTCCTGAAGGCCGGAGGTGCGGAGATCCTCCCTTTGGAGGTCTGCCTCGCTGCCGGGACGTGCGCAGATCCTCCGGCTCTCTGCGGTGGTCCCCAAGGTGGAGCTGGTGCTCTCCAGCCTCCAGCGCGGCGGTTTGTAAGCCCGAGCTGAATAAACGGCGCGTTGTCCTGGGGCCTCGTCCCTCTTGCCCCAAGGGGAGAGGGTTTGCTGTGACGAAGGGAGGAAGGTTCTGCCTTTTGCCTCGAAGTCGGAGTAACGCGTACGTGATGCTGCTCCTAAGGAGAAGAGGAGAAGGTGCTTTCGTTCTTTTCCCACGAGATGTGGATTCTTTTATGAGAAAGACCCTTATTTCTGTTGCTGTTACCCGGGGAGAGAGGTGGGAGCGAGGGTGAGGAGGTGTCTGATGCCCAGCTAGGTGGGACGGTGCAGCAGATGACCAGGGAGACCGAGGCTTGGCGGGGGGAGCGGGTCGAAGGCGCTCGTGCATCTCCGTAGCGCTGGAGGAAGTTCTGCCCAGCCCCTTCCCGGGCTCGCTCGAAGGCGTTGGGCCGCGCTTACGGATCTCAAAGCCGCGCCGGGCTGGACGGTCCCCAAATCCGCTTCTAGGGCTGGCTGCGGGGCGGGGAAGCTCTGCGGTGCCTGGCGCTAGCTGTGCACCTGGTGGTTCAATAGGCTGAAACGCTACGTCGTGCTTAACAGAGCGGAAGTGCCATCCAGCTCTTTGGCTTGTTACGGAGTAAGTCGGAGTAGTAGATGCACGGTGAACTGTTTATCCACTCTTCCACGTGGCGTATGAAGCTGCGGGGGCGGCGAGCCGCTCTGATGGATGTGAAATGCTCCGTGTGGCCTGCCGCTGCGTCTGGATTTTATCCGAACCCTCCCTGTTCCCAGCTAAAGTAGTTTTTTTTTTTTTTCTTTTGCATTGCAGAGATTGCAAAATTGCAAGTGTAGGATACCAAGGTAAAGCGAAGGCAGATCTAACCCGGGTCGGTGTGGGCAGCGCGAGCTGGTGGTAAGGAGAGAGGTTATTCAGCTGCATTTTTTTTAGGTGCTGTTAAGTAGTTTAATCCACAGTTTCTGAACTTGGAGCTTTAAATTCTACTTATGCAAGTTGATAAGAACACGCATATTATTCATGACCCTATTCCAAAAAAGGAAAAATCTCCAAATGACTTAAGTTAAATAACATTGCCTGGACAGAGTGAAAAACATGCCTACCTCTCCTTCAAATAATAATCCCTTCCCTCTGCCCAGCTGCCTCCGTCTGAGGGTGTCTTTGCTTTCTGCCACTAACGCAGAGATCCATAAAAGTGGAATCGGAGCTGTCGGGAATCCCGGGTTTTGGCCCTGGCTTTGGGCAAGTCGCCCGGGGTTTGGCGACTTCCCTGGCTTTGGGCAAGTCGCTTCCTTTTGCCTCTGCTCACCTCTGGCTTCCCCTCTCCGAACGACTCGCGCTGTAGGACTTTTTTATGATGTTTGCAAGTGGTTAAGGTAACCAGGCCCTGGGAGTGGGGGAAGCTTCTGGCTACAGCAATGTTACTTGTAAAAATTGTCGATTTGAACTTGTGAGCCCTGAAGTAGTAAAGCTGAAGCCGGCTTCCCTTCTACGCGGTTTATTGCACAATAAGCCGAAACTCCTCGTGCTCCGTCCCTTAGACTCCGTCTGCTCGCGCCCTCGCTTGTGAGCGTTTGCTTTATAACTTGACTGATTCTTTTTTTTATTATTATTTTTATTTTTTTGGACATCGCAGTCTCACAAACTGGAAATTGTCTTTGTTTTTATTTTTTCCAACCCTTCAACTCTTAAACCCTCCGGACTTCTGGGTCGGTTCCAGTGTAATGGTTTTGGACTGGTGGAGCTCGCCCTGTCCCGGTGCAGCCCTAGCATCCCCCAAAGTAATCTCTGCTGCCCTCTTGACATGGATAAGGAGCTGGATGGGATGCATTGTGGATAAGGAGCTGGTTGGGATTTCCCCTTGGATCCGGGAAGCTTTAGCTCGGAAGCTCCGAGCTGCCGCCGGCGGAGCAGTGCGGTTTGGCGTCACCGCGGCTCGGGCCGAGCAGTTTGGGTGTCGTCGTGCGGAGGGGATCCCAAATATCGCCCGTGTCGGGGCTCCGGCTCCCCGCAGCATTTGCACAGTTACCAGCTGATCTGGATGAGGGACCAGACCCTGGGTTGTGCAAACAGGTTTAAAAACCCATCGAGTTCAGCTGGGCCAGGCAACTAAACTGGTTTAACGTTTGCAGAAACGGGCTCAGGTCGTGCAGGGGGGTTTGGTCCAGGGGGGTTTGGTCAAGGAGGCCGGTGGCAGTCAGTGCCCGGCTCCCGGAGGCTCCGCTCCAGCAGCGGGGTCGTGGCTGGCTCTGCGGAGTGGCAGCTGAATCGCTTGTTCACGGCCTCGTTTTTTAGGTTATTGCTCTATATTGGGCTGGTTTATGTCAAAGCGGACGGTGGTGGTTTGGCCACGGCCTTGCCAAGGGGTGAGAGATCTCCAGCCACCCCGGGATGTCTCAGCGGAGCGGGAAGGCAGGAGCCCCGTGGAGGCTGTGTGACTTTCTGGTGGGATAAATGTTGGGATAAATGGCAGCGTGTGGCTCTGGGCGATTCGGAAAGGCCCTGGCGTGGTGTCACGCGGCTTTTTTCCCCCTTTTCCCTTCTGTTTGCGGGCGGTAAGCGCGTGATGAGATGTGTGGTCGCAGCGGCGAGCCGCGTGCGCTGGGTGCAGAGGCCCCGGCTGGAGGTGAAGCCGGCGGCTCCTGCTCCTGCTGCCGAGCCGACACGGCAGGAGGGGATCGTGCCGGGGCACGCGGGGCTTCCCCGAGCAGGACGAACCCGCCTCGAGAAAATTGGTCTGAAACGCGGTGCTTTGCCTCTTTATGGTGCTCGAGTTGGCTCTTGATATTGCTCCCTTTGCACCGTTGCTTAATTGCTTTCTTCTTTGCAGCATCCCTTTAGCAAAATGGGGTTGCTAATAATTCCATGGATCTGAGCCCGAAAGGGTCTTTCCTGGCAAATCCCGATTTATCGGTCCCTGTAGCTCGTGCTTCCCTCCATCTTGCATTTGTGAAGACGGCAGAAATGGGTCGGCTACCTGCTTGCCGTGCCGCGTGCGCGCGTGCAAAATCCGCGGGAATTAGGGGGGTTCGAGGTAACTGCAGCTCTGATGTCAAAGGCGTTTGCTCCAGTTCCCGCGAAATCTAAACGGATGCTTCTCCCGGCTTGCACCGACAGAGGTTTTTCCTCCTGCTGCTCCTCTCCTTCGTTTCCCCCGAGCCGCCCGCTTCACCCTCGTTCGCTGGCTCGGCTCCTTCCCTCCGTCCGCTGCTGAAGGCGGAGGCGGGAGGAAGCCGAAGAGCTCCAAGTGCTCGTCCCCCGGGCTTCCCCGGCCGTGCTCGCGCCGGGGACCGGCAGGCGTTCCCGCTGCGCCGGCGCGGGGTGGCCGGCGACGTGCTCTGCGCTGGAAACCTCCCCGCCGGCTCCTTCCCTCCGAGTCGCCATCTTATTTTCCTTAAACGTTTATGTATAACCGTACGCTAACCTATAAAAATTAGTTTAGGATGGCTGCCAAGAAAATCTCTGCAGAGCCTTGTGGGTAGCTCCCTGCGAATTACCATAACAGCCGTAGCGCTGAGGCCGCTCGTGGCAGCGGCGAGGATGCCAGTCATCACGCTCGGTATTTAAAATTCAGATGAATGTGCGATGCCTTCGCGCTGGGCTGCGGCCGCTCCGAGCGGCTCCGGCTCCCGGGCCCCGCCGCACCCTCTCTCGCCTTTCCTTTTTCTAATGCCTTCCCGCGTTTTTTCGGGGTTTGGGCTGATTGTGCAAATGCAACAGGTAGCAAAATGCGGAGTAGCCGAGCTCGGAGGGAGAGCGGTTCCTGATAGCTTCCTCCCCGGGGAGGCTCAGCTCCTGCTTCCAGCCGGCCGGCAGCAATATTTCACTTAAGGGAAAAGCGGCTCCGTAACCCTTGCCCTCCTCATCCGGCGGCACGCATGGGCCCATGAGCGGCATCCTGCTCCCGAGGGCGCCGCGTTTCTGGATGCGCTGAAGCCGGGGCCCAGCCTCGTTTGAGCGAGTGAAACGCGTGTTGCCTTAATGCGCGGCAGAGCCTTTACCCATCTGTGCAATGGGCGCACTCGCTCCTGCGCCGGCCAAGGCTCTCTGCGGCCGTCTTGCAAGCGCCCCGGTTGGCTGCGTGTGTTTGGAAATGCAAAATGTGTGTCCAAAGGCCAGTGAAGGAGGGTAAAGCGGGTTCGAACGAGCTTGCATGCTACCGCTGCCTTCCTCCGGAGCAGAAAGCCGAGGTCTGGGTTCATCCACAGGTCCCCAGAGCCAAGCCGCAGCACCGCTCCGCGCGGTGCCGTCCTGCTGCTCCAAGTGATGGATCATTTCATTTAAACCTTCCTGAAATATAATATTAATCGCAGTGTCGGCATCTCACCTTCATTATAACTTCCCGATAAACATCTCTAATCGGCGTGCCATCTCGCCGCCCGGGGATGATGAATCCGGCTTCGGAGCTGGGAGCGGGTGATGGGTCCCTGCTCTGCCACCCCCCTGCGCGCAGGGAATTGCTCGCCGGGCTGATAAATAAAGCAATAAGCAAATCTGTTTTTTTTTTCCCCCGGGGCTGTCGGTGATATTTATAGGTGGCTGTTTCTGTTCGGGGCTTTGAGGTGGTGGCAGGTAGGATGCACCCCGGTGTCCCTGCTGCACGCGTCCAGGAGCTGGCGGTGTTTCCTTCCCGGGAAACTCCGACTGAGCACGGATGGGGTTGAGCCCAACCATGTGTCCGTCTCCCCTCTTCTGCCCTGAACGGGATAAATCTCCCGCCAGCGAGTGTCCCGGCCGCCGGCTGGGAGACGGCGTGAACCTCCGCCGCGTTTGGCCCAGCCGCGAGCTGAGTTTTCCTCCGTTCTGAGCTTTCCTGTCATCTCTGTTCCCCTCCGGCTTCCAGGACTTGCAGTGTGTTTCTGTCCTGCTGCAAAACTTGTCGGGAGGAGGAAAGTCTCCCAGAACAGGGAAAGTCTCCCGGAATGGGGAACGGTGAGGAATCCCGGGCAGCGCTCGGCCGCCGGCCCGCTCGCGCAGCCCCGCCGCCGATTCCCGTTGCAAATCTTGCCTCCAGCTTAAAACCTCCGCTCAGACCCGTGCGGAGGGTGGCTGGGCAACGGAAGAGCTTCCCTGCTGCCTCCTCGCTCTGTGTGCCTGGCGGCCAGGAGCCTGGGACGAGGGGAAGGGTCTGTTGCACGATGCCGGGCGAGAAGATTTCTCTCTTCCAGGAGCCCAAAGCAAAACTTGGCAACTGCAAAAGCAGGAACGCCAGCGCCGCGGAGGGCATCATCTGGGAAAGGCTGGAGCAGGGGCCGGGGAGCCGCTCCCGTGCCTCCTTCCGAGGAAGCGGCAAGTGATTCCTGGCTCCTCCGGCAGGGAGGAGGAGGAGGAAGAAGCTTCGTCTGCCGGCCGAGCCCTATCGCCTTTCAGCGCCTGAATAATTTGAGCAGCTCGGCGCGGCGAGGCCGGCCTGGCGCTGCAGGATGCGGGCGGCCGGGGAGCGGAGCCGGACTTTCCCGTGCTGGCGGCGGGTGCCCTTGATGCATCCCGAAGGCTGCAGCACCCATCGGGGTGGCACGGGGAAGATGGGCTGGCCTAAAAATAGTAGCGAGGCTCCTTTAAAACGAAGGGATCGCCGGAATAGCCTGCACCGAGTTGGCCGGTCGTTTTGGGGACAGGTGACGAGTGAGTTGCAGCGCCGCGCGGGCGCCGGGGAGGCCCCTCTCCTGAGCCCTCGTGCAAGAAGCGGCCGGTTCAGCCTGCGGGAGCCGCGTAGGTTTCTATCCCGCTCCTAAAAGAAGGAAAAAACCGGAGCCAGGCTGTAATTCGGCCGTGTTTCTAGTAACCGGATCTCCCAGCCCGGTGCTTTGTTCTTGGCTCACCCTTGGCTTTTTCCGATGCCTTGGAGCATCCCTCCACGGCGCCTCCGTTTTGCATCCTCCGTCCTGCCCCACGGGTGCACGGCGGCTCCCCCGAGCCCCAGCACGTCCCGCTGACTCGCCGGTGGGTTTTCCCAGGCGCCTCTGTGCCGCCAGGCTCCGCGAATGCTCCGCAGGGCTCCTTAATCTGCAGAGCAAAATTAAGGTGATGCTTTTAACTTGGACCTCTCCCCCCCCCCTCCTTTTTGCAAGTTGCTTTATTTTCAAACCACTTTTTTTCTTGCTAGTCTCTTTAACAAATTGCATCCCAAAATCTTGCGTATTTAAATAATCGCTGGGCTCAGGGGGTTTTGAGTTGCAAGGAGGCCGTTCCGCTCTCGGCGAAGGCAGCGCCGGACGCGGTAGCGCGGAGCAGAGCTGCGGCTTCGCACGGCCGCTCTCGCCGCCTCCCGTGGCTGCCGGCAGGAGCAGAAGCGCCCGTCGCTGAGCCGGGGAGTCGGGCGCCTCCGGGCGCTTTGCAGCCGGCTGCTGCCGCGGACACACGCTCGGCTGCCGTTAAAGTCTCCCGGAGCGGATTTGAGGAGAATTGGGTAAGAGGCGAGAGACCCCGTGTCGCCGGCAGCTGACCCCAGCGGCGCGCGGCGGGGACGGAGGCGAGCGGGCGGCGAGCAGACGGCGGTGCCGGCGCGTGGGGGAAGCTGCCGCCGTGGAGGCGGCGGCAGGAACGCCGGGAACAGCCTGTCCGGGAAGCAGGAGCCAGCGGCGGCGGGTGGGGAGGATGCACCGCTCCGCACAGTGCCAATGGCCCCCTCCCCTGCTGCGCCCGGCTCTCCCGTGGCCTTCCCGGCTGCCGCCGCTGCTGGATCCGCTTCCTCCTGGGAAGCCATGGGAAAACGTTGGCAGGGCCCTGGAGCCGGGGGAGCAGGGCCTCCCCGCGCTCGTGGACGGAGCGCTTCCACCCGGGAAAGTCGGATGCCCGCAGCGTGCCTTCGGCAAGCTCGGGAGAGCCTGGCCCCAAACGGCCTCCGGGAAGGCGTCGGTAGCCGGAGGCGCCGGGGCCCCGTGTCCCGCGCCTCCTCGCCGCCGGTGCTCCCCGCCTTTGGGAGCGGGGTTTAAACGCGGAGCGGTTTCACGGAGGAGAAAGCCGCGGTGAACGAAACGCTTCGCTTTTGCATCTGGCAGATCGGGCGCGTTAACCCGCGGCTCGGCGGCGCCCTCGGGAACGACGGGTCTCCGCGCGGAGCGGCGGCGGGGTGGCAGCCCGGCACCCGGCTGGCGGCGGACGCCGCTTCTCGCCCGTGAGCTGGGACGGGATGGTTTGAGTCGCCTCCGTCGCTCGGGTGCGGCGAAACCCGCTTTACGCAGCGCGTCGCGCCCTTCGTAGCGCCCGTGTGCGGCAGCTCCGGGTGGGAGATGCTCCGTGCCGCCCGCTCCCACCTCCCGTCCCCGCGGCGGCGGCGAGGGGGAGGAAGCGTGCGGTCGGGGCAGGCGGATTCCTCCGTGTCCGGGCTCTGGCGGAGGCTCCGTTTAGGCTTAATGCAGTTTTACCCCGTTCTGGGGGGTGGCACGAAGAGTCCCCGCGTCCCGAGAGGATGGCGGAGTGGCTTCTTTTTGTTCCTTTTCCTTCCCTCCTTTTTCCCTTTTTCTAAATTGAAAATGAGAAAAGCCTCGGGGGCGAGCGCGCACCAGAAGCGATGTCTCCGCCGGAGCCAGCTCCCTGCGCTGCCCCGGTTTCCCGCGGTCCCGGTAAGGGAGGCGCTGGGCTGACGGGCGCGTGGCCGCGGCGCGGGAGAGGACGGGGGACCCGCCGCGGGCTCCCGCTTACGTCTCTCGGCAGGGAGAAGCCTTTATACTCTCTGGGAGCAAACTCCGGGGTGCTGGAGCCGGCCGCTCTCCGCTCTTTCCCTTCCTGCCTTCTCCGAGCGGCTGCGCTGCTGCTGCAGCTCCCGTCGTCCGCGCTGCCGTACGGCTGCGTTTCCATGGCTCGCCGTTCCCCGGCAGCGAGGGTTGTCATAAATCCTCAGTAGATCCGTTTCTGGCCACGTGGGTCTCACGGTAGCTCGTCGCTTTGGGATCCGGCGGGTTTCGGAGCCGGAAGCAGGCGCCGCGGGGTGGGATGCCTGCGGGCTCGGGAAGACCTTCCGCTGCTGCTCCGGTGGCAAACGCCCTATGAGCACGGAGACGGCACTCGGCGCCGGCGGGATGAGCGTAGCGAAGCCTCCGCGCGTCGCTTCTGCTGGGGTTGGGCCACGCGAGGAGCTCCGGACCCCGGGGACATCCGCAGGAGCCACTGTGGGCTCCTAACATCTCCTGCAAGCTCCCAGTTACCTGCACGGGGCCATTCAGCGCGGAAGTGGTGCCGGCGTGGTGGAAAAACCCCTTTTCCAGCTTTTCCACCTTTGACGTGCAAGCGGGAGCCTTGGAGCTGGCTTTGCCCGGCGTGGAGAAAGAGGCCGAATCCTTCTTCTCGCCTGCGAGATGCCCAGAAGCCGGCGCGGCGAATGCGCGTGAGCCGTGTCCCGCTGGTTCCGTCGCTGGGATTTGGGGACTTGATGCATCCTGCTGTTTAAAAATAAATAGCTGGTTATTCTGGGCCGGGGAGGCAAACGAATCAGCAGGCCGGCGCTTGCTTCACTCATCCTGCGTGCTGCACGAGGGACAAATTAATAAAGCCCCTGCCCTGCCTGGAAGCTGTTCGTTAAAGCCAGCGATAACGATGGGCAAAACCGGGTTCCCGTTCCCGATGGGCCCATTCCCACGCTGCCGCGCCGAGGCGCCGCTGTTCCCGCGAACGCCGCGCAGGGGAAGGAGCCGCGGATCCGCGGGCCGGGCCGCCCGGCTCTGAGCCTCTCCGATGGCGCCGTCAAGGAGAGACGCGCCAGGATCTCCGAGAGGAAGAGGGCGCCTCTCCGGGGCCCCAGCGGGAACGCCGCTCGGGGTTTTGGGATGCGGAGGAAACCTGGATAACGCCGCTCGCTCGCCGGTGCGTTTGGGTTTTCCGAGGCTTTGGGGGCTTTGCGGGAGCGATGGCCGGTGTCCACCCGGCGCAACCGCCGCGGGCGGAGGTTGGAGGAAGGATGCTCGGGAGCCAGATCCGTTCCCTGCAGAGCGCGGGAGCATCGGTTTTCCAGGTCGTTCTTGATGTCCCTCATCCGTGAAGAGGGCGCATGCGGGGGGCGAAGAGCAGGGCGGGGGGCAGCTGGCCGGCGGCGAGACGCGGGGCGAAAGCGGGGCGAGTCGGTGGCCGCGCTGCAGCCCCCGTCCCTTAGCGGAGGGACGCGGCCGTAAGGGGTTTTACCCGCGGACGGAGGCGCGGCAGCGAAATCGGCCCTTCGGCCCGGCGCGCGGCACCGGGCGGCAGCGGCTCCAAGCAGGGCCAGGCCTTTGCTGGCATTAAATTAAATAAACATGCTTGATCGCTTAAACATTTGCTTTTCAAATTAGCAGCCGCTTTTTTAAATTAAAGCGTTTGGATCTGCTGCTGGGGGAACGCTTTAGCGAGTTGTTCCTCTTTTCCCACCCCGTTCCCGGCGCTGCTTTTCCAGAGCGGTGCCTGATTTGAAAACCAAATGCGGAACGTGGGCCGGCGTTCGGGCTTCGTCCTGTAAAAGTCGCATGCGAAGGATGCGGCCCCGGATCGGCGCATGGTCTGGTGCGCGCGAGCCGCTCCGTGTCCGGTGGTGGCATCGGGGCCGCGGGAAGGAGGGAGCGGAGGGAGGTGCTGCTCCTTACCTGGCTCCAAGCTCTTCCTAAAGCCGTTTTTTTTCTTGCTTTTTTTTTTTTTTTTTAAACGTATTCAAGGTTTACTAAATGGGATTAAATACTGTGAAACTTAAGGTAATTAAACGGGGAAGGAGGAGAGAAGAAAAACAACCTGTAAAGCATCCTCTCCAGGAAACTAATAGCCTCCATGCCTCCTTATCTTAATGATTTTCATAATTTAGCTGAACGCAGAGATAATGGATCTGATGAACCTTTGTGGAGCTAACTTTAGATTTAATGGGCTCCGTGCTGCGGAGCGGGCTGGGGGCCGCCGCAATCAATGCGCTTAAAGAGGGAGATAAGAGCGCCAGGAGCCGAAACCACCGGCCCGGCGGCTTTTTTCCGGCGACTGGGAAGCTGCTGCGCGTCCGTGCTGAGCGCTCCCTCCTTCCCTGACCCGGGAAGCCGGCGGCGGAGCTCCCGCGCTTCCCGCCATTCCCGCGTGGGGCCTCGGGAGCCGCAAAGCCGGGATCATCTGCCTTAAGCGGGTCGCGCCGAGGCGGGATCAGCGAAACCGCCTCGCCGATTCCCCGCGTTACCGAGCAGATCGAGGGACTTGGAGAGCAAATTCGATAAATACCGTTTCGATATGACGCGGTGGGAGCGGGGGGAAACGGGCCGTGCGGCCGGCGTGGAAGCGCCCGGCAGAGGATGGTTAGGGGGGACGCGCCGTGCTGGGGCGGCCGAGCGGGGTGAAATGCCGAATATCGCCACGGCAGCTCCCCGTCCGCATGTCTTTCCAGGTGCCTCGCGCTTCCCACGTGGGCAGGGTGCCGGCACGGCTGCGACCGTGGCATGCACCAAGCCTGTCCATTCTCTGCAGTAACCCGCGTGCAGACGGTGTCGCCTGCCTGGCCGCAAGCAGAGCGGTGCAGCCCTGGGGAGGGAAAAGGCAAAGCGGTTGCACTGCAAAACCCCCCCGGAGTCTCCTTTCCAGGCTGATCGCGGCGAGCGAGGAGGCAGCGGCTTGGCTGCCCCGCTCGTGCCCCTTCCCGAAGCGCTCCCGGGCGGACCCGGAGCGGAAGGTGTAGCGCTGGCAGCCGGCGGGCAGGGAAAGCGCCTGGCTTGTCTTTGTCCCCGGCAGGACCCCCTGCCTGCTGGAAAAACACTTGCTTTAGCAGAAATGCGTGACCTCTTGCTAACCCCCTTCCCTCTCCGCTCTCGTTCTGCAAGACGTTTAAAAAAAAAAAAAAATTAAAAAAAAAAAAGGCCCACGCTGGGGCCAGCCCAAGGAGGGCGAGAGCTGGGGACCGTGTCATTAAAATGCTAAAAATGAGTGTGCTGAAAACGGACACAATCGGGTATTTAAAGCGCCGAATGAAAAGAGCGTGTGTTAGCGGGCTGGCGGCGAGCTGGTCTCCCGGATCCCCTGGAAAATATGCGGCCGAGCCTCCGCCGCGGCCGCGCCGCTTCTGCGCTCGCGGAGCGCCGGGGGGAGGCTGGGAGCCGGCGGGTGTCCCCAGCGCGGTTCCCGCGTGCCGCCGGGCTCCGGAGCAGGTGCCGGGCAGCGTGCCGCGCTCGGCCCTGCCCCGGACCTGCCGCCGCTCCGCTCCGCTCCGGGGTGAATCACCGCGAAGTCGCTCCGGGGCCGTTGCATCATTTGTTTGCAGCTTCTTGGAGCCTGGGCAGCTCGCGCTGCTGGAGGTTAACCGATTCGGGTGCTTGCGGCTTGACTAAGAGAAATTAGGCTTTGCAAAGGTTTCTGAGGCCTCCCCTCTCCCCGTGCTGTTCCTTTCTTTTGCGGAAATCTGCTTTTTGAGCTACCCCCGAGCATGGCTTTGCTCCATCCCGGCTTGTCCCGGGCATAGGCTGTCACCAGGAGGTTTTTTGCAGGAGCAAAAACGGCGCGTTCCGTTATTTCCAGGCATCGCCCGTACACGGCTTTCCCGCGCGCGCGTGCAGCGGGATCGGCCTGGGTGCAAAACGCCCCTAAAACGTCTCCTAGGGCAAGTATTAACTGCCAGGCTGGGCTCAGCTCCAGCACGCGGGAATGGATGAATCAGGCGCTTAATGGGAAAATCAAACCTCTCCGAGCGTTAACAACAAGCCAGCTCCGCGCTGCCCTCCGCGCCCGCTCGCAGCGAGCCCCAGCGCCAGGGATTTTAAACCCAACTGGGATTTGGGGGTTGTTTTTTTTCTGCCTCCCCCCCCTCCCCTGACATATCGATTGGCTGCCAGCCTCTCTCCGAAGGGGAAGCTTCACCCCGCCTCCCGCGGGCTCGGATGTCAGGTTGGCAAGAAAAATCCCATCTGTTTTCAATCTGGATCCCCCGCTCCCATGCGCCAGCGTTTCTCCTCCCCGCGCTCCCAGCCCCCACCGCCGGCCGGCCCTGCCTCGGCGACGCTGCGTTTTATCTCTCTCTCTCGTATATATATATATATATATATATATATATTTATTTATTTTCTTCTAAAGATGTACGTGGCCTCCTTTGCCCCCCCCTTCCCGCGGGCACACGCTCCCGCGCAGCCCTCTGCTGCCAAGAGCCTGCCGGCCCCGCTCCGCGCGCTGCCGCGGCGAGTTTCCCGACGGACCGCGGCTTTTCCCCTCCGAGCTTTCCAAAAAATAGCATTTTTTTTTTTTTAACTATGTGCACACACACACACTATAGCAAAATAGAGAGGGGAGGAAGGAATTTTGTTGCGATCTGATTTTTTTTTGTTTGTTTGTTTGGTTTGGTTTTTTTGCTCGGGGGGTTTGTTTGCTTCCAGCTTCTTGGTATGATTTGGAAAAACGCGAGTACAGAGCGTTTTGTTCCCGTCTCCTGCCCGGAGATAACCGAGCTGCTCGGAAATCCGAGAGGGAGGCTCCGCGGGGAGGTACGCGCCGCAATCGCGATAGCCTCGTCCCTCTCCGGAGACGCCCTTTTCTCGCGTCCCCTCTCGCCGCCTTATGTCTTGTCGAAGCTCCCGAGCGCCCGGGCGAGGAATTGCCTTCTCCCCCCGTGGCGGCCGCGGGAGCGCTGCGGAGCCGCGCGGAAAATAAACGAAGCAGGTTGCGGGGTCGCCGTCGCTGGGGTCGGTTTTGGTGGTGCTTTTTGCTGTTTATTCTTTTTTTTCTTTTCTCGGGTGTTTGGAGGTGAGGGTTTGCGCGGCAGCGAGGACCCCGCGCGCGTCGGATTGGCTCCGTCTTGCCCAAATTCCTCGCGGGGAGCATCGCCCCGGCTGCAGCCCCTTCCTCCCGGCTCTGCTGCTCCCAGCTCCTGCCCCGGCCGGGTGCTGCCGGGGGACAGATCCCGGCAAGCCGGGGGGGGCGCCAGGGCTGGGAGGGGAGGGGAGGCGCGCCGGCCGCCGTGCCTCAGTTTCCCCTTCTGGGCGGCTCCCGCGGGGATGAGCTGAGGGCGGCGTGTCCAGCAGGGGCTCGGGGAGCGGCGGAGCGGCGTTCCCACCGAACGGCAGCGCGAGGGGGGGCCTCGGGCTTGTTATTTTGGGGGGGGTACCGTGCCGGGAAGGGGCTGTGTGCGCCCTGACGCGGGAACCAGAGGGGCCGGGATGGGGGGACCCCCCGGAGCCAGGGTGGGGGGGACCCCAGGGAGAAGACCCCAGACCAGGGCTGGGGGAGGACCCCAAAGCCAGGCAAGGGGGACCCCAAAGGACCAGGGGGGCAGGGGGACCCCAAAGTACGGAGCGGAGGGGGCAGCCAGGTCAGGCCGGGGGAGAGGGGGGAGGACCCTGGGGCTGGATTTTGGGGGTGAAATAACCCTAGACCCAGGTTCGGGGGACCCTAGGGCCAAGTTTGGGGGGGAACAAGCCTAAGGCCAGGTTTGGGGGACTCTAGAGCCACGTTTGGGGAAGAGCAGCCCAAGGGCCGGGTTTTGGGGGCCCAAGGCCCAGATTTGGGGGACTCTAGGGCTGTGTTTGAGGGGAAACAACCCTAGGGCCACATTTGGGAGACCCTAGGGCCAGGTTTGGGGATGACCAACCCTAGGCCCATGTTTAGGGGGACTCTTGGGCCAGGTTTGGGGAGGAACAGCTCTAGACCCATGTTTGGGGGGCCCTAGGGCCACGTTTGGGGATGACTAACTCTAGACCCAGGTTTGGGGGGCCCTAGGGCCACGTTTGGGGATGATTAACTCTAGACCCAGGTTTGGGGGACTCTAGGGCAGGTTTACAGGGGGGCAACTTGAGGCCCAGGTTTTGGGGGACCTTAGGGCCACATCGGAGGGGGAACAGCCCTAGACCCAGGTTTGGGAGACCCTAGGGCCGGGTTTCGGGATGACGAACCCTAGGGCCAGGTTTGGGGAGGGGGGGGGGGACAGCTGCAGGCCCAGGCTGTGGGGCCTCCGGGGCCAGGTCTGGTGGGGGGTGATGGGCACCCCTAGGCCTGGGCCGGGGGGCTCCCGGGCCTGCCCTTCGCGGGGGTGCCGGGGAGCCTCTACTCCTCCTCCTCCTCCTCCTCCTGCTCCTGCTGCTCGGCCGCCCCCCGGCCCGGGCCTCTCGCCCTCCGGAGCGGAGCGGTGCCCCCGCGGCCCGTCCCGCTCCCGCTCCCGCTCCCCCTCCGGGGCCCCGGGCCCGGCTCCTCCCCGGCTCCTCCTCGCTCCGCCCGGCTCTCGCTGGGGTGCCGGGGGCGCGGGGGGCCCCGCGGACCGGACGGGACGGACGGACGGGACGGGACGGGACGGCAGGGCCGCCGCCACCCCGCGTCCCCCCGCTGGGTAAGTGCCCCCGAACGCCCCCGGCCCCGCCAGCTCCGTCCCTACGAATACACCGTTCCCCCCCCTTTTTTTTTTGGGGGGGGGGGGATGAGGAGGAGGAAGGGAAGAGCCAGGATGACGCCTCTCCCCAGGGAGCATCCCGGCGCGGCAGGGACCCCCACAGCTCCCTCCTCCCTGCGCACGGAAACCCGGCGGAAAGGGAGAAAACGGGGGCTGGGGGGCCGCGGCGGCGGCGGCTTTCGCCTCGGGCTCGGAGGCCCCGAGCGAGCGGCGGCGGCGGCGTTGGGGGCGAGCGGGAGCGTCGATTCGGGGCCGCTTCGGCGCTATTGTGCGTTGAGCCTCATTTTTCCCCTTTTTTTTTTTCCTTTTTTTTCCCTTTGTTTTTGCAAAACGAGACAAGGTGGAAGCGGTGCCCGGCGCCCCCCGGTTCGAGCCGCGCACCCCCGCCATGCAAAGGGCCTCGCTTTCTCCCGCTTCGTGCTTTCGTCCTGCGTTTGCTTTTTTTTTCCTCCCCCCAACTGTGCGGTAGTTTGGGACCGCTTTTATTTTGGTTTTATTTTTTTAAAGGACTGACGGGCGGCGATGGGCCCTGGCAGCTGCCCAGGCCCCGGGTTTCCTGCGTTTTGAGTAACGTGCAAAATTTTAACTCGCCGTAAACCTTGCACAACTGCTGCGCTCGCTTGCCGAGATTAAATTATAACTTGTTTTTCTCCGGTTTTGTGCGCTCGGCTGCCTTGCTGCGCGCTGCACCGTTTTGCTGCTGGGGAAAAGTCCCCCCTTCTAACGCCCGAGATGCGAATCGGTCTAAAACACGTAGTTTCAGAAATGTGAGGGGGGAATAAACGCTCCATTTTGTTATGGGAGCTGCGTGGCTGCAGCTTGCATGAGAAATGGCCATATTTTATCACTTTATGATTTCTGTCCCACTCTGGCAAATACCTTTATGTCCTGGGTAACTTTTTTTTTTTTTTTTTTTTTGCATCGAGGCTCTAACTTTGGATTCTCAGCAGCTGGGCTGACTTGAGGCAGTTCAAGGAAGGCTTGAAATTAAATTTATATTGTTCGTTGGCAGAGCCCTCTCCTGCAGTTAAGGGGGAAAAAAATGTAAAGATTGTGCTGGTCGTTGCTCTCTCTGAAAAGCAGTTTCAAACATTAACATTATGGTTCCTCTCTTAAAAAAAAAAAAAAAAAAGGGGGGGGGAGGAAGAAAAAAGAAAAAAAGGAGACTTCTCTGGTGTATACTTTGAATAGCTCTATCTATGGATACTTTTGCTTCCCTTTCCTGAAAATGACAGTTATTAGAGGAGAAATTGCAAATTAACTGTGCTGGGATCATGGTAACATCTGCTAAAAGAGAGACTTGCCTGAAAAAGAGCCACCTGCCCGGAGGAACCTCCCGCTCCGGCGGCGGGCGCGCGACCGTCCGTCGCCCCCGGGATTTTGCAAAGCTCACGTTTATTTACAAACTTCCGCTGCTGCGGGGTTTTGCTTTGTTGTTTTTTTTTTTTTAACCGAAGAGGGGGAAAAAAAAACCTATATTTGAGCTAATCCAGTGATTTTTTTTTTTTATTTTTTAACTGTTTCTTCCCGATTTGCCCGTTGTCTACAGTCGCGCCTGGGGTCAGGCCTCGCTGCGGAGGAAGGCGCGAGGCCGCGGGGGCTCGGAGACGACGGTCAGGCTGACGCTGCTCCCCGCTCCAGCCGCCGCGCCGCTTCCTCCGGCGGCCAAAACGCAAAGCAGCGATTTCCGGCGGCGTCGAAAGCGGAGAAGAGCCAATTTTGGAAGAGATGCGCGCCGTTTCTGGCGAGGGGCCGGTACCGAAACGAGCCCGCCGGGAGCTCGGTGTGCAGGTCGGGAGGGAATTTAGCGCTAGGTACGAAATTCCTGCGGAGGTGACGGTTGCAGCAGGTATATGAGGAAATCCCTCGTCACCCTGCGGAGCTGGAAAAGCAGGATATGGCGTTTTATTATGTCTCTTAACCTTGATCACAGAGAGAGCTTCAAACGCCCCCTTTCCCCTCCCCGTTGAGTCTGGCCTGTAGGTACAAATTCTTCTGCAGCGCAGCTATTTCACGAGATTTAATCTCTGAGGAGCGTGCCAGAAAAACAGCCTTGGGGGAGCGGCGGTCCGTGGAACGGGAAGGGTGATGCATAACCCCTTTCGTAAAGCGTTTTAGGGTCCACCAGCGAAAACCGCTGATGTGCCGCAAGTTGGCTCTTTCGGCCAAGAAGAGACGAGGCAGAAAAAGCGCGGAGGGTTTTGCCTGGGCTCCCGCGGCGGCGAGGCCGGGAATGGAAGCGGTATCTCCCCCTTCTGCTCCAGCATCCTTATCCGCCGTGGGTGGGCGCCGGCCAAAACGGAGCAGCCGCGGCGCAAAGGAGGGAATTGCGGTTGCACGACCCCGTCCTGGGTACCTGTTTTCGGAGACTGCCCCGAACGGTGCCGGGTGTAGGAAAGACGAGTTGTCCGACACCGGTGCGCGAAGAGCTGGACTGGAGCCGCTTCTTGGTTTCGTGTTGGCTCCTGTGCAACCCTTGTGCGGGAACGACTTTGTAGTCGCTGCTCACCTGCGCTGAATTTCAACCAGTCGCCCGGAGATGAAAGGTGCTCGGTCCCATTACCGCTTCCCCCAAGTCATCTCCTGCCCTGCTCCTGGAAGAGGTTTCGAGCCCCAGGCGTGCTTTGTCCGCATCTCTCGGCAGAGATCACAGCGAGCCCTGCGGCAGCGAGGCCGCGTTAATCTTGTTGCATTTGAATTTATTTCATGCTACGTTTGTGGGTGCGAAGAACGGACCGGGAAAATGAGGGACCGTGGAAGGCGTGAGGCGCTGTGTTTGTGCAGACGCGGACGGTGGGGAAACCTCTGTCGGAAGCTCCCTTTGAAGGAGCGGCTGCCCTTCCAGAGCTGTTTTGTGGGAGTAATAACTGTTGCGGTATGTGAACCCTTCCGAATCAGGAGGCTCTTGGGAGACGTTGCAGCTGCGAACGTGCAGGGGCTGGTGCAGGGATGGAGATCTCTCGAGCAGAACCATTGCAGCACCTTTATTTTTTCCCGTGCATGCTGTGTCGTTTCCATGGTGACTGACACCTTAATTCTGCATGAGCCGGGGTGAGCCTGGGTTTTTGGAGAAGCTCTTCCGCCCTGCCTTTCTATTTACAGAAAGCTTTCACGTGGTCGCAAGGGCGCGTTCGATAGTCTCCGCGCACCGATTAATGCACTCGCTGCCAGGTGGGAAACGCGTTGCAAAAATTCCTCGCTAAAAGTCTGCGCGGGGATTTATTCCCGGGAGGAAGCCGCATAGTGCACGGCTTCAGCGTCAGCTCGCCAAGTTGCAGGATGACTCAACTTCTGATTTTGACTTGCTATCCGTTTGCGATAAGGCAGGAAGCAGCCCGTTGCAGCTAAGGGAATTGAGGCCGGCCCCCTGTTTATGGTAATTCTTAAATAGTTCATTTGGGCGTAATGCCTCCTTTTACAGTTGATTCTCTATTGCAAACAGATTTTCCGATAATGGCACCTGTGCCATTCAGATGGGATCATTATTATAATAGCAGCAAGTATTGTTGCGGAATCCGTACGTGGAATTTATGTAGGATCGTTATAACGACAGAAGTAATGCCATAAATAAAATGATGCTGCAACAGCAGCACTAAAGCCCCATGTAACAGAGAAAACGACAGCTAAAATTTCTCCCCGGGGCCTTGGCACCTCGAGACGGCGCTGCAGAAAGCTGCGGGAAGGTTTTTTGCCCGCGGAGGCGGCGGGAGCGGGGCCGGTGCCGTCCGCGCTCGGGGTGCAGCAGGGAGGCGAGCGCTCGCCCCGTGCTGCGGCGCCCGGACGGCTCGGGCATCCCGTTTGGGGGAGCCGCCTCGAAACGCCGGCTTCGGAGAGCGTTGCAAAAAACTAGCCGTAGGAACGGGGCGTTGCTTTCGGGCATAAGGTTTTGCTCCGGCTCCGTGCCGGTGGCGTGTCGGGGCTGGTTGCAGGCGGGACATCTGCACGCGGGCGCACATGCGGCTTGTGCCCATGGCGCCGCGCTTGGACGGGCTGCGCCTGCCTTTTTGGGCTGGAAAACATGGGAAAGCTTGAAATTGCCAATTTGGGAAATGAGGACGGGGGCCGAGGCCGCGAGCTCCCCAGCACGACTGGACCTAGGAAGCTGGTGTAAAGAGCCTGCCCTAAGGCCGGCGGCAACAGTGCCAAAGACCCAGAAACGGAAGAAAAAGAGAAGGGAGGGTGCAAAACTGATGGGTTCGAAAAGGTTTTGAGGATTTGGTGGAGGGTTTCACCCTTTTCCTTTCCGTGGACAAATCCCTGGCGATGGGTGCGTTGCCCTCAAGGCCCGTCTCGCGGTGGGGTTTTGCAAGCGCGGCTAATCCAGGTGGCTAATCCGGAGCGTGGTTTGGCTAGCGGAATCCTTCTGGCAGGCGGCGAGGAGGATGCCGGGAAGCGGTTTGCAACAGCCGCGTTTAAACAAAGTCGCCGCCGATGCCGCTTCAGCCGAGTGGCTGGAGCACAGATGTCTTGCTCAGGGTTGGATTCCCCCCCCCCAATAAAAATCCCTTTTATTTTTCAGCGGCGACGGCTGGTTTGACCCCCCCCGGGGGCGGAGGGGCACCGTATCCCCTCGCCAGGCTCGGATGCACCTTGTGTTTTGCTGCCGGGGCGGAGGACGCTTGGCCGGGCAGCGCTGCCGCGCTTTGGGCTCGCTCCCCCCCGGGGGGGGCGATTGCTTTTTGGTGGCGGACGCCGCCTTTGTGCGTGGACATCTGGTGCCAGGATTGCGTTGCGGCCGCCGGGCGCCGGAGGGTGATGGATTAGTGCGGCCGGAGGGCTGGGGGAAGGGCCGGGTAGGGTTTCAGCGCTTGCTGCAGGTAGGGAGAGAATTTGGGGATTAGCGGCGCTTTTCCCGCCAGCCGCAAAGCGGGGAGGACTTGGAGAGGGGGGCTGGGAAGGCAATAAAAAGTGTCTTTCCAGTTTCCTCAAAGAAATCCTCATTTGTTTGCTCTGTAAGGGAAATACGTGTGTGTTTGGAGCAAGGGATCAAAAAAAAATCCGGAGCAAATCTGCCGCCGGTTTGGCCCCCGCTGCAGCTCCGCAGCCCTTGGGAATGGCAGCTGCCCGGTGCCTGGCTGCAGGGTCGCTCGGCTCCTTCCCTGCTGCTTCCTCCAGATCCAATAACCTTCTTCTCTCCCCAGAGATCAGCTTAAATTAAAACTTTATCCTTTACTTAAGGAAGCGAGCAGCAGCCCCTCCCTGCGCTCTGTCACAGGATCCGGGTAGTTTGCAGGCCCCGTCCGTCCGTCTGTCCGTCCTTCCCCGTGCTCGCCAGATGTGCTGCGCCGGGAACTGCTGCCGGAGGAGGAGGGGGGAGGCCAAATATCTCCTGCCCTCATCTCCTTTGGTGAAAGAAGAGAAAATCCCAATTTTTCCTAAGCTTTTCCCCAAGGACCGTTGTTATAATACGCTTGCGCCCTGGAGAGGGAGAAATTGCCATTTTTGTCAGCGTCGGGACCAGCTTCCCGGTGATATCGCAGGGCGGCGTCGCGCTCGGTCCTTTCCCGGGCCGGGCGAGCCCACGCGTGGGAGGAAATACCCGCCGCCCGCGAGAGCCGGAGGCTTTGCGTAGCCACCAGGGACACCGGGACCTGGCCGAAACGGGGACCTTGAGGAATAGCCTCGCTGAAATCCGATCTCTGCCCGTGGATCAAATCCATGCGGAAAAGCTGCCCGGACGATTTAATGTCGGCTGGCCTTGGCTTCTGGATGCGCGGCCGCAGGGAGGGCGCGCTCGGGGCTTTGATTCACGCTTTGGGACTGCGTGGTGCAAAACAGCCCTTCCCCAACTCTCACGTGCAATTTTTCTTCCCCTTTCCAGCAGAAATCAAGGAAATTGGAAGTGGGGAGGAGGAGGAAGTTCATGTGTAATGAAGGGACTGAGCTGAGTGGGGTACAAGACCTGAGGGCCGCTGAGGGGTGTTGAAACGTTTGGAGCGGAGGGATCTTTCATCTTTCCTTTTGCTGCTGTAACCGTAACGTCGAGGCTGTTGAAATTCCTTTTGAATCTGGATTTCTGCTCTGTGTTGAATAAAACGTTGGTTATGGTGGTGTGGCAATGCAGCAGGTCCTGCAAGGTTTCTGAAGTCGGAAAGCCTTGAAACATTGGTCTGAAAAAAGGAAAAAGAAAAATTAGGGAAGAAGTGGCAAGTGCCATCCTGGAAATGTGTTTATTTGGACTTTGGGGCAAAAGGAGGAAAAATTGGGGGAAGGGGGAGAGGAGGGAAGGGAACTCGCTGTAAAAATGCACCCAGGGAAATGAACAGCTGTGTCCGTCTGAATTATGTGAAATGGAAATTGCTTGAATTCAAAGAATTTTTTCTCCACCCAAGACCTGGTGTTTGCGCTGGGGCTGGAGGCTGCAGCCCAAAGCCGCTTGCAGAAGGGCAGGCTGCTCCCGGGGCTGCCACGTGGATTAACTCCTGCTGGAGATGGGTCCCGTCAGCCAGGAAGGCTCCGGCCTCCCATCCCAAGGCAGATTGCAAGATTTTATGGGGTCCTGTTCTCCTAAGAAATGCTCCCGAGATGTCCACGCGTTCTGCCTAGTGCATTGAGGAGTGAAAACTCGGCCATTGGCCACCGTTTCTCCAGCACTGATGGGTCTGGTGTCTTGGATGCTGCAAGGTGCCCAAGGGTTCCTCTGCCATCCAGCCAGTCCCGGTTCAGGTCCTCTGCCAAGCGGGGGCTGCTTGGAACCAGGAAGAAACTTCACCCAAACAGGTAATTCCTCCAAAGTGTCTGCTTCTAGGTGCTGCTGGCCGTGGTGGGCTGGACTAGATGAATCACCGTTGCCTCCAGCCTGACGTGTTTGATGGCTGCAGCGCTGGCTTCCTGGAGGGGAAGGAACTGCAGTCCGTCACCAGGAGCCCGTTTCTCTTAGCAAAGGTGGAGCGTCGCAAAAAGCGCCAGCGCTCCTTACCGCCTGCACCCGGCTCCCCGCTTGCGCCGCGAAACACTCGCCTGACAGCGCCTTCCAGAGCAATATCCCGAAATGATTGATGGGACCGCGCCGTGCTTTATGCACTGCCCTGAGAGGTGGGAACGTGTAAATCGCACCGTCCAAATGATTTAGCCCCAGGTAGAGTTGTGATTCAAAATGAATTTCTATCCCTGCTTCTCCCTCGCGTCGGGGCTGCGGTAACTGTCTGCTATAAACCAGGAGAAGATTGCAGGAGCCCGTGCACTGGCTCAGGCGGCGCGGGGCCGGGGAGGAGGAGGAGGAGGAGGAGGCGTCGCTGCACCTGCTTCTGGCCCGGTCCCTGCGTCCAACGGGTTGATGCGCAAGTGCCGGGATGCAGGTTTGATGCCGGTCCCTCTCCGCTTCCGGGCGGCTCGCGCGAATCTTTGCCTAGCCCTGAGCTGCGTGACGCAGGGTTTCCGTGAGGCTTAATAGGGCAGATGAGTGGCATGTTAAAAGTGGCTTTAGGTTTTATGCAAAGCCAATGATGCTTCAGCCGGCCGGTGGATTTTAGGTTGTTCAGCCAGTTTCATTGGACAAAACGTCCCTTGGGAAAGTGTCTTGGGTCCAGCGGGAAATTGTGGCAGAGGAGAGAGCAAGGACGAGGGAGACCCGTGCGTGAGATTGCTGTGGGGGCACCTTGTCTCGTTGTGATGGGGAATGAACATTACTAATAGTAAAATATTTGTTTTGAAGGGTTTTTCTGGGTAACTTGAGTTTTGGGGTTTGGCTGACACCCTGGCTTAGACTTATCTCCTGGGATAGCTTTGGAAATGCGAGTCTAGGCAAACGTATTGAAAAGCAGGAGCATGTTCTCCACTCTCCTGGCTCTCAGAGGTGCCGAGGACCCTTCTCGTCCTTAACTGCCCTCCGGATGCTGCCCGGTGTCCGGGATTCAGGTGCTTCTCAAAACATAAAGGTCGTAGTTACCTGGGGAGGGATCAAACCCCAAAGACTCGATCACTGTGCGAGTCCATAGCTGTCCCCATCGCGTGCGTGGCAACACGGGTGCCGCCTTTACGGGGGATTCTTATATCCTGTCTATATATCTTCTTATACCTTTAGTTATATCACTGATTTGGCCTGTAGCAGTCAAACCGCACCTGTGATTTCTAGAGAAAAATATGAGCGTGGCGGTTCTTTGCCTGTTACGGAGCGCGCTCTTGTAGACAGCCAAATAAAAGCCTGCGTTCGAAATGCTTCTGTAATGTGCTCAAGTTTATGGAGCATTTAACAAACTTTTTTAGTGTGCAATCGTTTATAGTGCCAGCAAACAGCCGAGTGTCACATCGAAGCTGCAGTCTCTTTCCACTTAATGGCACGACGTTAAGCGCGTCTTCAGTTTATCGTGGGTGGCTTTTCGGTGCGCGGCCCGGTACGGCTTCCCCCGTCCCAGCCCCCAGAAAAGAGCCGCAAAAAGGCAGGCTGTGAATACTGATTTAGGGCCTACAATTCCAGAAAAGTGGTTGGATTTATTTTTATCTTTTTTAAAAAAGAAAGAATAAAGGCAAATAATCACAGTGACTTCCGTGTCCTTACCCTTGCGTCGTTCCCCGCTGGGCTGGGAGAGCGGAGCAGTAATATGAAATCTTCTCTTCGTGGAAGGCACGGAGAGTTTTGCTGTGAATTCTCCCAAATTGGGACTGGTTTTTCTTTTAAGGCAGCAGCGGGGAGGCTGCTGGTTTGGTGCCCTTTGCCGAGAGTTTGGGATTCGCTCCTCCTCCGGACTGGAGCGCCTTGGTTTGGTGAGCGTCAGGGAACGCGGCAAGGGCTCCTCTCTCCCCTGGTGCTGGGGATGGCAGCCACGGAGGAGAGGGAAGGGGAAGGAATAGACCAGGAATGAAATCCCAAATGCAGCCGCTAACATCAGGAGCTTGAGCTTGCGCTTGTCATTTCTATCAAATTTGAACCAAATAGGTGCAAAAACGTGGTAGTGAAGTCTGGCTAATGCAGCATAAACTGCCTTATCGTGGTTAAGTCTACAATAAAGTAAACAACGCGTGTGCATATAATGCACGTACGACGTATTGAATAGTAAAGGGTTTATATAACGTGTTTTAAATAACGAAGCCTGAGCTGTATCAAGGTCTCCCTGTAGCGTCCTTTATCATATCCCGCCGGAAAGCAGGATGGCTCCTCTTCTGCGTGAATCGGGAACGGTCGGGATTACTGAGCCGTTCCTACGGGACTGGGCTGTACGGCGCAGGATGCGACTTTCACCGCGCAGTCCGCATTTCGGGCGTAGTTTGCTTTTGAAATTTCCTGCAGAGCAGGAGACAGCGTAAAACGTCTTATTAATGTCGACGCGATCCGTCGTTGGCAGTAACTGGTGATTTGGTATATGATAGAGGCAGGCAAGCAAATTTGGAACAGAAATAATCTGACTTTATGTTACTAAAAAACAACCCCAAGTGTGGCAAGAGAATACGAGGAAATTCCATTTTGCCTTTCTAACGACAAACCTTTCTCACGTCCCTCCCGTGATCTATATAATTGCCGAATGCCTTTGATGGCTTGATGGAATTATAGCTCTGCATTACACGATGGGCGATCAATCACAATAAACAGTGTTTACTCCTTTGCTGCAGCGTGTGTATGAAACAGCTACGTTAGAGTGTGAATTATTCTGTACCGCCGGTGTTCTCGCTGAGTTTCGTGTGTGATTTGGGGATCCGATATCTGCATGGACCTGACCTCACCTTGCAGGCTTCAAAATCTTGCTGGCTTAAGCTGGGTCTGTAGCAACTTGCTCTTTCTGCGGTGCATGTAGGAACAGTTTTGTGTAAATATGCAGTGGGCTTGTTTGCTTAAATATCGCAGAAAATAAAACCGCAGCAAGGAGGCGAAAGGTGCCAGCTCCGGAGCTCTTTGTTGGCGCGAGGTCGGGCTCGGAGGTTGAAATTCTGCCTTTCTCGTCAAGCTTGGAGTTGGTTGCGTTTGGTGTTTAGTAGGATGTTCCCTGCCTTGTTTGCTGCACCAGAGTTATTTCAGTTTTAGTCTATGGGGTTAGAGGATTTCCTTGCCCCCTTTGCTGAATGTGCCAAACCTGGAAACCCTTTTTCCAAGGGGTTTCTGGAGCAGAAATTAAAATTAGTCTTTGTAACGAGCAGTAGCTGGGATAACGTATGGGTAGTACATCATCTAGTTAATACTGGTATTTAAGCAGATGACTTTTCCAGGAGATGATCCCCATTTCCTACAGCAAGAAGCCCCGAGCGCAGGCGTACGCTTCGGCGGGTCCTTCGCTATTGCCTGCCCCCGTCTCCATTCTGCTTCCTCCAAGGCCGGGTGTTTTGGGGAGGTTATAAAGCAAAGTGTGGGTTTAAGCGGCTTCCGCGGTATTGCGGACGGGGCGGCAGCCTCCCCTTGGCCGCTCTTCCCCGCTTGCAAAACTGTCCCGATCCGGCTGCAAAGGGAGCTGAACCGGCCGGGCTGCAGACGGGACGCCGCGCACCCCTCGCCCGCGCCGGGCTTATTTGGGGTCTAGCGGGGATGTTCCTCCTGCGGAGAGGAGGCTCTTGCCATCGTTCCTCCCTGGAGAATCCCTTCCCCTCTCCCTCCTCGCCTCGCTGTAACGGGATCACAGCTGCCAAGTAAATGTTAAGATAATAGTGTTATTACGGAGTAATTATACTGCAAGTTATTGAATTAAAAGCGATGAGACGGCCTGTAATGCTGAATGGGGAGAGGAGGGAGGCATGGAGCCGGGAAGGTGGAGAATATGGGAAAAAAACTAATAAATCTGCTCTTGTCGAGAGCCCCTTGCTGCCGGGACTGGGCCTGAGAATGAATGAAAGGGAAGCGCAAAGAGCTAATAAATAAACCATTTCCCTGAGAATCACGAGTATAATTAGAAACCGTGGCCCCGTGGTTTTGTGTCTGCCCTGGGGTGGAAGCTGCTCAGCGCTGCTCCGTGGCGATAAAACAGGGAGACAATGCGGAGACGATGTTGCGCGGTTGTTAACTTCCGAGGAGGGAGATGCGATGTTCCTCCCTTTATCTGCAAAAATAAAAAAAAATAAATAATTTAAGCTTTATGTTGCAAAACTTCAATAACTGGCTGCACCCTGGAGCCTCTCTATCAATAACTCCAGCTGATCTTGCATTTTTCTTTCTTTGTATTTTTTTGTGGAGCAGGTTGTTTTGAGTGTAGACCTTAGATTTTCTGCTCTTTTTTTTTTTTTCAAGGGGACCACGTAAAACACTGGCGTTTTGTTTTTCTTTTCCTGTCTTAAGCTGGGATTTGCCTACAAATGCAACACGTCGGATTCCTCTCCTGGCTATAGCATTGGTATTGCTGTGCTTTTCAGGACGGCTTGTTAATGCCGGGATGCATTTCTCCAAGCTCGTATTTTGTCCATACGTTCCCAGCCTGTCTCTGCCCTGCAAGGGCCACCATCTAGGCTGTGGCTTTTGCCATTCGCTTGACTCGCTTGGCATCAGGGCCTCCAAAGTTGCATGTCAGAACATCTGACATTTGACCCGCAGGAAGGACTGTCGGATGCTCGGCTGGGGTTTGACCCACAGGAAGGACCGTCAGGTGCTCGGCTGGGGGTTGACCCGCAGGAAGGACCGTCGGGTGCTCGGCTGGGGGTTGACCCACAGGAAGGACCGTCGGGTGCTCGGCTGGGGGTTGACCTACAAGGAAGGACTGTAGGGTGCTCGGCTGGGGGTTGACCCGCAGGAAGGACCGTCGGGTGCTCGGCTGGGGGTTGACCTACAAGGAAGGACTGTAGGGTGCTCAGCTGGGGGTTGACCTACAAGGAAGGACCGTTGGGTGCTCAGCTGGGGTTTGACCCACAGGAAGGACCGTTGGGTGCTCGACTGGGGGTTGACCTACAAGGAAGGACCGTCGGGTGCTCGGCTGGGGTTTGACCCACAGGAAGGACCGTCAGGTGCTCGGCTGGGGTTTGACCCACAGGAAGGACCATAGGGTGCTCAGCTGGGGTTTCCACTTGATCCTCAATCTCCCTTGATGCCTCCAGGATCTACTGTGAGCTTGGGCAAGGTGCTGCTGCTCCCTTTGCTCCCTCTGTCCTGCATCTTCGTGGTGGGGATAACGGGTACGACAGGGAATGGGCAAAACGTCGTGGAGCTCTCACGTAAACGTGGCAGCGGGCACGGACCAGGGAAGTGTAGGTAGAAAGCCACTGGAGATGGGTTCATGCAGATGTGGGGAGCAGAAGTAAAGGGATGCGTAACCTGCTCTCTTTGGGTCTGAACAGACTTCTGTAGCCAGAGGGTTTTCATTTAAAAAAAATATTGCCAAGCGTAGTCCTGTCTCCTCTCCGGACAAAAGACGTATCGTTGCCTTTCCCGTGGTTTCTCCACGGCTGCCTGCGAGGGGTCAGGAGTCGGTACCCAGGTGCCGCGGCTGGAGCCGGCGTGTCTGCGCGCCGCGCGCGGCTCCTTTTGTTCGCAATAACCTGGGGATCTTTAAAGAGAGGAGACAATAACTAGTAATGAAGGCGCGGGGGAGGAGGGAGGAGATTGCATATTGCTACTGTTCAGCCTCGAAATATCTCGGGTAGCTTTAGATGAAAGAGGGGGACGCCACACTCTTATCTAAATTGGAAGAGTCCCCCCACACGGCTGTTTGTGATGCTTAAATAATTATTTCTGCAAAGCGCTTTGGTAGGTGCTAGAGAAGTGTGGAGTATTTACCTTACTTTATGATCTAAAAAGTGCTAATAAAATACACAACAGGAGTATTAACAATGAAACTATTTTGGGGATTATTAAGCTATTATAAAAGAATGAAAGAAAATCTGCCTGGCATTATGTTCTATGCCACTAGATATTTAAATTAATACTTTTCCTGTGGCAGCTCCTTCAGAAATCTCAAGGCACTTAAACATCCTCAGTGAATTAGATGCTGAGGATTGTTAAATAGATCCTCAGCGTTATCCGCTCCCGTAGCACTGGGGGAAGGTGAGGCGGAGTGGTTTGGCCAGGTCATCCACCATAGGATGGGTCAGCTGGGGATAAACTCGGGCTGACTTGTTAGTCTACATGGGTCAGTGTTGCATACGATGATTTAAAAAAAAAAAAGAAGAAGAAGAAGAAGAAGAAGTGGGGGTAGGGAGAAGGTGAACACCTCTTAATTTTCTGCCATCTCCCCTAAACATTTTGTGGAGGTTGCCAGGATCCTCTGGAGGACCAAAGGCCAGGTTCACCTTGGCTGACAGATGCGATGCAGAGCTGAGGTCTGCCTCGCGTTTCCCGTTTGCTCTTTCAGCCTCTGCCGTCGCACCTGAGCGCCTGCGCCAAGACGGTGCTGTCTCATACAGAGGGCTTCACGTGCTGGTACGGTCATATCCCCGGGGAGCTCTCGGCTGAGCAAAGCCGAAAGCAGAGATGAGGACGGTGTGGGCAGCCTCCCGTGGGGGTGCTGGTGCGCGCTGCAGCCGGAGGAGTTGGTTGTCTCTTGTTGGTCCTGGTGGGACTTGCTCCAACGTCAAGGGAAAGGTTTCAGGTGATCACAAAAGACTTTGAATCCCAGGAGCTTTCAGCATCTGATTCACGGGGGGTTTCCGTGACCCTTTGGCATGACAAGGGATGAAAAATGTTCCGTCGGGCTTCCTATCGCCTGGGGATCCTGGAGCATATTTCTTTCCTCTTGGGCAGATCCCATCCTATCGTGCCTTTGCAGAGCAGAGCCGTGTTATGGGCACGACGAAAACCTTTATGGTTCTGCCATTTGCCTAATTAAGGCTGCTGCAGTGTTTACAGCGCTGCCCTTGCCCGTCTCGGGGAAGCCCATAAACCCTCATATAATGTTATTTACTTGTAAAAGGCAATTTGTAAAGATCTGTCTGGGGGCTGCTGTCAGCATTTCCATGGGATTTATTTCCTGTATATTTACAGTTTGTGGCATGTATATGCAGTTGTTCTTTCCCGTCAGCATCGGAGACTCGGTTGTCCCTTGGACTTTCCTGTCGCGATCTCTCACTGGTTTCTGGCTGGGCAAACCGCTTGTGATAGGGGCCTGGGGCTCTCCTTGTTGTACATCTAGTTACGCACGCAGTGTGTAGTAGGTAAATGCTTGAAAACGCTCACCTAAAAATAAGGAAGATTATGGCAGATGGTTTGGGGCAGCTAGCAAAGGGCTGTGCTGTCTTAAATGTCTTCTGGCTGCAAAATGGGAAATGACTGGTGTACGCTCTAGATTTCTGGTTGCTTTCGCTCATGATCCCACCCAAAATAAAAGCTCTGTTCTTCTCGGGGCTGGATATGCTCAGTGGAAGATGAGCTCTGCCTGGAAGGGATGTGGACATGGCTCATCTGTGACAAGCTGGGAACTGGTCCTGGATCTTCAGATCGACTTGCAAACCATCATCCATACAGGCGCTCCAGAGCAACCCTCGCAATGGATCCCAGCCCAGCCTCGGTCTTGAGTGGAGACATCTGAAACGACTGCTGCGGTAGCTGCTGACTCGAGGTGTTTTCTCCTAGGAACAGTTCAGAAATAGTCCTTAACTGGTGGAGTCATTTGATACATGGAGGAACGCGCTGTATATATTCCAAGAAAACAAAATCAAATGGGAGAACTGTTGGTGCGGCTCTTTGAAAATGCTTCAAAGGGACCCTGTCAATGAAAAACTCCTATTTATGGTTTTTTATTCCTCCTCCCTCTTCTTTTTCTGTTGATACAATCTTGGAAGTGGGAGGATTTACAAAAACGCACGTGTTTTTCAGTGTCGTCTTCAGATATCTTTTTTTCCCTTGTAAATATTATGTATGAAGCCAGATTGAAAAATTCAGAAAACAAACACAGAAAAGTCCTCATCAGACTCCTCCTCTAATCACTTCAGAGCCTGAAAATCAGAGTTGTTGTTGGATGTGTCCTAAATATATCCCCCCAGCTTTGCCACCAAGAACGGGCCCGTAAAACGCATCACAGGGAGCTACGCTGAAGCCACACTTGCAACTTTTAATGGTCCGGTCTGCCCGAGCAGGGGTGCTCAGGGTTGCAAGGTCTCTCAAGGGAGCCACCTCCGGACTCACCAACCAACCTCTTTTGAAAATTTAGCTTGAGGGTCCTGCCTCCAGGAGCTACGGTCCTTCTTCTGGTGGACCCACGCAGCCTCTGACCGGGAAGGATTATTCCAGCTTATTCATGGCATCTAAAGTAATTCTGAAGTTGAAAGAAGAGGAGCATCTTCTGGTTTCCAATGCACCAGCGGAGCTTTCCAAACCTCCCCCTCCATGTCTGGCTTCATCAGGACTTCCCTAAGGACAGCGATCGGGACTTCTCCTGCAGAGCGAGGGCTGCTGGCACTTTGAGCCATGCAAGCGAGTTTGCAGAAGGTTTTCCTGCCGCTGGTTTCAGCAGAAACCGAGTGAAGCGAGTGACATCCAGACCTGGCACACAAAACCGAGAAAACGGTGTGTTTACTGATTTTTTTTTTTTTTTTTTTTTTTTTTTTTTTTTTTAGCACCGAAGGCTGTGTGGATGCTGCGTTCTTCTCCTTGGAGTGGCTTGTTGGTTGCTTAGAGGCTGAGTGACCCTGAGGGAAGGTTTCTTCTGAGCAGACATAAATTTTCATGCAAATGAACAAGCGAAGGCCAAGCTGGTGGGGGTCCCTTGGCTTTCACTCCCCACCCAGCTCCTGGGAACCCTATAATTTGCTCTGACTTCTGGGCAATGCCCTAACAAGTTAAAGCTAAGCCCGTGCCAGGCCCAAATTTTTGAGGAGCAGGTTTGCATTAAGCAACTCTTAAACCGAAGTAAGTGTTTTTAGGGGGGAGTTGCATCGGTTTGGCTGAAGGACATGGAGCGATGGAGCTGGGGCCGGAGCTTGGCAGCTCCCGTCTCTGGGTGCTGGCGGTCGGTGTCCCTGCTGGTGCGTCTGCTGGGAAGTGGTTTTGGGGGAGATTGCCAATACCTTTACCTTGATTTTTTGGCTCTTGAAAAACCGCGAGGCCTGGAGGACTCGAGTGCGGATGACTGGTCTGAATGTCTGTCCCTGGAAGCGATGGAAAGCAGCGCTCGCAGTCCTGTTTGAACTTGTTAGTTGACAAGTTGAAAGGTTGTTTTGACCCTTCAGGATATTTAAAAAAGAAAAAAAATGTTTTCTTCACCTCCTTCTCCCAGTTTTATGAGAGGGCAGAGCCAAGAGCTTTGTGTTCAGCAGCGGGAGCGTAATTGCAGCAAGTCGGGGCGAGTGGTTCTCCCCAGGGCTGTTTCACAGTTGGGCTTTACTCCCCTTTTTTTCTCCCCCCCCCCCCCATCGTATTCCTCCTCCGCCTCCCCACGCACGTGCGATTTTGCAGCGGGACTCCCAGCGCCCTCGGGTTTTGCGAGGGAGCAGCTTTCGGGGAGCGGCGGTTCTCGCGGCGCGTTCCCGTTCCTGTCCCCGTGCCGCCCGCCCTGCCGCGACGCCGCTTGCTCTTCTGGGGGTGGGAAGGTTCCCCGGGCCCTTTTCGGCGGTGGCGGGTGAGCAAGCGCGGTCAGCTCGCCTCTCCTCGGCCGCTTCCCGCTGCAACGTGGGCGGCGGATTCGCGGCTCCACCGCGTCCCCGCTGCATGCTGTGGCCGTGCTGGCCGGGACGCGGGACGCGGGGAAGGTGGAGCGCGGGCTTGCACCGCGTTCGCCTCGTGCACGCCGGCTTCTTCCCGCGCCCTGGGTTTTGCTGGGGGCTGACTGCCGTTAACCCACCGCAGCACGCGAGCGGCAGCCCGTGGAGGATTGGTGCCGCTTCCACCCTCCTCCTGCAGCCGGCTCCGTCCTGGGCTTTCTGGATATTAAGGGAGGTTTGTGATACTGCAGTAAGGAGCAGGATGTTATCCCCGCGTTTAAAGATGGGCTAAGCGCGAGTCCTCCCAGTGCGGCCGTGGGGCTGGATTACTCCGGAGGGACCAGGTGGGGAGCAACCCCGTGGCCGCTAACAGGGAAAAACGCGGAGAGAAATCCAAGCGCTTTCCTTCTCCTGGGCAGCTTGATTGCTCCGAAACGGGTGGCTGAGAGCGCCTTGCTGTGCTCGCTGCCTTTTGCCCGCTTTGTTTAATCTCCGGGCGATCCGAGCCCTCTCCAGCCAAGTATCAAAGCTCCTGGGGTTTCGTTTCCAGCCAGGTGAAAACAGCGGTAACCGCGGAGGCGGGAGGTGCCGAAGCGGACGCGGTTGCACGGTGGGGACTTCTGCCTCTCCGCAGCCACGTGTCTCATCCAGGCCGGGGCCCGAGGGCAAAGCCGTCGTCTCTGGGGTCTGACGGTTCCCCTGTGCGGATGCCGCTTTGCCTCTCGATGCTGGAAAACTGGATTTATTCTGGAATCTGCTGGGTGCAACCCCCGAAGGGTTATTTGGGGAGAGCAATGCTCGCCAAAGACCCCTTAATTTCCAATTAGTCTGTCAGCCCAAGGCTTTAAAACTGGTTAGATAAACTGCCTTCCAAGTTAAATCAGAATTAACCTTTCCTTGCGCAGATCCGGCGGAGGGTCCCGCCGGGGCGGCCCCATTCCGGAGCCGGCGCGGGAGCATCTCGGAGCCGGAGCTGCTGCTCTCGGCCGGGCCGAGCCGCGCTGACCCCTGGCGCCGGGTATTTTTAGAGAAGATGAGCGAGATGGCAGGGGAGAGGGCTCCGTTCCAGGGAGCGCCGACTCTTTAATTATGTTTTTGGTCTCGAAAATTATACGGTTCCTAGAGCGTGAATCGAGAGCGTGTGGAAGGTAATTGCGCCTCGGGGTGCAGATTAGCTGGGGCCCGGGAGAGGCCGGGATCCGGGGCAGGAGCCGGCTTGGCCGTGCTGCCGGTGGCTCTTGCGCCAGGCAGAGACTTCTCTTCCCCTGGGGGGTGACAGGCTCGTGGCCCCTCGGCGATGCTCGGGGCCCCCCCGGCCCCACGACGGTGAGGAAGCCTCAGCAGGGCGGGTGGGGAAACTGAGGCACGAGCGGGGCCGGGCTGCTCGGGCAGCAGAGGCAGGCGCGCGGCGCCGGGGCTCCCGCTGCCGTCCCACTCCCTCCAGCCCTTCCCTGCGTCCCAGTGTCTTGGGGGGCCGTTTCACCCGAAGCTGTCTCCGGGGGCAGCTCCTCGGGGCCTTCCCGGGATGAGCGTTCCTGGGATCCAGGTCCCCTCTGCGGTGGAAATCCCGCTAACTCCGCACTTGAGAGGAAAACCAAGGGCATCGACAGTGGACGGAGGCCTGGAGCCTCCGGGGACTGAATTGGGGTGGAATGAGCAAATTCAGGCTCCGATCCCTTTCTTTCTTCAATCCCGATCTTTCTCCGGCTCAAATTCATCAGGCGATTTTGCAGAGCCCTTCCCCAGCCTCCCTCCTTTGGTTTAACCCTCCAGCTGGCCGAACGCCGGCGGTGCGGGCGATTTTTCTTTCTTTTTTTCCCTTTCCCTTCCTCCTCACGGTTCCCAGTATAAATACAAGGAGCGAAGCCACCAGCTCTGTTTATTGAACACAAACAGGAGATAAAATAGTGGAAAACTAATTTTTTCATGCTCATTGGTGGGAAAGATTAAAATTATGCAAATCCTCGGCAGCGAGCTCGGTGCTGCGATAAGGGGATGTTCGAGTCGGCTGGCTGCCTGCTAATTCACTCATGGAAAAAGCGACGCGCGGGAGAGCGGCGGTCGGCATCCCCGGCCCCTCGCGGGCTCGAGCTTCGCCGCTCCGCCGGCAGGGAGCCGCACCGGGAAGCCTTTCCAGAGGCGCGCGGGGTCGGCGCCGCGGTGCGGCCGTTTGCCGCTTGCCCCCGCGACGGCCGCCGACGGCCGCAGCCAGACCTTGCCCGGAGCCTTTCCGCTGGCCTCCACCCAGCGCCTCGCAGGCCGGGGGTGAGCAGACCGCAACGCCCCCAAAGCCCAAGTGCTTTTATTGCCCGAGCTCCATCCGGCATCTTGTTCGTTGGCAATAATTTGGGGGGAAAAAATGGCAAAATCTGCCGTTTTGGTCGCTCCGTTGGATCCCGTAAGCTGAGCAAAGATGAGGTTCGCGCGGGAGAGCGTCGGAGGCCGGCGGCGCTGCTTGATGCTCTTCCTCGCCCCTTTTCGCCGTCGCGGCCCGGTGGGGGCTGCCGGGTGCCCAGCACGGTTCTGCCGGGGGGGTTTAACCCGATGCCGCCAGACCGGGCAGCGAAGGCGTCGCTTCGCCCCCGGGGCGCCGGCCGCTCGTGCCGCTGGGCGCAGGAGCCCAGTGCCAGCGTGGTGTTTTTGGAAGGGCTCCTCTGCCTTCCTGTCAAATCAATATTTATTCACAAATCTATTTGTTTGCTTTTGTCGCTGAAAACTCTTGTGGTTTTGTTTTTGGGTTTTGTTTTTTTTTGCCTCGCTTTGTTCCCCTTGTGTATTTTTGGCTGCGCGGCGCTGGCGAGAGGGGCCTGCTGCAGCTTTGCTGGCTCCAGTCGTTCCAGCTGCTGCTTTTCACCGAGAGCTCGGAGCCTCTTTCCGTCCCTTTCGCAAGGCTGGCCTCTCCCCCGGGATGGGCACGTCGTCCTCGCCGCTCCGGAGACGACGGCGGGAAGGCATTGACCCCAGCGAACGCGCGGGGCGTTTTTCCCCGATTGCATCGCAGATTGCGGCGAGACGGATGGGCGCGGAGGAGACTCGCTGCGCCCTGAAACGCAGTGACGACACGGGTGCTCGCGTGGGCCTCCTGCGAAATCCCCGTGCCGCTCTCCCCTTGCCGATGTCCCGCAGCACCAGCGCTCCCGGCGAGGGCGGTGGCACGGCCCTGCACACGCGTGCGGATCGGCTGCGGGAGCCGCCCGGCTCGCAGCTCGCCTCTCCCTCCAGTTGTACCAAAGTTTCCTGGTTGCCGCTAACTTTCCCTTCCGTTTATTTTTCCATTTTGCTGCGAGTGAAGCAAATCCCGGCTCGAGCCGCCCCCTCCCTCCGCTCGGGGGAGCGTCCCCCGCTCCCGGAGCTGCCGGCCGGCGCGGGGGCCGACGGGGTGGCCGGAGGGCCCCGGAGCGGGGACGTTATTTATCTCCCCCCAGCCAAATCACGCCGAGCTAAATTGAGCTGTGGCAGGCAAATGTGTGAAGCGTATTATTAGGAACAGGGAGCTCTTGTTCCGCAGCTGCCGCCGCTGCCGCTGGTAATTAATGTTTGAGGAACTGCAGATCTTCATTAGGAGAACAATTAGATTAACGAGAGAAGCTGAGCGGGGGTGTGTGTGTGTGGGAATTAAAAAACAAAATAAAATGCTGCCCCAGCCCCTGCATGGGGCTGCGGAGCCGTGCTGGCGCCGGCCGAGGTGAGCCGGGAAGGAGGCCGGAGCAGTGCCGAGCGCGGGAGGCTTCGTCCTGGAGGGGAAAAGGGCGAGCCAGGTTTGCCAGAAGGATTTGGGGCAGCCCGGAGCCCGTCGCTCTGCCGCGGCAGCGGGTTATTAGCAGCGGGGAGAGGCGGCTTGGGGCTCGGCGAGGTCCCGGGCTCGCGGCGTTAAGAGCTTTACTCGGCGTTCCCGCAGCCGGAGGCCCCGAACCCTCCCTCCCTCCCGCCAGCCTGCCCTGGGCTCGCTGCCCACGCGCCTCCTTCTCGCCCCCGGCTCGGCGTGTTTTCTGCCCTCTGCTCTCCCTTCCCTTGCCATCGCCGGGTCCGCGGGGCCGGAGGCGTCGGAGGCCGCCGAAACGGCTCCTGCGGGCGATGCGCCGCTGGCGAAGCTGAGAGGCTGAAGATGCTCCTGAACGCTTTTGCAGCGAGAGGCGTTTTGGGTTGCCGACCCCGTTTTTCCCCTCGTGCCGAGACCCCCTGGGCATCCTCGCCTGGCGCAGGTTCGTCCTCGCGCCGTCTGGGATGGTGCAAGGAGCTGCCCAACTGGCTGACGGATACGAAGCAGCAGGAATTTGCAGGGGAATTGCAGAAAGCGAAGCTGGAAGGGAGGTTGGGGGCTCAGTGAGTCCCCTTGATGGAAGCGAGGAGGAGGAGGATTCTCAGCTCTTCTTGTTTTGGGAAGTTTGCATGGATCTCTGCTTTTGGAGCTGCGCAGTTGCTCCTGATCAGGACGGGTGGGAGGCCGGGCCGTGGGTTAGCTCCCGAAAAGCGAGCGTGGGTGCTCGGGGGTCATGAAGCCGGAGTGTGTTACGGAGAGGGTCCGGCTCTCCCACCACCCTTCCCCTTTTGCAAGGGCAGAAAATGGGAACTTTTGCCTTCCCGGGCACTGCAGAATCCTCCCGTCGGTAATTGACGGGGACGGAAAAAAGTTGCATTTCCCTGCGGCTCCAGATGGCGCGGAGAGAATTAAAAGCGTTTTCTGCAATATGGTGGCTTCTGCGCGTCCTGCGGAGAGATTCGCTGTTGGACCCGTTCCTATTTGGCTCCGTGCCTCCAAAGATGGACAAGTCATTACTGAACGCTCCCGCCCTGCCGGGGGGGGCAGAGGGGTCCTTGGGCTCTGAAAAGCTTCCTGTAACGGCACTCATTAAGAGCGCAGGAATCTGCTTTTATGAGGCAATGCTCTTCCTGCCCTGGTGCAAATGGAGGACAAAAAGCCTCCTGCTCGCCGGCCCGCTGATGGGCTCGACCTGCTGGGTAAATATTATTGCGTGTTTAAATTGTTGCCCACTTAACGTGGGTACGTGCGTGTGCACGCGTGTGTATGGGCCGTTCAGCAATACAGAAACCCCACGGTGAGCGCTTTAGCCAGCTGACTCGTAAAATCGCTTCACCTGATCTTTGCGATGACTGACCGGTAACAAAGAAACCGAAGTGATCTCACTAGCTGGCCAAAAAAAAAAAAGAAAACCCAACCCTTATGTTGGCTTAAAGTGCAGTACAAAATGACCTGCCTACCAGGGAGAGTCTTTCTGAATCTGGTGTAACGGATGGGTTTTCCCAGGGTCCTCTCAAAAGCTCCTCTCTTACGGCATGCTGTATGGGGACATTAGCAATCTCGGGATGCTTCTAAATGTTTTAAGCAGCCCTCTGATGCATCCTGGTGTGGCTCGGCTGCATATGGGTTGCTTTATCCGACCCAATGAAATGCAGCTACCTCTGGGGTGGGAGGGCTGTTAGCCCCGCGGGACTGCGCTATTACAGCTGCTCGGAGCAGAAGGGGGAGAAAATCGTATTTAATACAACTCGCCCAGCAGGGCAAGATCAGGCCGTCGGGCAGGAGCTGGAGTACGGCAAGGATGATGATTCTGCCCAATTTCTGCTTGTTTGGCAGCCTCTTAATTTTGTATCTCGTATGGAAGATGGAAATTGGGGCAAAGCCCTGCCCGTCGGAGCTGCTCGGCTCTGGCACGTGCCTGCCTCGCACCGCGCGGATGTTGGTGTGCGCTGGTGGGTAGCGTGGGGCTTTTTGCAATGTGTTGAGGTAACTCCAGGAGGCACCAGGTAGAGCGAGGGCCCTCTGCAAGGATGTGGCGAGAGCCAGAGGCTTCCCTCAATACGCAGGCCAGGGAAAGCAAGCGCACAGGGCGGAAGCACCTTCGTAGCTCTGTTGCTGACCTTGAGCAGGGCAGCCTAAGTCTCTGGATGGCCTGCTCCAGCGTCTGCTGCTCTGCAGGGCCCCACCAGCCCAAGCAGTGACCTAGCATCATCCCAGCTTAGCCCTTAAATTCAGATGAGATCATGGCAGTGAGTGGTGGATTTTTTTTTTTTTTCCTCTCTCTTTCCTCCCGTCTTTATCTCCCCTGGCTGGTGGGTCTGAGACACAGGATTCCTGCCAGAGCCAGGGAAGGGATTTGCTCATCTTCTGTCTTGCAAGCTCAGAACCAAATCCTCTTTATGGAATTTAACTCCTGTGCAGCCTGGAAGGGCTGGAGCGCTCGGAGAGGAAAAGTTGGGCAAGGGGGAAGAGGCTGTTGAAGGAAAAAGGGCTGGCGAGCTAGAAAGCGAGGACGGGGAATGGCATCCCTGAGCCCCCATGGCCGAAGGAGTGCGGTCCACCTTGGTCTTTGATTGCCGCATGCTTGATCTGAGGATGGGAACTCGCCTACGGAGGTGGTTACGTTCCCTTCCCAGCGCAGGTGAGCTCCTGCCCGGGCAGCGCTCCCAAGGGGCCGGCGCGAAACCCAGCTGGGGAAGCCAGCGCTCACTAATAACCTTGATTAGCCCTTCCTCGCTGGTGGCTCGGCGGCGAGACGCGAGGCATGGCGGCGATGCCGGCTCTGCGGCGCGGACCGCGGCAGACCAGCCGCTCTGTCCTTTTTCCCGCGGCTCGGGCCCCCCGTCCTTGCTGCCTGCGTGGGGGATTTGCTGATGAGCGCGGCGTAGCCGGACTCACCCTTCTCTTCCCACCGCTGCTTCTGCACCTTTTCTAATTGCAGAATGATCTTACCTTTTTCATGGGGTATGAGGAGACAGCGCAGATCATCAGCTGCATTGTTGCCACGGCGGTTTTCATTTACCACCAAGTAGTAATTAGGCCAAACTTTGCTTGTTTGCTTCGCTACTTCTATTTCCTCTGCTTTGGTTTTTGCTGATAAGCAGAGTGCGCGCAGGCAGCTGCCTTCCTCGCGCAGGGACGGCAACGTTCCCGTTTCTTCTCCCAAACCGGCTACCCAGAGATTTGCAAATGAGAGTGACTGTGTCGTATGCAGGCCATAGAAGGAAATGTATTTCTTTCTTTTCTTGCTTCCCAAGGCTTTAGGCTTTCCTGCACGGGGGCTCGAGCTGTTCCAGCCTCTGGGGTTCCATTGCCTCTTTCTGAGAGAAGAAGCGAGGGCAGTCGCCCTGCATCTCTTGGCCATGGGAGCCAAGGCTGGTGAAAGACGCTTTTTTGGGCACTGAGTCGTAGCAGCAATAGTTGGGCTGATTGCATTGAATCCGGAGCGATGGGCCTTCCCGGGGAACATTTGGCCTTCTGTGCTCCTGGCCTGGGAACCCGCTGGCCGTCCTTAGTGGGAGTTTGCATGAGACTCTTCGGTAGCAACCACCTGTTTGGTGGGAATGCAGCTTAAGGTGCCCTTAAAGAGCAGCAGAAGACCGTGGTTTGCTCCATGGAGGAGCTGGAAGGGGAAGGTGGGCAGGTTTTTGTCTGCAGCTGAGCTACCGTCGGAGCGGAGCAGTGCTGGCACCCCGGGAGCTGCTCGCAACCCGCTGCTGATGCTGGGTGTGCGGAGTGAGGAAGGGGCTGTGGCTGCTCCTGCTTTTTCCCCCGCTGCTAACGGCACAGGGAAACCCTGTGCCGGTGTGGGAGAGTGATTCGGAGGGTGGGACAGGTTGCAAGACCAGGTAGCGTCCAAGTTGCTACGCGAAGGGAGCGGTAAGCCAAAGCCGGTGGGATTAACCTGCTCAGAGGGGCAGACGCCATCTGGACGGGCTCTTCCCAGGGCAGCTCCTCCTCGTACCAGGTCAAAAAAGCACTGGTTCTTCGTGGTTCAGTATTTTTCTCATGCTTCGCTTGACACACACAAGCTTGAGTCAAGCAAGGCTCCGGGATGTCACTTTTCCTTTCCGGGATGCTGGAACACTCACCCGAATCCTCGTTTGGTCTGGGGTGAAGAAATGCTTTTTCTTACGTTGGACCCTGGGCATCGGAAAAGCTGTTGCGGTTTTGTTGGTTTGGGGCTGTTTGGTTGCACTCCTTGATTTTTGCCATTTTTATTCTCTGCTTTCTTTGCATGGTGCTTGATAGCTCCAATTTGGAGAGGTTCAGGGGCTTGTTACGGCTGCGTTGTCCAGGACGGAGAAGGGGTGTCCGCGGCGAGGAGGGCTGCTGGCCGCGTGCTCCTCGCTGGCCTGCGTTGCCCCTGCGAGTCCCGAGCGTGTTGCGATAACCCTGCATGGCTCCCGCAGCTGGAGACGTGGGTGCGTTAGAGGGGATGTTGCCGATTTTCCATTTAGCCTTGTTCTTGCAGAGGGTCGAGTTTACTCCCGTCGCGGAGGCCGGCCGGTGCATCGCGCCGCGGGTGCCGTGAGACGGGGCCGGCGGGCGAGCGCGGAGACGAGGGGCGTCTGTGGCCCGAGCAGCCCCCAGCGCAGGCGGCTAAGCTGGGGCCAACGATGAACGGCTTCCTAAATAAATAAGCAAAGCCAGGAGGCTGGAAAAAAGAAATGCAAAGCGTTTCCCTGAACTGCCGGGAAACGCAGGTGTCGATGCCGTCAGCTGCTCGGCGCAGCTCCGGGATGATCTGGTAAATGCTGAAGGGTTGCAGCGGGAAAGCTGCCCCCGCTCTGGCTCTCGCAGCGCGGCCGCGGGAAGAGCCCGTCTTTTTGCCCGCGTGGTTCACGTGGAGGCGGATGAGAGGTCTCGTCTCCAGACCAACTCCGCTCAGGGCCAAGGGTGGCTGCGTGCTCAGCACGGGTGCAACCCGGCCTGGGGAGCCAGCCGAGCTGGGCTTCCTCCTCCTCCTCCTCCTCCTCCTCCTCCCACACGGCCAATCTGCCGGTCGCCTCTGGCCACGGCAGCCTCCCCTCTGCCCCTCTCCGTGCTGCACCGCAGCTGCTAAATGCCGCCCGGGCGCCGCGGATGCATCACTGCTTGTCGGAGCTGTCACAGCGGGGAAACCGGCAGCAGGGGGGGAATTAATTTCTCCTGATGATTTAAACACAGCTCGGAGCTCCGCTGTCTCGTTTCTCCAGCAGTGACCACGGCTTAACCTACCCTCCGTGCCGTCGGGGAGGGAAGCAGCAGCGTCTCTCCTGCCCGAAATCCCCCTCGTGCTATTGCTCGGGGACGGCGCCGGGTATTTTGCACGTGGGAATAGGTGGGGGATGCTCGGAAAGGAGGAAAAACAGACTGTGAGCGTGTAAAGGCGATCGGCGGCCGTATGACTTCATGCTCGGAGCCCCGTCTTGGCATGCGGTTTCTTCTGGTTTCCCACACTGTAAAAGTGGATAATACTGTTGTACTCGAGCCCTTGGAGATCTGTGGATGAAAAGCAGGATATTGGACCGAGCCAGTCCTGATCAAAGCTCTTTTTTCCCCTCCGCCTGTGTTTGTTTCTCCATGGAAGATAATGCTCTGCCTCTTTCTTGTAAATATTTTTTTAAGATCTAAATAACTCTATGAAAGATAAACAGTAATGCTTCGCTCTGAAGGGTCTTTGCTAGCTGCTCTAATTGTGTTTGCCAAGACCACGGGCTGCATTTTTTAATGGGCCGCGGAGTCGTGCTCGAGCGTGGAGGAAGGATTGCGGCTTCAAAGGGAAGGGGCCGGCTGGCAAATGCTCCGAGGCCTCGTTTTGCAGACAGGGCTGATCGCGCGTCTTCTGAAATCGGCCCTTTCTGCACAGCCCTTGGCGTGGGCCGCCTAAAACCACCGGCTCGTACTGAGGTGAGCTTTGCTGGTGGTGGTGGGGTTTGTATTTGTTTCCTTAAGTATATAGCAGTGCTGCTGGGGGGGACTTGGTCCTTGTGGAGGCCCTCGCTGGGCGCCGAACGTGGCAGCAGAGACGGCAGCTCTGAGCAGCAACAGGCTTCCCCTGTCTCGGGGGTGTTTCGGCCGAGATGAAGCGGCCTAGAAGGCAGCGTTGCGTTTTCTTTTCTTTTTCTTTTTTTTTTTTTTTTTTTGGCTTTGTTGGCCTGATTAGCTCGATTCAGCCGGCGCGGGGAGGTCTGGAGAGCATTAGGAGTCTCCCCGTTGCGAGGGGAAGGATGTGCAAATTGACGCTGCCCGCGCGCGGCTCTGGCACCGCGTCTCGCTGGGACTTTCAGCGTTTTGCCTTTTTCGGTTTGGGGAGGTCTGGGGCTGCTGGCTGCCCCAAGTTGACCCTGCGCCGGGACGCCGCCTTCATCCCTTTCACCCGTTCCTTGAGTCCGTCCTTTCGGACGGGTCCGTCTGCCCCGGGTGAGCGTCCTCGTGGGGCCCCTCGAGCGCCTCCCTCCCTGCTGCCGCCGGCTTTTCATGCGGCTGATGGGGAGCGACTGTCCCATCTTGGAGACTTCTCCGCCTCTATTAAACGGGGTTTAACCGGGCGGGGAGGGGGAACGAGCAGCAGAAACGTGGACGCGGAGCTCCCGCGTTCGCGCTCCGTTTCCTTGGGCAACGAGGCCGATGCACCTTGGCGAAGCCACCTGCGCGCAGGACACTTGGGCTGCGCGGACTTGCGAGGAGAGCGCTGCACGGCGGCGGGAGCGTGGCAGCACCTTGCCGCCCGGCCGGCGCGACCCGCGGGGTCCCGGCACGGGTCCCGGCAGCCCGGTGGGGCTGGTTTTGCCGGGCGGCCAGGCACGGAGGAGCAGGAAGGCAGAAACGTGGGGTGGCGTATTTAAATTTCCTCTCTCCCCTCCCCAGGGGAGGTGACAAATGAGCTGGTGGTTGTGCTAAAAGCTTTTCTTTCTCTCTTTAAAGAGGTTGCTGGGAGGAAATGAAGCGACCCGCTGACCTTTGATAATATGCAGCACAAACTGAGCCAGTGGGGCTGCAAGGGAGAGAGACCTCAGTGCAGCCCTCTGCCTGCAAGGTGTTTGCTTCGATTGATATGTCTAAGGGGAGTAATTCTCCCGCAGCAGCTAGGGCAAATGAAGATGCTTAATCATTCGCTAGATCTGGGTGATGAAACTTTTTGCAGCGGATTTCTTTAAAATCGCCCTTCTCCTTTTCACGTGCAGCCAAAACAGAAACAGGAGAAGCCCGAAAAGGGCTCTGTGAAACATTTTCAGGTTGTTCCATTCTAATGAATCTGAAATGAAGCCTTGTTTCCCCTTCCTTCCTGGATTTTTTCTTTTTTAAACCCAGAGCAAACATTTCAGTCACCGGTTCCATTTGGGCTAAAAAAAGTAACTCAATACACGGCAAGATACCTGCGTGGCTCTCTTTAGCAGTGCTTGCCACAGGCTCCCTCTTTAAGCAGCAGGATCCAAGCTAGCCAAACCGCTCGGCAGATAAGCCCCCTCCTCCTCTATCCCCTTGGATACCCAAAGTAGCTTAAGGGAGTTAGGTGTCCAGCACCTTCTGAAATGGGAGTTGCTGGGAGGAAAATCTTCAAAAGCATCTTAGTGGCTTAGGTTAAGTCTCTCCGACTCTCAATGGAACTTAAGCTCTTAAGACCCGTAGGTGCTTTTGAGCATTTTACCCTTTGTGCCCAGCACCCTTGGGTCCCTGAAAATCCCGGGCTCTGTCTGGAGGAGCCACAATGGGAGACTGCTTCCTGCAAATGCTTCTCTATTTTATCATTTTTAATAATATCCTTCAAGATCATGGGCGCAGCGCTTGCAAGATGCACCCGTTTGCATGCTTGGAACCAGAGGAGATCAGGCGGAGCACAAGAAAGAAGGCCTTATGGGGGCTCTTTCACTGCAAGAATTAATCTCATTTCTGAAATGTGACTATACCGAGCACAGATCTGACCCCACTGGGGCCATGGCTTTGCTGAATTGCATCCTTTAATAAGGATTGAGGTCTGTTAGGTGGCTTGTTTGTGCTTGCAGGAGATCCTATGCCAGCGAATTTAGCGAGAGTTTGTGGGTGCGTGGAGCAGCACAGGGAAGCTGCCGTGATGTTTACTTGTACGGTGCCAGGGGGTTGGCCGGGTGCTCGGCAGACAGGCGGGAGGAGTGATGCAAACCTGCTTCAAAGAGCCTAGATAAGGTAAACTGCACCTGCAGAGGAGGGCAGAGGGCGGGTGATGAAACCCTTGTGATCTGAGCACTCATCAAAGCAATTCCCACCTGAATTCAGCGCCGCCGGCAGGGCAGGAGAGGCCCGTTGCGTGGTAGCTGGGTTTCCGAATGTTGCGTGTTTTGCATTGCAGGCAGGAATACTGCAGCGAATAACGCTCCGTTTCCAGTGTCCCCATTGCCACCAAGAAAGCAGAGCTCACTCCTCTCCTGGCCTCTCCGTGGTATCCGCAGGGGAGCCGGGTGGGTGCACATCTTGCTGTCCTGATAATCCCATGTCCGGGGGGAGACAGCTGGTGATGTACCTGCTCTGAAGGATGAGTTGCTGGATTGAAGTTGACATGTCCTAATATCTCTGCCAGCACTTTCTATCTCCGTCAAGGGCTTGGGAAGCACATTAGCGCCGGAGTGGAAGTGTCACCCTCTGGCATCTCTTTCTTGAATCCTGGAGTTGTTGCCATATCCCCTTAACCAGACCTTCTCTATCGGGCCCATTATGTGGCATGAAAATCTGCACTGGATTCAGGAGAGCGAGGCTGCCAGGCCATCTCTCTTCAGATCAGGCAGAGCATGTCCCCTGATGTGTCCCCCATCATCGGGGGGACTTTCGGGTCAAGCCACACGGGGCAGCGCGGCCTCTCGTCCGCTCAGAGCTGCAGAAGGTCGCTGGCGCTGTTTAGAGCGCAGCCGAGGCTCAAGGAGAGATTTAGTGGCATTTACGGGGACCGTGGGGGGATTTTGCTCGGATAAAGAAAAACGGAGCTCCTAGTTTTTGAAATGTAGAGAACTAAAGTTGCTGGGAGGAGGCTTTCTCGCTGTTCCACTGGCCCTGTCCCCCTCCAGCCTCGCTGGTGGGAAGAGAATGGTTTGTGGCTGTGGAGCAGGGAGAAGCCACCAGCAGCTATTCCCTTTACTATGCTGGCATTGATACCACATCCCCGGTTTAATTAACAGTTACCATCAGAGCTATTCATGACGTTCTCGGACTCCGCTCGCCTCTGACAACAAAAAGCAGCTCGGCACATTGTTCTTTGCCCTAGAACCCTGCAAAACCCCATGTTACGCCTGGCTGGAGCCTTTGTGCATGTTATAATAGCGTCTAGAACAAACATTTGAAGAGATTCCCAGTGGTATAATCCTGATTTTTTTTTTCCCCCTGTTTCTTGTGACAGAGTTGGTATTTCTGCTCGGTTTTCACAAGGCAGCACTGAAACGCGATGGATCTAGACTAGCACAGAGCACACAACAGAGGCTTTCTGATCCTCAAAGTGCAAGTCCAAAGCGTCTCATTGAAAAGTTGCTCTTTAGGGTTGAGTACATGTGGGGACTTCTTGTTTATCCTGGCTGTTCTTCTAATTCTGTATAGTTCAGCCTTGGAGAGTTAATGGGACAGAAAAAGATTAAAATGCCCCTTCACACTGCCTGTCCCGATGGTTTCATGCCCTGATGTGTATCAGAAAGCTTAGGCAACCTCACCATCCCCTTAGTCCTTTTAAAGCCTTTGATCACTGTACAATATCTCCTGCCTGGCTTTTCTCCAAAAGGTGATAAGCCCCAGTTTTGATTTTTAATTGGGGTAACTTATAGCAGGAAGAAATCTGCACAGATCTGAGAGCCTCCTTCATGCAACTCCTGCCCGTTACGGTGGTGCTCAGCACCTGGCTGATGGAGAAACCTCTCGGCCCCGCACCCCTGGGGGAGGTTGTGGCTGCTGTTACTGCTCTGCCTCTCCTCTGCTTTCAGCGCTTCTGGGGCAAAGCTTGCCCCTCTCGCTGAAGGAAGTATTTACCAGGATTGAGACGCAGGACTGGGATAGCTGCTGAGAGCACAGCTCCCTTAATGCCATTCCCGCTTTGCAAAGGGATCAGGATGAAGCTGTAAGCAGCCTGCTTTGCGGAGCCGGGAGTTGTCTCCATGGAAATGTGTCGGCAGGGCAAGGGGGAGCAGGCTGGCACTGGACTCGCTCTCGCCTCTCACGCTGCTGCTAATATCCCCCGTCTGTCCTGCAGCCACGGTCTGCCGGACCCAGGACACCGTCAGGAGAAAATCTCTCCTGCGTCTGTTGGAGGCTGCATTTGCTTGCTGAGACGTTTTGGGGGGGGTTGTTTTTTTTTTCCCCCCCTTCCTGAGTTTTTCCTGTGTGTGGTTTCAGTTTTTGCACCTCCCTGCCCCCAAGCTTTTGTGGAAAAATCGCCCTTTAAGAGGGTCCCTGGGCCCTGTCAGGTCGGATCCCTTCACACCTCATTGCCCACGTGCCGGCCGCCCGGCACTGGGGACGGCGGCGCGATGCGGTGGGGGAAGCCGGCGGGGTGTTAAGCTTTAAACACCGGCTCTGCACGGCCGGTGCCTCCTGCTCGCGCTCCTCTTTCTTGCGCCGTTCGCTCCCTTTGCGTGCGCACGCGCGCGCAGAAATTCGCCGTTATCCGGCGCGGCTGGAGCAGGCTGCCCTCGCGCACCGGCGGGCCGCGCGGCGATGGGGTCGGCCGATTCCTCCGTGGCCTCCCTGCGGGGCCTGCGCCCGGCTCTCGCTTTCCTGCGGCCCCGGCCTCCTCCCTCCGCGGCATCCGCCGCCCGCGTTCCCGTGTCTCAGTGCTTCCCCCTTTCCTTTGTGCGCCTGCAGGTGCTGACGACGCTTTGGAGACGCTGTGAGTCCTGCTGAGCCAGAGCCTTCCCGGCTGGGGCTGAAGGCCGCGGCGGAGGATGAGGATCCTTCCCAGCCCTGGGATGTCTTCGCTGGTCTCCCTCGTGCACCTCCTCTCCGTGCTGCTGATAGGTTGCGTAGCCGAAAGTAAGTGACTCTCCCGTCGCCCTGCCCCTTCTCTTTCCGAACGGTCGCCCGTGCTTCGCCTCCCTGGGTGACGGGCAGCGGGAGCAGGCTTCGGAGCGCGAAGCCAGCTCGCGTATCCCCACCTTTTCAGAGCCGATCTGACGCTGAGGAAATGCTCGGTACCTGCTGACGACTCTCTATTTTCCAACTATCTTTAGTTTTCCACCCGTCCCCTTCCTGTTGTTCCCAGTGCCGCCCTGGCGGGACATCAGAGGGCAGCGGGGTCCTTCCAGCCCGCTTTGATTCCCGGGGTTGCCTCTAACGCTGCCAAAGAGCCGGGGAGAAGGGGGGGAGCTCTCCTCCCCGCCGCCTGGCCCCGGCTCACCCGCATTGTCCTCTCCCGTTCCTGCCTTTCAGGCATCTGTCAGACACTGGTGACCGTTGTCATGTTACTCGCTAGGGCTGGATTCAAAACAGCCTCCAAAGAAAGAGTATTATGTCTCTCCTTCCCCTGGGTGAACCGGTTCCAGTTTAACAGTTTTTATCTTTGCTGCCTTTCAATTCTTGCTTTAAAAAATGAAAAAGGAGAGGGGGGGAAAAAAAAAGTGAAACTCTTCAGCGAGTTGAATGTAATGTTACTTCAACACGAAGGCTGATCACTCGGGATCAGTGGGGAATAGACTCTTCCAAGCTGATTGAATTATGAGTTTTTTTTTTCCCCAGCAAAGCTGCTTGAAGCCGGTGAGAGGGCCGCTCTGGTCAGCGTAGCCCTTGACAGCTTTTAACGTAATCACTTCGTTATCGGGGTTTATTAAGATGACGCGGTCATTGGGGATTGAATGGGATCCTCGACCTTTTGTTGCTGGGAAATATTTTTAAACGGTGCTTTCTCTCTGTGCAGAAGATGAGTGGGGATATATTTGCCCTTGTCTCACTCCTGCCTTTTGTCTGGTTCACACTTGCACCTTTTTGCAGGGAGAAAGGTGCATGTGCAGAAAGCTAATAGGAGGTTTCCTTTCGTTTTGTTCATTTAATAAAGCGAGGAAGTGAGCTGGGCTCAGGGAGGTTCAGAACAGGGCCACTTCTCAGGGGTGTGGCGGTGGGGCTGCCTGCACCTCAGGCGTTCGGAAAGACACACGCAAGCTTCGGTCTGAGCTGCCTGCCTTGAGCACCAGCAACAGGGCAGCGCTTGGTAGCGAGGAACTTGGCCTGAGCTGTTTTCCCAAGTATTTTCCTCCATGATCTTACTCGGATGTTGCAGCCTGTGCTCCTTCAGGCTCTTTATTAGTACCCAGGGTAGGTGGTTAAAGCTGGCTGGTGTGCTCTGCTGCGACTCGTGATGGCTTTGGCGGCATGTGAAAGTGGGAGCTCGTGTTAGCTAGTCTACTGCCTGCGTTGGCTAGTGCCAAAAGCAGGAGGCTGAAAACAGGGATCTCCCTTCCTGGTTCTTTGTGCAGGAGAGCCAGGAGGGGAGGGGAATGATTACAGTAGAAAATCCAGAGTCAGGACTCCCGGGTCCCATTGCTGCTGCTGGTTTGCTGTAACACTCCTGGGCGAATCGCTTTGTCCTCTGCTTTCAAAGCAAGCAATGTGGCTTTGCAGGTGCGGCTAGAGAATTCATGTGTGTGCAAGTTCCTCTTTGTGTGAATGCAGCCCTGATTCTTCTATTGTGATTTCCTGAGTGCCTGTGAAAATTGGGGTCCTTTTTTCTTCTTAAGTGTATGCCAAGCCCTGTGCTTCCGCTGCTGGGAGTGGGCACGCTGCAGAACCAGGGTTTCTCAAAGCCATCGCTGTGTGGCTTCGGTTTTACTGTGGATTCGGTTTTCCCAGGCAGCAATGAGCATCTCATCCGCCCCGTCTTCTGCGGGGTGAGGTTTGCTCAGGGATTGCCGCAGAGCTTTGAGATCCCACGTGCCACCTGACTGCTATGAAGCATCTTTGCCTGAATTGGTGGAAATGTGCCTTTGGGAAGGGCTGATGCTGATCAAGTGCAGAAAACACCAGTTGCGGGGCCCAAGCCCTGCTGAAATCTGTCACTGCTCGGCAGACACCTTGCTGCCAGCAGCCAAGTTTCTCTCTCCCGTATTTCTGCAGTGTCCTTGGATCCTGGACAGTGAGGTTTTGTGTTTTATTCTTTTGCTGCTCACAGATTTACACGTGGGGACTTTGCAGTTTCCAGGACTGTGCGTCTGAGGCAGGGCTGCCCTCCTCGTCTGCTGTTACCTGGTTGATGTACAGATCAGCTGGGCCAGGAGTTTTCTTTTCTCCCAACCTGTAGAGTCTGTCGGCATCCCCCCCCCCCCGAGCTGTGACCCTCGAGGACGCTCTCCCTTATGTGCCGGCGCTTTGAATTGCTCCCAGGCTGTGGCTCTTATTAACTGGCTGGTGACCATGAGCTGATACCTCCTGATTTTGGAGGGCCTGCCCAATTCTGCCTGCAGAGGCCTGGCCTACGCCAGGCCAGTCGGTAGCGTCCAGGCTGGTCTGCAATGCTCCTTACTGAGGCATGCAAACAGCAAACAGCTTTGTCTGTCACCACCGTGGGGACTGCGCGAGGAGCTGTCACTCTGCTCTGACAGTGTCCTCTCCCATCAGATGGCCTTGGGCTCTGTCACACTGCCTCTCGCGTAATCCCTTGGCTGGCATCCATTTGGCTGGCACTTGCCACGCCGCTGACCCGATTTCCTTGTCCTAATTCACCGGGGGGGCTGCCCAGGCCTTGCGGCCCCCAGGGCTGTGCTGGGCAGTGCTGCCCCTGCTGCGATGGGGAGCCCAGGGCACATAAAACCCCCCTGGGGCTTCTGCTCTTGGAGGGTACCATCTTCCTCGCTTTGAAGGGGAATGGCTGGCCTTGCAGCAAAGCACGACGCTGAAAGCTTGGACTTGCCTCCTCTTCCTGCCTTAAACCACCCTCTTCCAGAGCAGCGCTGGAGGAGCTGCAGCCTCTGCAATCAAAGGACCATTAAAATACTTCCCTTGTTTCCTAGGCTAATTGATCTCAGTCAGTGATTTAAATCTTTCTATGGCTGGAACATGCTATTTAAAGGCAACTGCTATTTAAATTAAAAAACCAAAGCACCACTCTGCTTTTTGCCTGCTGTTCTTACTTGTGAAGCTGAAGAGGATAATAATTGAAAGGTATAAAGCAGGCCTGTTTCTTCTCTTTTTCTTCGGTTGCACACGGACACTTTCATTGTTTCTTCTATATGGTCAAGGGCAGCCATAGAGCTGGAAATTGTTAACTCCGTGATTATTTTCAATGGCCTCTCATTACAGGGAATGTATTATCGTTTTGTTACGGATTCAGCTGGTCGTTGGAGCAATATAAACGGACAGTACTGCAGAGAGTTTGGGGGAAGGCCTTCCCCAAGACCTGCGCTCTGCTGTGCTGCGCAGCCCAAGGGACAAGGTCTCGTGGCCCTTAAAGAAAAGCTTATAGAAAGCCAGGCAGCGCAGACAGACGGGCAAGGGAGGACACAGGTCCAGGGAGAGGGAGAGTCTTCTCCAAATTTCTGACATGCCTGGGCACAGAACCAAGCCTTGATGTCTCCCAGTCATGTGCCCAGCCCAGATCATGCCCTCTCTGCAGCCAGCACCTTAAAAAAAAATCTGTTTTCTGTGCATATGCCGAACCAGTGTGGTTTTGCTGGCTGCTGCCAGGCCCCCTCTGTGCAGAGCGCAGCTGCATTGCCTGGAGCTTAGTGCCGGGGTCAGCTTCTCCGGCCTCCCGTGCCTACCTGAAGGAACAACGTGCCCACTTTAAGTGCTCCTCAGCTGCAGATAAAAAGTCACTTACTGTATAGAAATGTGGCAATTTTTATAACGGGAATCAGCATGCTCACTGTTTTCAAGTGGGTTTTTCCCATTGATCAAACCTTTGCGTTTCACAATAGAGCTTTGCTAATTGGTACTTCGCATACACAGAGGGCTGGTGTGTGGCACTCTCCGCCCCAGCAAAGATTTAATAGCAGATGCAGTAGTGAACATTACTTATTACTTAGGTTTCCTTCCTTTTATAAATCACGTTATAGAGCGCTTACTAGCACACTCTAAAGTATTACCATAAATAATTAAAGCTGAATTGCAATTGACAATATAAAAGAATAAAGCCCCTTTTATGATGCATTACCCTGCCTTTCCTCCCTTTTAATTGCGCTTGCTTCGTCATTAATTTGCAGAACGCAGTAACTCAGGGCGGGCGCATGTGTGCAGGAGCTGCAGCATGCATCCGTGGCGGCTGGCAGCAGATGGCAGCAAGGGTTGCGCCGCATGCGCACGCAGGGCTCGCGGCGAGGATGGAGACCGGCTGCGGTGGGTTGGGAGAGGAGCCTGTGGAGGTTGGTGTCAAGGCTGAGCAACGGGGAAAGGAGCATGGGGTGCGTGTGCTCCAAGTCGCGGGAGCTGCCGACCGCACGGCTCCTCTCGCGCAGATCTGGATCACAGCTGCTTACATGGGTTTCTGCCTCCTCTCTGGTCCCTCCCGTGCTCTTATCCACCGAGGATTAGTCTCAGCAGCAGAGCTCGCAGCTTTTAGTTTGGAGGTCCTAGCTTTGATCTGTTGTTGGCCAAGACAGCAGTTGTCAGATAAGACGGCAGTAAAAATCAAGGAGGCTCCATCTTAGGACTTGATAGACGTGTTAAGACGACATCAGTGGGAAGTGAATCTTTCTCTGCTTTGGGAGAAAGCCGCTCCATCTTGAAGCATTTGAGACTGATTCATGAAAATACGGCAATGCTGTCCTGAGACAAGGAAGATGTTGAAATGTGGTGAAGTTAGGTTGGACCCACAAGTGCTTTTGGAAACGTTTGTACTCACGGCTGAGAGATTGCTGCAGAACGGCTCTTTCCCTTTGGCGGGTGTGTATCACGGGGATGCAGCAGAAGTTAAGGGGGGGTATATAGGAGGCTGTGTGGTTGGTTGGTAGGTTGTTGGTTGGTAGGTGGTGGAGTTTCTCCTAGCTGTTGCATGTTGCTCCTTCAATGAGCAGAGTCTAATAGGATGTAAGAGGAGGCAGCATCTGAATTGCATCCACCCGGAAGGGAGAGATCCCTGTGTCCCTCCCCCAGATCCGCTTGCTGCTTCTGTCCCCAGTGCACCAGTTTTCTTTGCAGGCAAGGAGACCCCTTGCTGTCCTTCCTTCCGAATTGCCCTTTCCTTTTCCTCCTTGTCTGTCTGCCAGCTGTGATCCAGCCTGCGGTTTTTGAGGGTTCTCGGCTAGTTGTCTTCCCACTCAAGGACACTGAATTAAGCTTTTGTGTCACCTTGTTTAAGTGCCTGATTAAATTAAACCTTGTCTGCCTGGATCGAGTGATGTCATTTGATTTTTTTTTTTTTTTTTTTTTTTGATAACTCAAATTGGAAATTTTGTGCCTTAGGACCAGGTTTGTGCTATAGGACCAGGAGAGGAAATATATCATCTTTTGAAAGAGCTTCCCCATGTGGCAGGGGCTGTCACCTCCCAGGTCTCAGCTGTGCCCCACAGTGCAGACACTTATTAGATTAGTCTCTGCTGAGGTGCAGCTGGGGACTGCAGCGCCATGGGTGTTTGAGACCCAGTCATGGGTGTCTGCTGGTGAAGGATCTTTTCCCAGCCAGCAGTTCTTGTTGCTCAGCTTCGTTAGATGGCTAAGATAGGGGAAAAAGAGCATCTGCTTGTTGAGTAAACAAGTGGCTTGTGCGAAAATGTCATCTCCATAGCATTTGTGATGGAGAAAATCTATATGCATGCGTTTGCCACATCTGTGTGCCAAAACTAGGGCTTTTACTTCATGTCAGACTTTACTAGAAAGCTGATAGTTATTTCTTTGTGACTTTCCCTTTTGGTTGTGCTTTTCACCCAGTTCTTGCATGCGCTGCCAGGAAGGATGGGGATCCTTCTGGCATCTCACTGAGCCCCTGGTCATGTCAGCTTTTCAGCTGTCCCAAAGGGCTTGTATGGTTGTGTCTTTTCAAGACTGATTAGATGTTAATCTACCGGGTCACTGAAAGGAATCTGCAAGGGTATTCCCACTCTTTTTATGGCCTGGGAAGCCCAGTATTATTCTTAGAAGGCAAAGCAGAGTGTTTTCCAAGGACAGCAGACCAGAGGAGTGTTGTTCTTTGGTGTGCGTGGGATGTAATCTGGGCTCGAATTGGCCTGTGAGAGACAATCTCAGAAGAACAGTTTTATTTACATTGCGCCACTCTCTTCTCCTCCAGTCGAGGATTCTCTTGCAACATAATTGGTCCCAGTTCCCATCTTAGACAGCTATGAGGTTCCCTGCACTGCAGCTGCCTTTCATTTTTGGGGCTTGTTCAGGTTCATGAAAACAATCACGGTTTCTGCCATCTGCTGCGGATGGTGGAGCTAACCATCATATGGGCTGCTGGCCTGGCTGCGGGAGCAGGAGGCAGGAGCGTCCCTGCTTCTATGGTCTGCGACTGCGCCTTCCCTCCTCTTGCTTGGTTAGGGTTGCTTTTTTGAGCGAGGGCTTCTCTTGCCATATTATTGTCCAGTGTAATTAGTCTCAGTCTTGGTTTGGGGTTCTCAGAATGCAAACGTTAAATAGCCAGGTTACAGTTTGGCAGAGGAGCTGCTTGTTCCGTCCAAGGGCACAGCAGATAACAGCGTGACTATGGAAGAGATCACAGCTAACCTAGACTTGAAGGTTGCCAGGAAAGAGTATTATAAATATATTTTGGAAGTCTGCTGCTAAGCCTTTGAAAGGGGATATTGCAAGGAATGATTTGGACAGTTGACATGAGGAGTATGGATTGACCTCCTATTTTTGTAGTATCTTTGTGTAGAGGATTTTTAGCATGTCCCATCTTGCTGTTGCAGACATGAAATGTTGCTGTTTCATATGAGCTTGGTTAAAACCAGTGTCGTGGTTGTTTCATCTGTAATGCACAGAACCCTTTCTGTTTCCTTTGGAGGCCAAGAGGAAAAGCAAAGCTTTAAAAAAGCAAAAAATAAATAGAAAGAACCACAGCTGGTTTCTCATTCTACAAAGTTTCTCTAAAGTCCTCCAAACCTTTAATTGACTCAGGAGCATAAAATTGAGAAGGGGAGAGAATGAAAGAGTGTGTGGAATGGCGCGAGCGATTTGAATAATTTATTGTCCTTTGAAGTTGCAAGAGAAATTTCAGCTGCCTTGGGGAGTAATTTCTCCCCATTCTGAAAGGGTTTCTCCTTATTTTAAAGTCATCCAGAGGATGATAGTTTTGCATTTTCTGCATAATTAATGAGAATAACTCCCCCCACACACTCACACAACCTCTAAAGAGTGTTGGAGTGATGAAACTTGGTGGTTTTTTTAATTAATAAAGTCAAATTAATTTGGCTATGTCCTCATCCTCCCTCACCTCTGCTAGAATTCATAGATTTATTTATAAATTAGTCTGAGCATGCTGTTAAGAGTGACGACATTTACAAATCTTTAGCCTGGACTTTGATTTGTCTGTATGGAATTTCTAAAAGAGGATGTAGGTTTTTTCAGTTCATCTATTAAAGATCACCTTGACACTGGCTCTCATGTGATCATTCAGTGAGCCAGAAAGATGCTTCATCTCTTGTTTTTCTTTGTCTACCTGCATGGGTAGGATCTCTTTGATTTTGAGGGTTTCCTGTGTTGTTCCTCCTTTATGAATGTTACCATACTCCCCTTTTCTTATGTGTCAGATCTGCTAATTGTGGTTTATTCCGATAGCTGCCACTTGAGGGACTGCCTTCCTCACCTGAACGAAAGAGGCATTTTCTGCCCAGGCCCCACGTGCCCGGAGGGGCTGCATTACAGCCTAGATTATAATAAGACATCATCCCTTGCATCTCTTGGCAGATGTCAAACATGAATAGAAGCCTGTACTGCTCTGAGAAAAATCTCCCCTTCCTCCATCACTATCTTCAATAAAAGAGTTTCAGGATTCTTTGCTGCTACTTTTCCATGATTCCATCTCTCTCTCTCAAGTTTTGCACTGTCTTCTTGGCTCACTGAATCTCTAGTTACCTCAGACCTGAATTCATTAGGTCACCACTGCTGCCAGTTCTCAGGGCTGTGGTTGGATTCTCCCTTTTTCTTCTTTTGTGCTGATGCACCCACTGCAAATCTGAATGATGAGTATTGTGTTTCAGAGGCAGAAATTGTCATGACTTATGTGGTAGGGTCAAAGTTCATGTCTGTTAAAGGTTGCATTCATCCATTAGTCATGGATTTATTAGGTTTTGGTTTCTTGTTTTTAGATCTCCCATCTTGAGCTCCCTTGACATCCCAGTCTTGATTCCAGTAGAAACTGATGAACAGTACAAGCTCACAACGTACTGTTATGACCTGGGTTAAGGTATTTCAACCTGGGTACCCAGAATCTTCTTCTGCTCCATAGAAAATGTGGGCAGAAGTCACTTACCAGAAAGTAACATAGCTTTTATTTACATGAGTAGAAGAGCAGAGTTTTATCATGCAATATTGCATTTATCTGGTGTGTCTTTCAACCCCAAATGATCCCCACACGCACGTACTTAGCTAGCAAATCTGATTGGGATTGTTCGTCTATTGTAGTGCTGCAGCCTCTTCTCAGTTGGTGATGCAAGGCAGAGGAACCCAGCCACGTGTATACATCTTGCAAAAGTCTGTGTCATATCACTGAACGAAGGATCAGACCTGACCTCTCTAATCACATCCTGGGGGCTTCTGGCACTGTGCTCTCTCTGAAAGACCATGAGATGCGGAAACTTGTAGCAGTTTGTTTTCCCCATTGCTGCTGATTCTGCTGCCACTTTTCAGTGGCTTGGGACCTCTGCTGCGCTATAATAAGACGGCATGGCCCCCCGGGAGTTGGGATCCTTGCTTGTTAAGCTTTCTCTTCTTTCAGACTTGTCCCACAGGAGATGTTTTTTGTGTTCTGGTATCCCCTGTGGACTCTGGTTCTTTTAATGATTCAAACAGAGCAGCGGAAGTTGAGCAAAGGGCCAAGTCCTTTCTAATCGTGTCTTCTCTGGTTTGTAGGCAAATCAAGCTTCTCTGAACTGCCGATGTCGATGACACGGCTTGAGCAGAAGCTGTCTTAGCAACTTAGTTCTGGAGGGAACCATGGCAGGGGGAGGGAGAGCTCTCTGCCTTTAGCCTCTGATTGCAAACAACCTGGGATTGCTGTCATGGCATTGATGGACAAGGGGCCCTCATTAAGTTGCCAGGATAGCTCCGTGGCTTTCTTGCTCTGCTCTGCTTTGTTATGCCTTGTTATAGGACTTGTGGAGAAATATGGGATGTGATTTTGTTACAGCTGATTGAAAGCACCTGCGCACCCCCAGGGTCCTGGCTTGCCGCATTGCTAAGGCTGCGTGTGCTCCTGTGCTTGCTGGCCCTTCGGTGGCTGATCCCAGGGCTGCCATCTTACATGACAGCCTTGCTTGTCTGCTTCGGCTCTTGTTGGTCACGAGGAGCTCCTTTCTTTCAGGCATCTTGATGCAGTGCCAGTAGGTGAATGAGGATCCTGGCCAGAGATCTGTCAGTGTTACCACCTACTCACTCCTTTGCCTCTCAGTTTTATTGTAATGAGGAGGGAAAGTGGAACCGTGCTGTGCCGGGTGCGTGCAGTGTGCAGAGAGAGAAGCGGTTAGTACACCTGAAGCACTCTCCGTCCAAACAGGTACAATGAGGAGTTTGGGAAACTGAGGCAAGGGACGAGGACATTTGTGGAGTGGGGCTGCAGAATGCATTGAAAAGAAGATTCAGAGTCGTACCTCCTAGACCACATTCCTTCTTGGCCATATTCACTACTCTTAAATGCTGTCTCTCTTCCATCCAGTCTTGCCCTCTGTGCAGAGCCCTGTTCTGCTGCTGGGAGCCAGCTGCCTGCCCTGCCCATGATTACAGTGCGCCCTATACATCTGCATAAATCACAATGAGAACAATGTTTTCCTTGGCTGTAGCAGGGTGCCAGTTCACTAAGGCTGGGACCGACCTGTGACTGTGACAGATATCCTTTGTGCTGTGAGGAAAGGTGGATCCTTTCCATACGTACGGATGTGTGATAGTAGCCTGGAGAGGTCCCAGCTGAAACTGGATGACTTCATACTAGCCGCTGTTCCCATGCGATAAGGCATGGTCCCATCCCTTAAAACTATCTGTTTAAATAGACGAGAAGCAAGGATTACGCTTCCCCTCTAGCAGGCAGGATAAAGTGGTTTTTCTCACCTCGGGTGTCAGAACTAGGAATAGATCTTTGGTATCCTCTGTCTTCATCCTGCCTCCACTCCTGCAGGCTCATGCCTCCTCTTCCAGAGGGTCTATATCTGAATGCATTGCAAATAAGGAGCCTGAAGGCTGCATGCATGTGCCAGGTTCCCAAAATTACATCCCTTATGGCAGGAACGGCTGGGAATGGTACCAGCTATGAAAGGTCTGCTGCCTCATCCTGACTGAGGGGAAGGGTGGGAGCTAGCAGCACAGAAAATAGGCGCGTGGCAGCAGTGGGCGTTTGAGGTGGTTTGACAGCCAGCGCAGTAATGGTGAATGAAACAAGTTCTTGATCTTTCTCGTCCATTTCTTGCGTGTGTCAAATCCCATGCTGGGTCGCATCCTTCGCTGCTGTCCCTCCTTCTCTGTGGGCTTGCAGGAAGGGGACAGAAGTCCTTCAGCTGACTTTCCCCCATGTCCAAATAGGAAACAGCCTTGAATTTGCTTGCGTATAGCCCAGCCTTTCTGAGTCATGGAAGGGCTTTGGTGAGTCAACAGGAGAATAGCAAGGGGGAACAATTTCACTTCCAAGAAAAATGCCCCCAGTCTCCTTTTACCCTCCTTTCCCCAACCTTGCCAGTCCCATCTCCCCGAAGGGAGCCAGGAGCTGCTGACAGTAAGAGGAAGTCTCTGTCTGAAGCCTATAATTATCCTGTCTGCCTTCCCAGAAAGGGCCAGTTGGGGAGTGAGCGTGCTCCTGTTTCAGAGACCAGCCCTGCATTCTGCTGCCTCCCCAATTACTGCTTAATGGACTTTTTATGATGATAAGACGACTGGGTTTGGGAGAAGTTATTGACGGGGAAATGGAATATAATTCACTCCCTGTTTGTTTGTTCTGTCAGAAAACTCTCATTTCAATTTTATTTGTGAGGCACTGAGAAATAGCCCTTAGGAAAAAAAAAAAAAAAAAAAGGCAGAATGTGTCAGTAAAACCTTGGATTTCAAGGGGACTGGAGGCTCCACAGGAGCTCTCCGAGGGGTGTCTTCAATCTTGCTGAGTGTCTCCATAGAGACACCCCCCACACCCTTCCCCACAGCCTGCACCAGTCCTGCTCCCTGTCTGCAGTTCTCACTCCTCTCATGAAGAAAAATGCAAATTCTGGAGCCGTCTTTCTTGCCTCTACCCCTCCTGCGAGCTCCCCCGCTCCCTGGCGCTGCTGCTTTGAAACGCTCACCCATTCCAAACACCACGTTCTTGCTCCCCACTCTCCATCTGTCTCAAATTTGGCTGCTCTCTCCTGTTTTCATCTGCTCCTCAGCTCGTCTCCTTTATCTAATCTTCACTTCCTTGCTCTGAACAGATCCCTCCTCTCCATCTTGCTCAAGTTCCCTTCTCCCTGTTGATCTCTTCCCTCCTTTCCTCCTGCTAAGGCTCTTCCTGGCTTTGCTGTCCTTTCTTGCCTCCTCTCCCCTCGTTAGCTGCCCCTTTCTCTCTCGGCTGCGTTGAAGCTGTTCCCTTCGTCTTCTCAGTTTGCCTCCCAGCCTCTGGCCCCAGCTGCTCAGCGCTCTCGCCTCTTTCCCGCAAGCACGGGGCATCCGTATGCTGCACGCGAGCAGACCGCGGCAGCACATGTGTGTAAAACGCGTTTCCTGAACCAGCAAATATCCGCTCGGCGCTCAGCAGTAGCCAGATCGCACGCACGTTCCCGCAGAGGCTTTCGGAAGGGGAGATGAAAGCGCTACCGCGCAGCGCCGTAGTTAGAGGAGTACCTTCTCCGGTTGTGAGGCTGTCAGCAGCCATGGAAAATGGAGATGGAGTTTCACTAAATCAGTGGAAAGTTTCTGCCAAAAAACAAAAAGGGGGGGGGGAGGAGGAAAGGGGTGGGTTAACCCTTTGCATGCCCCTGAGAAAGCTGTGGGATCCCTTCCCTGTTGCTCTTGAAGTTAGCAAGGGGTGAGAAATAGCCTGTCAAGAGCGATGTCGCCGTCAGAGCTAACATGACCTGGTTGTTGGGAGATTGCAAAGCTTTTGTCTGGCTTTTGCTTTTCATCTACTTTTCCCACCGAGAAGTGCATGTGGAAGACGGTCTCTGAGTTCTGTCCTTAGTGATTCTGCCTGGTTATTTTTTTTTCCTGTGTATTGTAATATTTAGAGGCTGTAGTTGTGTGCAAGACCACCTATAGCGCTGAGTGCTGAGCAGAGCTGCTCAGAAACCCTCCTTTACTCCAAATCGCTGCTAGCGTCTAGACCAAGGCAGGCAGGTGTGAGAAATGAGGATTGTCACCTCGGCGCTCCACGAGGCAGACAGAGGTACAGGGGGAGGGCAAATGCCCAAGGTCAACAGATAATTTGCATCCAAGCAAGAGACCTGAATCCCGATTATGGGGATCATCTGAAGCCTGGACGAGTAGGTTGGGGTGTGCTAACAGCAAAACACCCCTTGACCATAACTGGTTTAACTGCCCCATCTTTCACCTTCATTCTGGGAAAGCAGAAGGGTGAATTTTGATCTGCTCGGCACGTCCGAGCTAGGTAATGGTTGACATTGGCTAACGTGCCCCATTTCTTGTAGAGCGGGTGTACTTTTGAGGTGGCCAGCTCTGCAGGACCCCCGGGCCACGTGTCGAAGGTGGACCGGGAGTGGTGGGCACAAGGGCAGCTGCCCCGTGAGTTTAGGAAGGCCTCTGCGAAAAGTCGGTGTAAACGGCAAGAAAACGGCCTGCGTGCTGTGCTCTTGCTTTTTTTCCTCTATTTTCTTTGGCCGGTTGCGGGTAGAGCTGCGAGTCCCTCTCCGCTCCCCGTGGCGGGGGGGAAATGGGCATTTATTCAGCAGCCGCGGGAGGGGCAGAAACGCAGCTCCTGGTGTGCGGGCTCCCTGGGTCAGCGGGGCGGGCATGTGGGCCTCCATCAGCGAGCTGGCTGCGGGCGCCAGGGGCACTGGAAATGGAAGCAAAACCTTTCAGACCATGTGTTCGGTGACTGTCTTTTGTCTCCGCGGATTTTTTTTTTCCTGCCGTGGTGGGCGAGGGGGCCCTTCCAGCCAGGCTCACGCAGCTCGCCGTGCTGGGGCCGGGTGAAGGAATTTAAGTGGTTTGTCTTTATTTGCGGCCCTGTTGTCGAGGTGCTTTCCTGGAAGCGGCTGCGGGGTTTGGGGGAGGGAAGCAGCTGCCGCGAAGCGCGGAGGTGAATTTCCCAGTCTAAAAAGCAGCCGCAGGTCCCTGCCGTGGGGCTGGAGAAAGCCGGCGGTGGCGGGGGGCCAGAAGGAGCAAAGGTGGGAAGGTGTCCGCAGCCCCCCAAGAGCCTGCTGGATGCATGAGGCCTGCGCGGCGCGGAGAGGCCTGCGCGGCGCGGGGAGGCCCAGGCCGGTTGCTATGGCAACGGAGCATCGCGGCCTCCCCGGCGGCGCCGCCCTGGGGCTGCGCGGGCAGAGAAGGGACATGGCGGGCGCCTTGTCCCCGTCCCCGTCAGTGGGACACAGTGTGATTTGGAGCTGGGTCTTACTGCCAGCCGTTTTGGTTCCCCCCGCGTGTGCCACCAGCCGGCCCAGTGTCCGGCAGGATTGAGGTTTTCCTTCAAGGGCTTCGCAGTGCGGAGCAGGGCCCGTCCGTGCGTGCACATGAGGAAGGCAGCTTGTGTAGCCCAGGCTGGAGGACGGTGGAGCTGCTTGCGATTTGCTCTTGTTGACCCACCCCATACGTCTCCCGGGTTGTCCCATATTCCTGACTAAGCACCCGGGGCGGGGGTGGGTTCGGCCAAGGGCAGCTGGGAGGATGACCGGCATTGATCAGGAAGGCTGCCGTGAAACGCTTCAAGATCAATTTTGTCTCAGAAAAGCCCGGGGAAGTCGATATTCCCCTACCGTGACCCGCCTCTGCCCCTTCCCCCATTTGTGGCTAGCTCTGGTCTACCATCTCTGAAATGTGGAAATGAATGCGGAAAGGAGGCCGTGTTTGGAGACAACGTGGCTGCGTTTCGTGCCCAGGCGGGTCACCTCCTCACCTGTCCACCTCGTGGACGGAGTTGCCCAAGCCATGCAAGGTTGTTACTGAGGTCTTGCCCAGCCGGTCTGTGCTGGGAGACTCCCCAGCTAGCTGGGAAGTAGCCTGGCACTTCCCACCCCATTTTTTTGCAGCTCTCTCCGCCACCGGTGCTTCCTTCGATGGCTTAGCAGGGCTGGTGTGGGTTTTCCTCTCAGCCCTTGGAGAAGCGTCTCCTCGCCGTGCCTGGAGTATTCTAGGACAGTGTGGGGAAGGACTGTGCTGCGCCTGCCCCATGGTGCGCTCTCCAGGGCTGAACGTATCGCCCACCTCTCTGGGCCTCCATGAACCCTGGTGATAGGAGGGGCTGCCAGGAGACCAGGCGTGGGGGAAGAAAGGGGTCTGTGGGGCATGTCCCTAGCTGTGCTTTCCCCCCCCCCTTTCAGTTGTCAGCTCAGCTGAGTAAAGCCCCCCTGTGCTCCTGCCCCTCTCCCACCCCTCAAACCACCTCTGGGGTCTCCATGCCTTTCTCCGTCTTTGGCTTCTGACGTTTCAGACAGGCATATGCTGGCCAGCCTGTCTCCCTCGCTCCTCATCTATCGCTCGCTATTCACCATGGCAGCAGTTCCTGAGGGACGTTTGGGTTTAAAGGGTGAGATGTCCCCTCCTTTTCCCCACTCCTGCATCTTTCAAGCTTCTTTGCTGTAAAGCTCCTCGGACTGTTTTGGCGTCTGCATATTGTTAGAAAGGAGACGGTTTCTTTATACTTGAGTGCACTCGAGGGACTTTTTTCTGCTTTGGTGTCACATGAAGGGATGAAGGAAGGAGCTGCAGCAGCAGCGGGTGCTCATTTGGTGGAGAAGTGTCGGTTGCCCCGGCTGTCGCTTTTGGGGAGTGCGTGGGAGGTGGGCGGCAGCTGAGTGCAGGGAAAGGCTCTGTTTGACTCGATGGCTTTCCATTAAGCTGTAGAGAAGAGTCACAGGTACACAGCAGTCCTCCAGGCTTTGCAGCCTTCTCTCCCGAGACCCAGACCTCACAGGCAACCTTTCCTAGTAGGAAAATTCCTTAAAGCTCCAGTTTCTTCCACTCCTGTTTCGATACTGCAAAAACCAGGCTGTGCTGCTTGGCAAGCAGAGAAAGGGAGGAAAGAAAATGGGACCACAAAACCTAGGTGGAGCTTGAACTCGGTTTTTCCAAGACTGATTTGTTCTCCCCTTTCCATAAGGGGAGACTGGCGAAGTGATACAGAAGTTGCTGGATTCTGTGCATGTCATCTGGAAAACGCCCGTCTCTGAATGATTTCTGTTTGTTTATTTTAAAAGGAGGCCCTGCAGCCTTGGCATAAGCCCCTCCAAGGATGCTCGCGGTGTTTGGCTGTCGCATGGCTCCTTCCTCCTGCTTTCGGAGGCTTCCGAGGCGCTCTGCGGAGCCGAGGCAGGAATCCTCGCGGCGTGTCGCGCTGCGTGCCAGACCTGGTGCGGCGGCACTGCGCCAGTCCTACGCGGCACGGAGGAATTTGTTTCAGCTTTGTGTCATCGCCACCTTGCCTGTGATAGCTCTGGCTTTCTCCTTCCCCGAGGGGAGAGGGCTGTTCTGCGAGTGGCGTGGGCTGGCGTGACAGGCGCGGTGGTGACTAGGGGTGCATAGGTGGAGAGCACGATGGATGTTTTATTGGAGCAGGAGGGGGATCAAAGTCTGGGGCTCGGAAACTTGGACGATTTTAAAACAATAATTCCAGCTTTGATTTTCATCTCTTTTCCTAGTGAGCAGGAAAATCTAATGGATTGTCTGAGAGGGATTTTTGGTTTCCTTTGTTTCTCTCTCACTCTCCAAAAGTGACTTTATTGCCAGCGGTTCAGCATTGCGATGAGCCCAGGAAAGCCGTGTTCACAGAGCAAGTCAGCTTGCTTGTGATCACATGCTAAGTCAATGGAGGTCCTAACACGGACTGTTGAACTATGACTCCCGTTCATTCTCTAATTTTTGGAGCACGGTCCCTTTCTCTAGGCCAGAAATACTTTTTTTTTTTTTTTTCATCAATTGTTCTCTAATCGCACTGCTTGCACCCATTTAAGCACATATGTGACATTAAGGAGTATTAGGAACTTTCATTTTAGGTTGTGAACTTATATCAATAGGTTATTCTTAAAAAGGCCTGGTCGTTTTTGGCTGTACCTTCAGAACTGACCTCTGCAAACTCTTCAGATTTTGAACGTAGGAGAAGAGAGGATAGAAGTGAGGTTGCAGGCAGGGTGAGCATTTATATCTTAGCCTGAAGCAAAGTTTTGGCTTTGCCTTGCTCAGGTGGAAGACAGATTTCCCCACTGCCGGTGCCTCCAGAGTCACTTACTTGGTAACCTTTAGCTGTAACATTGCAAAGACGACTCTGACCTCTAAATATAGATTTAGATATTTATAAATCTAATGCTTTGTACACACAGCATTCGGTGGGACATAAACAGCTCCAACAAATTGTATTTACCTCCAGCATGGAAACAAATGCTTGATTGCATCACATGAGCTTGCTCAGTAGCTTTTATTTATATACTGCTGGCCACACCAGGCAGGGAGGAGGGAATGCTTCCTTTTGTCTTTCGACCCCTAAAAGACCCTGAAAACTTTTCTCTAGCTACCATTTGCCCTCTTCTGAAGCTCTTTGGTAGGCAGTTTGCATCTTGTTTTATAGACTCTGAATATGTACATATAAATATACACATTTCACAGTCATGTGGTCTACTTTCCTCAAGAATAACAGACGGCAACTTTATGATCTGAGTGATTTTATTTGAACACAGCTGTGGCCTTGTGATTTAAATATTTCAATAAATTTTAAGCTAACTAGATGAGAGGAAACTGTGAGGGAAAACAGGTTAGAGTATGGAAGGAGGTATTCCCTGCGGGTAGAGGAGGTGGGGGCTCTGCACAGATGCTCCTGTCCTTGTCTTCCTCCCATCAGAAGGCCCCTGACACCTTCCTTGGTTGCAACACCCATCCCAGCGTCCTCTCCCCTCCCTGCAGGCGTGTTCTTGAAGGCCATCAGGCCTGGATGGGAGTCAGTGGCAGGCGTGCTGCAAGCTCAAGTGTTGGGCCCTTGGGCCCAGGCTGGTTAAAATGCAGCCCCAGGCTGAGCGTGTGTGTGTTCAGGCCTCACTGCACCTTTGAGCAGCTGGTTATGAGAGGGGTTGGAGGAGCTTTTGGCTTCTTTTCTTAGCAGTATGAATTCCTTGTTTTTCTCAGATGTCTCATGATGGGAAGGGGGAACTGCAGGAACAGACTGCAGACTTGGCTGCCATGCTCTTGGTCTTGACAAGTGGTTTATTTTAAAATGATGATGACTTTGGTTTGTTGTGCTGCATCGCATCAGCTTGCCTATTCCAAAAGATGGCTTGCTCGTCATTGTGTAAATGAATCGGTGAGGGGCAGGGAGAAGGTTTACAGATGAAAATAGAGCTGCTACAGCCAAGGATGCTTCACATCCCGAAGCCACCCTCAGCCTATTTCACACCATCATCTTCAAGATCCTTGTGTGCTACTTTCCTGCCCCATTTATTTCATGGTGCTCCCACCCTTTCCCCTTGCCTTGGGTAGCTATAAATCCTGCCCATTCTGTGGTGATTTGTTCATCTGGTGGGATCTGGGGATTGCAATTCAGTACTTCTAGATAATGTTTCCAGCTCTACCATGGACTTTTGGTGATGATCCTTAGATTGGCTTTGTGTGGGCAATTTCCCCTGTGCAAAACAGTTCAGAAGTCCACTCTTCAGAAGTCAGAGAGGCTTTGCAGGATCACCTCACTTAAATCCAACTGTAGTATCAGGCCCTTAACATTTTGTGCTTTAGTTTCTTCATATGTAAAATGGAGGTAAAGAATGTTCTTTTCAAATGAGCTACGAGGTTTAATTTTATCTGGGATCATTAGAGAACAGCAGTGATAGCGCTGAGATTAATTACAACCAGTATTTATTAGAGTTTGTCTTTCCTTGTGTCAATAATGACATTTCTTTTTTTTTTAAAGGTCCCCCTGTGTTCATTAAAAAACCTGTGGACCAAATTGGTGTGTCAGGAGGGGTGGCCTCCTTTGTATGCCAAGCGACTGGAGACCCGAAGCCACGGGTCACCTGGAACAAGAAAGGGAAGAAAGTGAACTCCCAGAGGTTTGAGGTAAGAGGTGTCCTAGAAATCTGTGTGTGTGTATGTACAAAGAGAGAGACGAACACCAAGCAGCTAGGGCCATTCTTTGGCCGTTCTGAGACACGATAATAAAGGGAGGCTTGGAAGAGGAGGAGTTTTAGCTGCGGGAGTGAGATGCAAGCTCTTGGCCATGTCAACAGCTGGGATTGTTCCAAAGCAAAAGAGAACTTGGCCCACTTACACTACTGGAGTTTTTTGTTTTGTTGATTTTTTTCCCCGCTTGGGATATTATATAAAGCTGCCTTTTGCCTTTCCCTAGAAATCCCATCTAAGCTGGTGCTTTTTCAGCTGTACATGCACCTTTCATACCCATCCATGTCTCATTATTTTAACCCTGGGACAGCCTGAAGTGAACATTACAATGTCTGTAACTGTTCTGGCAGCCAGACCCAAGCCGTTGGTATTGTTTAGATAGAAGTGAGAGTGGAAGAACAAGGACTAGGAGGTCATCCTGTGGAATTCGCTGTGGGACTCTGCCTTGCCAGGCAGCTGTGTGCTGAGAGGAGCGTTGCGGTGTCAGCTGCCCGGGCAGGTGGTGGGCTGAGCAGGGGTTTGTCATTTTTATTTTGTTTTCCCTTGGTCCATGTCCCCCTCTTTCTCCACAGATGTACACTGAACACCCAGTCTATACTCCCCCCCCCCCCCCAACCCTTGCTCAATGCTTCAGAGCATTTGAGATGTGCATAGCAGCTTTGGTAGGCTGGGGAGAGAGTTTGGTATGGGACAGTTTTCTGGCACCTGGAGGTCAATGAAGAGTGAGAGAGAAGCTGACCATGCTGGTTACGTTTAGGGGATTTTGGGGCAGCTGCAGGAGTGTGTTTGTGAGTGTGCATGTTTGTATATATGCTGGTGCCTCCTGTAGAAGCAGGGATGAACCTCCTACTTGCACCCCAAGGATGCTTACTATGTCTGTGTCTCCCTTTATCCCACAGACAATTGAATTTGATGAAAGTGCAGGTGCTGTTTTGAGGATCCAGCCCCTCCGGACTCCCCGGGATGAGAACATTTATGAGTGTGTTGCTCAAAACCCTCATGGGGAGGTCACCGTCCACGCTAAGCTCACCGTCCTCCGAGGTAAAGAGCATGCCTGTCTGCCTTGTGTAGGTGTCACAGGGGAGAAGGGACCCTTCAGCTTCTCCTTCCTTCAGATGAGGGAAGGCTGTCACAAAACAGCTCATGGACAAGGCACAAAGTCCCCCCCCCTTTTTTTTTGGTCCATTCTGGCCTGCCAGATCTGTTTGCTGTTATTACCTCAGAGAGTCATAAAATTGCTGTGTAAGAAACTAAGCCAGGCTGCTTGCTAAAACAGGACCTCTTTAGAGGGTTTGATTGGATGATAGACTGAATTCCTTTCTAACTTGGATTACCCTATGTTTCTATGATCTTCCCTCCCTTCCAGTAAAAATTCCATCCCCAGGTTTGTTTATGAGCAGCACAAGAAAGGCTCCATCCTCCTCCTCTGAAATGTGATACCATTCCATCTAGGCACTGAGGAAAAGCTTCACTGAGGAATCACTTAATGTGCTGAGGCTAAGATGATATGTATCTGCAGGGTTTCATGCTTGCAGTTGGTAGCAATGCCAGCATCTTTCCTTGTGCAGGATACCCATCTTCCCCCTTCTTCTAGGCTCCTTCCCTCTTCCCAGAGATATTTTGCTCCATGTACTCTCCAAGAACACTTCTCCTCTCCATTTGATTCTTTTTTTCACTTGTCCGCACTATAGAGGATGTTTACATGGATTCCTCCTTCGTGTCATCTGTTTGAAATATGCTCCCTGAACCTGATGTGGGGGAGGGCACAATATGCTATTGCTGTAGATGCCTCTGGATGTTTATTGTTATTATCCTGGAGATTTATAAAACTGCTACATGAAAAACTAAGCCAGGCTGCTTGCTAAAACTGACTTGCTTTAGGGGAAAAGATGCATGGTGTTCACAGTTCAAACCACAAGTCAAGTGATCCTGGCAGAAAGGCCCATAGGGTGTGGTGGATAACTGAGAGCTCCTGAAGGGGAAGTTAGCTTGGGGGCATTAGCTGTTGATGGAGCTATCAGCAGGACGTGCTATAGGAATGCTGTGGGCTTTTGGGTAGGGACACTTGGAGTAAGAGCAGTTATTTCTGCAGCCAGCATTGCTAGTGACGGCTATAGGTGCTCCTGGCAGTGTGTGTGGTCCTCATAAGGCTAAGTGGTGGCTTTATCTGCATGCCAATTGCTTTTTCTCCAGCAATTTCAGTGTTCGCTCCAGGAGCATCTGAAGTCCTTTTGTTTGAACGACAGTGAGCACATCCCTAACAGTACAGAGCTAAATTTGTGTGCAAATCCCTAACATACAACAGTAAGTAAAGGCCAAACATAAAGGGCATATGGCAAAGCCCTTTACCTCCCTTGTGCTAGGAATCTTCCTCCTGCTGCCCACCTGGCAGGCTCTGTGCTGTCAAGACCCTGGCTGCCTTTGAGCATGCAGGCCCATGGTCCAGTCATGCCTGACAGGGTTGTGCAGGTGCACTTGTCTTTGTGCTACTCTTTTGCTTCTGCCTGGCATGCCATTTAACCTTATATTAGCAGCACGTGGTGGGATGTCTCTGTCAAGAGACTGGAACAAGGCTTTATGACAAGAGTGAGTCTAGCTGTGGTTATCCCAGAGGGCTGTGAGCCTTGTTCTTCATCTTACTCCCATGTATTCCTTGAGGGCTGTGACAGCTTGGGAGAAATGTCCTGTGATTCAAAATTTCTGTCCTTTGAATCTACCCAAGAGCAGTGGCATGAGAGAACATTGTCCTCCAGCTGCTGCCCTAGCAAATCCTGTGGATTCTTGCAGTGTTTGTAAGGCACTCTCCACAGCAAGCAAACTGCAACGTATGGGGAATGACGAGTTGTGCTCAGTGACTGTCCTTAGGAATCGAGGTTCTTTGTACATGTCTTGTTGCAGTTCTTCCTTCCGGTTCCAGCACTGCACGCGTGTCAGCTAGAGAGACAGGCGATGGAACAGGAGCTACATCTCCCCACCACTTCACTAATTACATACTTTGCTGATTCCACCAGAACGTTATTACTGTGTGCTTTGCTCCTGCACTGTGCTGCCTTCCACAAGCATTCCTGCTCCATTTGCCTAACAGGACCTTGTTAGGTAGCTTTATTAACTGACTGTGCAAGAGCAGCTAGGATATCTAGTTCATGAAATTTGAAGGAGCGGTAATTAGCTGCAGGCCTAGGCAAACAGGTTGTTGAAGAGCGTCAAGGATGTAGTTTTTACAGCATACCCTCACCTTCCCTGCTCAGTTGGAGTTATTCTTTGCTTGACATTTCCTTAGCTTTCACATGGCAGAGAGTGTCTCCTCTTTATCCTCATTTTTAAGTGCTGGGAGAGTTAAAAGGACAAAGCACAAATCCACTAACTTCCACAGTGACAAAGTTAGCATGCTGGCATCTATTCCTCTCTTTTTCCTCCCCCCTTCTGCTTTCACCCACTCTTCTGTTTGTCTTTTCTCTATCCTTCCTTGCAATGCCTCCTCCTCCTTTCTGTCTTTCTTCTCTCACTTTCAGAACTAATGCTTAACATAAAGATGGGGGCTGCTCCACAGCTTGGAGATGAATGTGAGCTGTCATATGCAGAAGCTGTTACCCTGGCATGCTGTGGAGTATGGAAACCTGGGCCCCAGCTGTTACAAACTCTGCAGAATGGGGTTTGTAGTAATTCTGCAGCCTGTTGGCTGTGCTGTTGTAATCACAGTTAGAAATACATGTGTGCACCTTCATGCTATACACATGTATGAACAGTTATGGGATTTCTGCAGCACCAGTGCAGCCAGTCTGAAGAACAGAAGAGAAAACCTTCTTCCCTACTAGATGCAGCTGCTGCAGGGACTGGGAGTACAACCTTTTTTGCTTATGCAGATGACTACTCCTGGATCAGACCCTGATAGAAATCCACATGTGTTCACTTAAAAACAGGAAGCTGCAGGAGAGGAAACCTTTGGGACCGAGCTTCTGAGAAGCAAAGCTTGTGATGGACACCATTCAACTTATCCACAGTCTCTTAACACCAACTCTGCTGGTTGTTTGTCCTTCCTGCTCTATTTCTCAAGGGATCCGAGTTTTGATAGAGCTCTGGGGACTTGCTGTTCTTTCCACAGCTGGCTAGACATAGTGCCTGCAAATCTGATTCTTGCAGAGTCCAAAGAAAAGGAAAGGAAGTGTTTTGGGGAGGCATTTTGCAGTTATTGTTGACTCCAGCTGCTGTAGTTTTTCATTATGGCTTAGACAGAAAGTAAGTTAGTTGACACAGGCACCCCAGCTCCCAGTTGGTACGGTTTCTCTAAGCTCCATGCTCCCAGGAAAGATATATTTTTTTTAATTATTGCTTCTTGTAAACAGCTTATGCTTTTGCTCCCCTTCTTTAGTAGCCTGAGACACAGATTCTCTAGAGCAGCCGTGCAGATGCCACCAAGGATTGTGCTGTGCTCTCAGCAGCTGGCTGGGCTGAGCGGGCAGGGGAGCCTTGATGCAACTCTTTGCCTGTGCTGCCTCCACGGCTGGGAGGCGGCAGGCTGGATTTCAAGCGGGGGCAAGGCAGGGCTTAGCTCTTTGCTTTCCTGAAGTTGACAGAGGGCGTTCCGTGGCGGTTACCCTTTGTGAGTGCTTAGTAAATGCAACGTGAATTGCACATTGATCCCCTTAAAACCAATGCTTGGGTCCGGTTAAGTGTAATGGAACAGAATTTTCTCGGGCCCGACAGCTCACTGAATACTGGCCAATGCTATCTTTTCTGGAGGATTACTGCACTCTGGAAAATTGAGGAAAACTGCTGTTATATAGTGGTAGTTATTACCAGTGTATGATTCGGGCTGCTACAGACAGGCTTTCAAAACTTCTTTTCATGTGATTCTTGATTGTTATTTTTATGAAGTATTCATACATTTCTCTAACAGTTCTGGCCTGACATTTTTCTCACACATTTTCTACTCAAAGGGGACATCTGGTGTGGGCGAGTATAAAGTCCTAGCAAAGTCTCTGCTGTTTTGTTGTTTTTTGTGATTGTTGGCTTTAGGTTAGCAACAAGTAAACAAAAATGAGTTCTAGATGCTCAGTAGAAAGCATCAAGTCCCACAAAAGCACGCCTTTAAGAGAAGCTGGCCCTTCTGAAATGTTACCTTACCACTTGAAAAGCTCTTGGCACACTTTCTTCAAACTTGTCTTGTTTTGCTGTTCTTATAATGACCTGAAAATCAAGCCAAGTTGAAAGCAGATTAGTTTTATAGTTGATGAATAATATCGGAGTGACTTTAACTCAGATGCCTTTATAAGGAGTGTACGTAGGGATACGTTAGTGTCTGGAAGGCGGTGTATTGCCTACACAGTTATGAAGTCCAACATGCATTACCAAGAGTGTGTTTATTGTCTATAACCATGTGAATTTTTAGTAACATTGCTAGGCTACTTAGATATTTTCATAGCAAGATTCTCAGATGAAAATATATGTAATCAAAAGGCAGAGCATGTTACTAAAATTCCTGGCATGTATTTAAATTGTCTTGGGAAGTGTGATTGCAGTTAACTAAGACATAGGTGCATACATATTGATGGAAAGAACTTGCTTAAGTAATTTTGTCAGGTGTATAAAGCCGGGATACCTGTTGGGGCAGGGGCAGCTTTGGTGGTCGTAAACTTATATGAAAAGTGCAAGAATGAGATTCAGGAGTGTTGAATCTTGATCCTGATTCTGCTTAAAACTAGTGTTACTCAAGTTGCTGCATCTCTTTTGTTCTTGGTTCCCCCGCCTCGAAGCGGGGATAGCTGACTGCTTAGGGACCCGCCAACGTCTATGAGCTGGGCTGCATATCTCCAGAGAAGGGCAAAAAATTCCTCCTCTTCAACAACATCCTTATTGTAGCTGTTTGCATTCAATACATAGCGAGTCTGTACATGCTCACACCCTCCTCCTCCTCTAAATTATTAAACAACTAAGCACACCCTGCGGGAAAAAGAGCAGCAGCAACACCCGCTTTATCTTTCTTCATCATCTTCATTTCCAGCACAGCTAATTATCTAAACACAGAACTGCCAACTTCTAGAGTGACAAGGAGACAGCGAGTACCAGTGTCTCTGTTTGCTTTATTCATATGACTGTGTGTGTGTCAGCTCATGCGCCCAGGTTGGTTCATGGTGTGCCGTGAACCAACACAGAGCATGTCCTTCAGTCGGATTTATTATAAATGAGTGCTGAAGTGCTCCTCTCTTCTCTCCTTTCCTCCCTCCTTCCCTCTTCCTGCCCTCTTTCTTACCATACTTTGTCCAATGGCCTTGAGGTAATTCACCAGCTTTTTTTCAGGAGAGGCCTTTAAAATAGTCCAAGAGCAGGTTTGCACAAGGTGCTTGAGAGAATCTATTCATATGGCAAGTGCAACACGTGAAAATATTTGCCTGCATAAGAGAGCAAGATTCTCAGTGGCAAGCAGCTGCCCAGATGTGCCCTCCAAGCTGCTTCAGCTTGCATCTCGGGTCTGTCTTCTCGCAGTCGCCTGGGCTGCTTTTAGAAAGAGAATTCACAATCCAAGCCATTCCTTGTTTATTTGTTTGGTAACAGGTTTGGACTGGTGTTTGGGGATTGAGGGGGAGGGTGGTAGGGCATGTGTGTGCATGTCTTGTGGGGATTGAGTTGAGACTGTAATTGCATTATTACAGGGAATCCAATTGTTAGGGGATGAAGACAGTTTCACTTTCCTGGCAGGAAGGAAATCTGAGCACTTGAATCAGTGGAATATGTGATATTCTGAGATGCTTCCTTTGCTGATCTGATCCTCAAATCTGATCACGCCTCTAGTCGCAGTTGTTTTAATTAAACTCAGAGGAATTCTGCACAATGTGCTGCAAGATTAACATTTTTGTTTAATTAGAAACACTCAGTAATAATAGTTGTAGCAGGCCTCCCCCAACACACACGCACGTGCACGCACAGACACCCTGCCAGTCAAGAGGGCTATTCTCTCTGCGGATTAACTGGTTCGTGAAATTAACGGACCCGGGTCTGAGCCAGGTGGAGTAGCATCACCAGGGAGCAGGATAAAAGCAGTGATCAATAATGATGTCATCTGCAGCCAATGCGGCAGCGGCTCCGCGGCTCCCTAACAACACACCACCGCCTGGTTAAATAGGAGAAGGGAAGAGAAGACTTTAAAAGCCTGGCTGAAAGCTGTGCAAAGGCAAAGCAATTCCCAGGGTCCCTCCGTCCTGAGCTCCCTCCTGGGAGGGCTGGGGTATTGCAGCACGCATGACTTGCAGGAGCACACGCTGTTTGGAGACTCCTACAACGCCCAAGCACAGCCTGGTGAACGGAGAACTCAAAGGTTCGGTTCAGTCCCTAGTTAAAGATGCCTGTGTCTCTATTTAGAATGTAATTCCCTGGTTCAGAGATGCTTAAAATGCACCAAAACGACTACCCCTTTATACTTCTGTAAGTTGTCCATGCTAGGAGATCTGTATTGCTTTAGCAGTTATAAAATGGTGTGTGTTTTTGTTTATGGACAGATTCCTTTGATATATGGAGAGAGGTGTGGTTAATACATTTCACTCTCCAGTGAGTCACAATAGATCCTTTATAACCCTGCATGGATGGTCAGAGAAAGGAAACAATGTCCATTTTCAAACACACAATCGAGGCATTTAAACCCTTTTCTTCCCCGCAGTAGCTATGCACTGCTAATAACAGTATTAGACAAGAATTTCTTGGCCTTGAGTAACTTCAGAGCGCTGCACAAACCTTTGGCTCTGCCCTGATGATCTGCACAGGTTTTCGGAAGTTTAATCATGAGGCACAGCGTGTGGAGTAACTCTTACCCAAATCACACGCGTTTGGAGCTCTTTATAGACCAATGCTGGGATCTGGCAATTCAGCCAACAGAAAAGGCACCCAGTGTCCTCAGCACCACCAAAGCGAAGCCGCCAGCTTCTGCATTTGTTCCACTGTCCCTGGTTCAGCGGTACGGAGCTTGGCTCTGTTACTTCTGATACACAGTGTGCCGGCAGTGCGAAACGAGCTCTTGTCACGTTTGCTGTTGGCGAGGAGGTTTCCCAAGCTGAGCACCGAAGCAGGGGGTTCCAGCCCTTCTCTGCGGCCATTGCGAGAGCTCCTGTTGGTGTCAGTGGGGGGCTGACCAAGGTCCATGTCGCTTCTTGAAAAATTCCACCTTTTTAAAACCCCCTGTGTTATTCGCCTCCTGTTCCCTCACCCGCTTTTGGGATGGATTTGATGCTATAGGTTCCTGAGTCTGGGATTCCTCAACATGTGTCATTTGAAATGACAGAGACTCCCTGTAAACTCTCTCCATGGGGGCTGCAGCCTCCTTCCCAGCTGCCCTCCCCTGGAGATGCATCTTGTAGGAAAACACGGCATGTTCCTGGGCTGCATCAGCCAGCCCAAGAGAGCTCTCTTCTGCGTGAGCTGGGAGGTCATGACAAAGATTGTGGGGGAAGCACTGTGGTTTTATATTAGTTATTGCAAATTAGTCAACATCAGTTAGGATTGCCCTCCTCGCCCTCGTTAGTGAAGGCAACGGCAAGATTGAGAGGAAGCAGGGAGCTCTGTTGAGCTGTCTTCTAGGTGCTGGTGCCACATCCTTCCTCTTCTAGGGCAGCAGCACTCTGAGTTAATAAATCTAAAAATCACACCCTGTCTGACAGCACTTGGCTTACTGTTGTTATGTGTGTCCCCTCTGGTAACCACAGCTGGGTGATATTCTCCTCTCCTTTCTCTCCTAGTTTCCACTGTGTGTTTGACAAGCCTTTTCACGAAGTCACTTTCATTATTTCTCCTGTGCGGTTTGTTTCCGTACGGTGGGGCTTGGAGGGGGAAGAGGAATCTTTCCTTTCAAGTGTGACCTGTATAGACTGTACTTGGCAGCGCAGGGATCTTTGTCATATGTGTGCACAGCTTCTGCTGTAAAAACAAATAAGTGCAAGTCACTTAACTAGCAGAGGGATTCAGTGCAAGGTCTGGAGAAACTTTGTGATGACTATACTCCTGCCCCAAAGTTTTTGGACTAACAGATTGCATTTAACTGTAGAATTTTCTCGTGGGACATTAGAGTAGTCACATGAAATGCATAAGCTAGTAAATTGGACTATTTAATGTATTTTCACAGGCCATCTATGGACCTCTGTAGCCTTGTTTTTGATTGCATTGCACAGGAGTCCTGGGCAGCAAGTCTACCTGATGCTTTCTTCAGTGTATTCCACTAAACTTCAGCTGCCCTGAGCCCTAATCATGTTTAACCGCTCTTCATTTCTTCTCTACCCCACCAGAGGATCAGTTACCTCCTGGCTTCCCAAACATTGATATGGGGCCCCAGCTGAAAGTGGTGGAGCGGACACGAACGGCCACAATGCTCTGTGCAGCCAGTGGGAACCCAGACCCAGAGATCACCTGGTTTAAAGATTTCCTGCCTGTCGACCCCAGCGCCAGCAATGGGAGAATAAAACAGCTGAGATCAGGTAAGGTCCTTAAAGAGAATGCTCAGAGGTTTCTGAAACAGAGAAGGCTGCTGACAGATATGGGCCCCAATGGAGTGGACTGGGGCATTAGCTTGTCTTCATTTCTGGGACTCCCATTCTTACCCAAGGAGTGTTTGGAGTATTTTCCCTTCCATCCCATCTTCCTCACCTTCTCTGCTGCCTAGCTGACACAAGAAACATAGTCAGCAGGGAAGCTAGTTGCCATCTAGGACTGTAACTAGCCTGCTGTCCCGGATAACGGTGCTCTTCCAGCTCAGGTGGAAGTGGGAGTCAGAAGGGGACTGATGGGTTCCTCCTCGGACCAAAAACTGGGCAAGGAAGAAAGAGAGAGACCACTACAGCAAGCATGGCGTTTTAGACCACATGCAGCCAGGATGGGGTCTGCAGCTCAGACAGCCTCTTGTTGTTGAAGCATGATCCTGTTGGTGTAGACGGAGCCCCTCAACCCTGGGGTTGAAGAACAGCTCTTGCAGAATCTTTCTGGCATCAGGTCCCTGCAGTCATCTCTGGAGAGCAGTTCTGAGCATTCGCGAGTGAACCCATGGAGTGCCCATGGAGTGGATCTCCATGAACAGATGTACCCCAGCTCTGTGGCTCTTGTCAGTTCTTGTCTTTCCCCATCTGCTTGTCCATCTGTCTCTTTTGTTTGTTTTTTTTTGTTTGTTTGTTTGGTTTTTGTGCGTGTGTCAATGTGACATCTCTTAATATTCACATTTCAGGAACTGTTTGTATACTTGTTGAATCTCCCAGTTCACAGTGCGAGTGCGTGTCTGGGTGTGCAAGGAGGACACAGGTGTATTTATCTTTGATTGCTACCGATAAAGCACCTCCATTTCTCAACTTAAAAGCCTCTAGTTTCTCTCTGACAACTGCAAATATGAAGCAACCTTTGGAACCTTTAACATCTGACAAAGGCTAAACCAAAAAGTAATCTAAGTACTGCTTGGACCGACTGCTTTGACCCAGCCTAGAGAGAACAGCATGTGTGTGGTTAGGCTTAGCAAGTGCTAAAGTCGCTTCAACTACTCAGAACATTCCTTTGGCCAAGACGGAGCATTTTTAAGAGAGTTTTTTTTGGCAAAGGAATGGCATTATTGTAGGCAAAGGGAGAGCAGAGGCTTCAGTGTAGCAACTGGAGTTGCTATGTGGGTATCTGACATTTTACAAGTCAGCCAGTCAGGTGATAGCCAACTACTTCTACCCAGACCTTCGCTGTCTCTGAAGTAATCAGTTCTGACTCTTGTAATGCTAGATCTGAACATCAGACAACATAACCACCTGATTTTTCTCTTGCCATATTTGACAAAGGATCTATATAAAGATTTTTAGTTCTGTGGGCCACCCATGATAAAGATTCACTATAGTCCCAGCTCAGTGAAGCTTTCATATACCTGCACAAATGCATCCTTATTCAGCGAAGCAAACTTAAACGCAGATGCTGCTTTGTCTGGATTTGAATGTATTGTTGAATCCCACAAACACAGATGAGACTGACCTGCCCTTTTTATTGTGAAAGCTGAGTCAAATGCAAATAAAAAAAATCACTCAGCATAAATAATGAGAGGTAAACTAGAATTATGTCACGCTCTGTGACCATGATCTGAAGTGTGAGTAATACACAGGCAGATTATTTTTAATACACTTATCAGCTTGATAGAATGCCTTTATACTCCTTAACTGGGTTTGATCTGGTGTTTTCCTTAAAGCCTCTTGAGTGCTGCATTTTTATTCCAGTGAATTGGTTAGCCTTAGGGTAAAGGCCCTTGGCCCTTCTGATAAATCTGAAGATACCTGCCAAGAATTAATCTCATTTACAGCTGCTTTGAATTAGTAAACTGGTGAAAGCCTGACACATCCCTGTTGTCCTTAAGGGCATAAACTTGTTGCTTCCGTCCCTGCTGTGAAAGGGAGTGCGGACTCCTGGTCACGTTGGAGGACTGATGGTCAGGACTTCTGAGTTCTCTTCCTGGTTTGTGTCTGCTTTTGTGGCCTTTCAAAACTTGCATGTTCTCTGATGCAAAGGCCTGAGAAAGTGAAAAATGCATTTACGTCAGGGTCATCTGTACTGTGTTAGTATTTTGGCCAGTGGAAAGGAGTTGTTTTAAGACCAAGGCAGAGCAGATTCAAGTGCATATTTGTAACTTGAGTGTAATGTATGCAAGGTGATACCTGCTTGAGTGCTGATGATGTGAGTGCTGCTAGTGTCAGAACTTAATTTAACACATTTATCTTTACAGAAAACAAACTTTGCTGCCAGAAGTGTAGCACTAGCACACATTAGGGGGTTGGATGCTTCAGGACACTGCTAATGAGCTTCAGAGTCTTTCACCCACAGGTCATCAGTATGACTCCGGGCCAGCTCCTTGGGGATTAACAGTTATAGCCAACTAATGGGTGTTTGACGATCCTTCTGTGAACAGGAGTGTAGGGAGGAGAAGTGACCCTGGTACTAAATCACAACTTATCTCTGTGCTTGTGTGCTAACAGACTTGGCATAGAAGCCAGTAGCTGTTTGGGCAGTGAAGACTTGACTGTGCATCGCTCCTTGATGGAGCCCGGGACAGAGGCAGGCTGATAGAGCAGCCAGCACAGGACAGTTGCCCAAATTCTGCCATGGCGATGAAGTCATCAGGGCGGAATCCATGCTGCTTTATTATGGAGGGTGTTTAGGACTGAATTTTTACTGATATGCGAGTTAGTGGCAAACATGCAAATTAGCTCATTAAATAGTACAAGCAAAATGTCATATACACGGAGCTCTGCAAAATTGGGTAGCCATGTCCAGATTTGGTTCTCATTTATATTAAAACAACTCAGTGTTTCACTGGCAATGTAAAGGGACCTCTGAGAGGATGGTCATTATATTCACATCATGAAGTGATATGACATTAGCCATAGAGGCATTTCTCTATCCAGTGTTGTTTCTTCTCCTCCTCTCCATCTCCAAATACGTTTTTCAAGTGACTGGAAGTCTTTTAACACTTGAGGGTTTTGACTGAATGAAAAGCTGAGTTGTGAATCAAAGGAGAATGGGGAGAACCTCTGTTCTAGGCCCCTGCCTTCCTTAGACTCCTATGCGCCTCTCAGCCTTAGAGACCCAGGTTGTCTAAGAGTTCAAGTGGTCTTGTTGGTGGAAGAGAAATGGATATTTCTGCTTTGCTCTGACACGAGCTGTCTCGGGACACTTCAAGTAGAAGCCAATGTCCTTTGCTCGCCCGTGCCACCTAGGGGGGATAACGAGAGGCAGTGTGCAGCCAACTTCTTATATAATAGAAACACTAAAACCTTCTGTGTCTTGTGTGTCGTCTTCTGTTTCCTAAATAACTGGTTATAACAAAGTTATTTTCTTCTTTTTTTCTTTTTTTCATTATTTTTACACTCAGAGACCTTTGGTAAGTTTGTTCAATTTAAAAGCAAAACAAAACAAAACAAAAAACCCCAAACCTGCTAATGTCCGGATTTGTAACCCTTGCCCTTTAAACTAATTCCTTCGTAACAGCTTTTTGAGAGGCATGCTATGCATTTCTTCTACTAACTCTTTCAGTAAGGATATTCTGCCCTCTTAATCAACTTCCACAGGGGTATTGCAGGCTACAAAAATAATAATAATCATCCTAATTAATATATCTATATAAAGAGATAACAGCTAAATATTAACCTCCTAACATTGGACAGATTTTTTTTGTAACTTAGCAACAGTTGTCCTGGAATTCCCCAGTTACACAATAGCTTGTACCCTGGAACTGTGATAATTGTGTTCACACCTGCAGGAGGTCTTGGAGTTTCACATCTAACAGAGTTATTGGCATTTTCTGAAGGGAGAGGTGGGGGTGCAGCGTTTTCAAATTGCGGCTGTAAATCACAGGACATTGGCTATTGGAAAGGGTTGAGAAAGGGAGAAGTGTCCCCTCCACCCCCCCGCAGATCATCTCCATCCCTTGGGAAGCCAGGAGCCTGTCTGCAGAACTCACGTCACACTTCCTCCTTGCGCCAAGTCCCCTTTTGTGATTAGAGATGTAGCAATTGCAGCTGTCAGCCAGGATCCGGCATTTTAAAATTGCAGAAGACCCTTGATGATTGCTTGCTTGTTTGGAATAGAAGGCTCTCTCCAGCCCTCAGGAGAGGAGCAGTGCACACACATGTTCTCACACGTGGCCTGACAGAAGGTGGGGATGTGTTTTCTGTCATTGCCATGGCAATGGTGTCTTTCCTCCTCTCCTTGTTTTCAAGGCTTGGAGGATCCGTAGGCAGCTTGCTGTGTGAGAAGAGGGCATCGTGGAAGAGCAGATGCCATCTTCTGTGGTAGAGGGGGACACCTGCACGTGGTTTTCAGCCTGGCACCGTCTTGGGCCTTTATAATGCAGAGACAAATGCTTTATGGGGTCAGCTGCCTTTGCCTCTGTTGCTGAATTTGAAGCTGGCCATCTGGGCTCATGCAGCCTCAAAGTTTGCCCTAAAAAGGCAGATTTCCTCTTCCTGGAATGCTGTGGAAGGCAATATGAATAGTTTGCATGTGGCATCTTAAACCCAGATTTTCACTTGAAAGATCAACATCTAGGTTGCCTCTTTAATCTTCCTGCAAAGCCGGTTATCTGCTTCTGCCCTGGACAGTGGTGAGCCTCATGTATTTGCTCATGAACTGTTAGGACACCAGGCAAGCCAGCTGGTGAACACAGAAGCCTCCCCAACAGTCCTTAGGAATTCTTAGGAGACCTGTCAGTGTACTTTAAAACAGATTAATTTGTTTCAGATCCTCTTCTAGCACCATCCTGCTGCCCCTAAACTGAACATGAAGCTAGTTAGATGTGAAACTCCAATAGTGAAAATCTACCATCTGTGTCCCTGCCACCTTTCAAATTACTGTTCTTGCCTTTCAAGTTACTTGATCTCATTTCAATTCAAATTCTGTCCCCTCCCTCCCTGGTATGGACCGTGTTGCAAGGGACCTTTTGCTCCTCGCCTCTACGTCCCATATGCCAGAGTTAGAACTGGAAAGACCAGGGTGGCGTTGCTTGGCTTGTCTCGCTCCCAGGAGCACTAGAGCTGCTGTCAACCCATTTCCAGGGGCAGCGCTGACACTTAGAGGGAACAGGGACTGATAAACTATGCTGACGCAAGAAGGCAATGGCTGCCATCCTATCTTCCATGCTTACGTAGCCCTAACTTCGAGTGTGTTTCTCCTGTCAATTAGAGTGAGCCTTCACAGGAATGGCCAGGCTTAGCCGAGGCCAAAGCAGCTTTAGAGCAGCGGGTGATGTCGGGGTCTCTTCCCCTCCTCTACACTCTTCCCATTAGCCTTGTTCCAGATTTGTGCCACAGATGGCAGATTTTCACTCCGGTTTTGAGACAGAAGGATGTATCAGAGGCTGTTTTTATTTCCACTGAACTGATCTATAACCCTCTGCTGCTTTGTCTTTCTCTCGCTTTTTAAGACCTTTCTGCCGTCTCCTGCGTGGAGATCCGCCCGAGTACATGCTCCTCCCACCCCTTTCTCTTTCACGTGCTCTCTCTCCAACCCCTGTCCTGATAGCTAACCAGCCTGCTTTATTAACCTTAGCTAGTTCCTAACCCTAACTAGATGCTAACTTTTCTCTAGCAAATAACCTAACCTCTTAACTAGAAGTTGAATATAATTAGAACCTAATATCCTAACACTATAACATCTCTTTTCCCTTGTCTCCTTCAAAAGATAAAGGTGAGCCATAATCAGTATCTATGAATTTTTACCTTCTATCCTGAAAATGGAGCATTGAACCGCAGCACAAGAAGGATGAGCAGGGCTGAAGGATAAGGAGGGAAGGGATTGTCTTGTGGTTCAGGCAGAAGATTGGCACACAGCGGGCCTTGACTCCTGTTCTTGCCTCTGCTGCAGATTCCCTTTGGCACCTTGGGCAAGTTGCTTCTTCTCTACCTCAGTTTCCCCATCTGTAAAGTGGGGGTAATACTGCTGTACCTCACCAGTGTGAGGCTGTGTTTATAGCATGCTGTGCCTGCCCTGGCTGGAGGGTGCTGCAGAACGACAGCGGTAAGATTGCAGAGGAGCACTTGCATCTCTCCCTTGTAAGTGGCAAAGTTTGGAATGAGTGTTTGCGGAGTCTGCCCTGTTCTCAGGATTGGGGTAAAAAACAACCAACCAACCAAAAAACCCTTCTTTAATAAGCTGTGTGACGAGTCTGAATGCCAATGTGAGCAAAAGGACCTGCCGTGTTTTCAAAGGAAGATGGTTGTAGCCTCAGGAGGTCAAATGGGGAGACAGTGATTTGATCCATGACTGTGGCATGGTTCACCAGCCACAAAGTTACTTCCTTTCATCTGTGAGACCTGCTTAGGCAGAAAACTCATGTCAGGCACTAGAGACAATTGGAGGGGGTTTAAATAAAAAGAACCCAAGAGATGCAGGCAGTAGGCAAGCATAGCAGGGCTTTTGTCTCCCCAAGCACACTGTCTCCTGCACTGGCACTAGAGAGGCTTCCAAAGCAGTTGCATGAGGTACCTCTTTGCCTATATCACTTGAGCAGTAGTTTGACCTTCTTTTGTGCAGAACATCTGGCTTCAATCTCTGTGCTGTGTGGAGCC